>NW_021604576.1:12748578-12779259 GCF_004785775.1 Grammomys surdaster
ATTTGCAGACAAGTACGATTGTGGTGTGTAAAAGGGCACATGAAAAATGGAACAGGAAAAGAAACTTGGTAGCTACAAGGTGGGAACAAATGCAGCAGGAATTCAGGGAAGATGTGGGCAGGAGACCTGTTCAAAATATCATAATTTAATTCTTTCATCCTAATTTTATAAAATTGACATAACGTTAGGGAAGAAAAGCTTCTGAGGTGACAGTAATCAGAATGTACCATACATACACATATGATATACATATTTATGTGTATAGATCTGTGCATGTGTGTGTATGGAAAAGTACACATACACATGAGTGCCTGTGTGCGTATGGCAGTGTGGTTGTACCTATATTTTTTGAATAAAAGTATTTCAAAACCATGCCAAAACAGTTGTCTTATTGAGGTTACAACACTTTACACTTATACAAAGAGTATGTATTTTTAATTTTTAAATTTCTTTATTTTCTTTTATACATAAGCATTTTGCTTGCTTATGAGTCTGTGCAGAAAAATCATATCTGGTTCCTGAAGAGGCTAGTGGAGGGCACAGATTCCTTAGAACTGGTGTTACAGTTGGTTGTGAGCTACCATGCAGAAGCTGTGCACCAAATCCATACCATATGAAAGAGCAGCCATTGTTCTTACCCTCGGAATCATTTCTCTAGTCCAATAATTTTTATAAAATTAAATAGTATAAATTTATTTTCTTATTCACAGGTAAACTCTTGATTTGAATTTTGTAATTTACTTTTATATCTGAGCTTTCATAAATCATTAATAGGATATCATGTGATAATCCACAAATATCCATATTACAAATATTTCAATAAGATTAATTAATTTATCCTCTAAAATATTTACCAATTATAGAGACAAAAGTATTCAAAATCAAGAGTCAATTGTCTATCTGGCTGTGTCCCACAATCTTTAAATTGCTTCTTGTAAACCTCTATTCTTGTTCCCAGAGTTCAGAACCTATACTGTGTATTTATGTGGGACCATGCATATTTAGGAGAAATTCTGAGTGAGGAAGTGCAAAATTTTCACTTAGTTTTGTTTTTCTTGATAGAATAGATGCATACAAGAAAGAATTCATAGACATCATTAAGGGGAGTTGCAAAAAGATATTGGGGATTAACACTTATTTTCTCAAAGTAGAGTAATGCAAACTTGCTATTTAATTTCCTAGCATGTTGACTAATATTTCATTCATACATTTTTCACAATAGTTTCTTTCTTGTCTTTCATCTTAGTTTATGTGAAATCAAACCAAAAGCAAAAGAAAGTTAGAAAGAAAGGGGAAGAAAAGAATAAAAGAGAAAATGAAAGAAGAGAATGGAAAGAAGAAAGGGAAAAAAGGAAAAAGGGACTTTTTCTCTATTTTCTTCTATTAATTGACAGGATTTTGTTATTGATTATCTATGTCCACAAGTTTCTATAAGACTACTCTACTTCGCAGCAGGCTGCTACACACTTTTCCCATTTGTCCTGCCATTGAAGCCTAACAGCAAGGCTCTTCAGCAGACCTTGAAATTAGTGAGTGAGATGGGAGACTGACAGTCAGTTAAGTCATGGCCAGCAAATCCAGCAAGTAGGATCAGCAAAAGAAATGGTGTTAGTGGAAATATTACATGTGCCTCTGTTTCATGGTAATTGGCTCTTTCTGATTCGTGGTAGTCTGAGTTTGAAACCTACAAATTGAAAGCTTAATATCGACATTTCAGAGAAAGTCTCTTTCCTCTAGTAAAGAAAAAGGACCAGATATTAATGTGTAAACAAACTGGCTTCTATTTTTAATTCTTGTTTATTGAACTTAAAAGTACTTCATACATGTGGGTATGCTAAATTGCTAGACTTAAGCCATTGCTTTGCATGGTTTTCAATTTTAATTAAAGCTTACTTGCAGGTCTTCATCTCATTTGTCCTAGATTATGACTAATAAAATCTAGTGTAAATGTATTTCCTTAATTTTTTTTCATCTTAAGTATGCAATAGATTTGGTGAGACAAAATATTTTTGTGAAAAAATGCATTGAGGATTTACCTACTCAATGAATGAAGAGGTGTTTTACCAAATTTTAAAGCATTAGCTTCTTTGTAATTAAAACACAACTGAACATTAGGTATATGGGTGTTATTTTAGAAATTAAAAAAAACATAAGGAATCCTCATATCTATATCATTATCATGTTAAAAAAAAACTATAACAAAGCCTGAGACTTGTATTTAACCTAGGTTAACTGTGAAGAGTTGATAACTCAGAAGAGTTGTGTAATAAGACACTGCTCACATAAAACATAGGATGATTCAAGTTGGGTTTGATACAAAATTCTCATTCTTACAAACTAACTTACATGGCTCTAAAAATATTATTCAGGGTCCCAAGGATTGAACGCATTATACAATACTATACAGCTGCAGTACACAGAGACCATGGTAATATCAGAAGGGCAAGAAAATGTATAAATATGAAGTAGGTGATGCCCAGATGTTGGCCAAAACCAATGGCTGTATAATTTGACACATGGCCCACTCAAATGGAAAGAAATCATACTATTAGTAGAAAACTTCCCAGCCTTCTGGGGATAGTGTGGGCTTGGATCTTAGAAAACAAGCTACTACCAGAACTTTGCTAAATCAGCATAACTACTTAATACTTCATAAAACATACATTCTTATGTACATAGATAAGTATATATCAAATAATATTCATAAAAAAGTTTGTATTAAAATGAGAATGAGCAGTCATGAGAGGGGCTGGTGGGAGAATAGTTAAGAGGGATTGGAAGGGAGGAAAAGAATGAAGAAAGAAGATTTATTTCTATTGGAATTAAAAACATATTAAAACATAACATCAAAAGGCCAAAATTTTATTTCAAAAGTTTTAATATGAAGGTTTTGAAAGATCCAATTAAAATTTTTAAACATATCATTCAATTACATTACTTATGTTATATTAATTGTAGATTAAATATAGTAATCTGATTATGAAACAACCATCATTTTAACAAAAAGAACATAAATAGATTATATATTCTTATTAGGGAATATATACATTCTTTCTGACCTGAAAATTTATATAACTATCTGTATTTGAAAGACTATAGATATAATATAAATCACAAATTAAAAAATTTAAGTAATATTTTAAAACATCTTTTTAAAGTTAGAGTAACAAAAGAATATTTTAATTAGGGACACTAAATGCATATAAGGGGAAGAGGCATAATACTTTACTATACTGAATATCAAGATATGTATGATACTTGTAAATCCATAACTTTACAAGAATCAAGTCAAAAATTTGTACTTGTAATACACATTGAGTATTTTAAGTTAAAACTACAAAGAAAAAGACGTGTGATGTACCATCACTACACTGCTGACAATGGACCAGCACATCTCTAAAGGACTTATAACATGAATGAAAAGGGCATCTATGATGGAGTGCCCAATAACCAGAAGAGTATATCATGGTCATATAAGCACAAATCATTTGATTTATGTTTTCATTGTGCCTAGCAAGAAGAACAGATGAAGTTTGATACTCATTGGGGAGATATAAACAGCCAATATTTCAATAATCCATTGACATTATGAATTGGAATACAGCTTAAAAATATCTAGCTGTGAGGAGGTAAGCATTATATTATATTATAATAACTACTACTTAGTCAATACCTAAATGTTCTGGTACAGATGCTATAGAAAGATGTGGAAGCCCATACACAGCAGCATTACAGAAAAAACAGCTTACATAAAATTTAATACCACTAGAAAACCATTAATAACTTGCAGATTCCTATCTAAAGTTATTATCATGAATCAGTTAAACTGGAGTCAATTTGTCATGATGAAAGGATCTTACAAAGATATGGTACAACAGAGAAAAACAAATCATATTTATATTTATATTGAATAAAATGTAAATAATCCTCTACATTATTCTCATATATAGCAGGCATAGTAAAATCAGCAGAAGCACATTAAAGAAGGAGCATATCTAAGAACTCTTAGAAAATGTTTTTCCTAAAAATTTATTACTTTCTGATACATCATAAATAATGTATTTTTTCAATAAGGCCTGTAAAATTAAGGACAAACTTTAAATTTAAATATAACTTTGAATTACACCTAGAAAATCATATCATGTCTAGATAAAATAGATACTAAATTGAGACTTTCCTTGAGTTGGAAATGTGCTTTGATACACCAGACTTATCAAATCACAGCTGGGAAATACAGGGCTGTGATCATGAGCCTTACGGAAAGCTATAGAACACAGTCACTCTCCAGGATCAAATGTCGTACCATATGACACAACTATACCACTTGCTAACATAAGGATCAACACTTACAATTCAAATAGATATTAAATTCTATTGAGTCCATAAATGTTTTGTATAATCATAAACTCAAATTTTTTAGACAACTACTCAAAATCAAGTATCCTCTGCTATATAAATCCTCCAAAATAGTACAGCCACTTACCATATGCTGCATCATATGTTAGATTTTCATTTAATGGTAAATTGGGTGGAATTTATTTGAATTAGCTGTACCTAGATTGACAGTACATACCCATAGTGGTTGCAGTAGATGATCAACTAAAAGAAAAGACCTTTTAAATTGTGGAGGTCCACATATTGAATAGCGTATGAGAAGAAAGCTTAAGTACTTAGGATATCAGTGTCCATCTCTGACTCCTACCCATCATGTAATAGTAGCCTCTGTCATATGTCTCGATTACCATGGTGTTCTTCTTTACCACAGACATAAAATTTACAAAACGAACACTGGTCTCCTGAAAATATGAGCCCCACCATCCTCTCTTTATGTGTTTCCTAAGGTAATTGTCACATTACAGAAAACCTAAGGACCACAATTATATATTACCATTATTTTAGCTCCTTTAGTATTCGAAGTCACTGTGCTTTATTCAAATTGTTATAATTCCTGGGTACTCCAAACTCTATTATCCAATTTGTTCAATATCTAGAACACATGATACATGGTTGTACATTTGTTGTAATCAGGTATATCTGTGCATCAATTCTATTAAGTATAAGTATTATAGTTTTTACCTGATGGAATAAGATACTGAAAGCAAGAAAGTCTAATAATGGCTTGGGCATTAAAACAAACAAACAAAAAAAAACAGGAAAAACCTGACAGGCTGCTATGCATTTTGTTCTGGACAATCATTAGATTTCTGTGAGTCATAAAGACTCAGAAAATGAAAAGAAACCATGAATGATTTGGAATCATATGTCGCAGTCTTCCTCTGCAACCATTCAAAACGAAGCAAAATAGAATACCAAACATATTTTAGCCATGGGATGAGGGTATGCAGAACTCAATGCAGTCAGAGACATCTACTGGCTTCTAAATTCATTACTTCGGTGCTTTAGACTGTACATTTAGATGGTACTTTTAGACTCACTTCATACTGAAATCTAATCTTTCTCTTGTTCTATTTAGCAGTTCCACTGTCTCCAGAAGAATCACTTCATCTTCTACCAAACCTAAGATCTATGATGTCTCAGTCCTGAGACTATATCATCTCCAAAACTCAGTGTGGCTCGTGTTCCTTTGCAAATAATACAGTAAAACTTATTGCTGTGTTGAACAATAAATGATACTATTTTTAACTTCAAAAGACATGTATGCTTTCTTAAATATTTCATCTCTAGAATGAAAATAGTTTAAAAATTAAATACTATTTATTTGATATTTTAACTAGAAAATAGTTACCATATATTTTTACAGAAAAACATTCAAAAGCTTTAAAAATTCACTAGCAAAAGCACTTCCTTTTATTATTATTTTATGTATCTTATTTCTATTTCCATGGAAACAGGATAGAAGTTGCAGCTAGAGGCCAGAAGTAGATTAGAAATCTTTCTTCTGACTTTGTTTGCTGTCTCCTGAGGTGATAGACTTTGCTAGTGTTTTATGAGTGGAAAAGAAAAGATCTCCACAATTCAATGGCTGCCTGTCAGATTCTTCAATAAATGAGCATGTACAGGAATTTATTCCTTTCCAACAGAAATGGTTGAATATTGGGGTATATTTTCACAGGAAATAAAGCTAGAACTCAGAAAATATTTTTTAATGTAACTGTTGTATTTTATTTTTAATTGAAGTTGAATATAAACAAGTTCAGGATATATAGAAACTAAGAAAAACAATAAACAATCTGGGAGTTATGACCTCCTTGATTCTGTATATCAGCATGAGTACATGCAGAAAAGTAAATGTTGCAAGTGTGTGTCTTCTGAGATAACCTTCAGGGCTTTTATATTTTGGCTCACAATTTAGCCTTAGGGATGACCTCATCTCTTAGCCATAATGTGCCTGCATTGTGATACCATGTTTCTCTTGAATACTATGCAGTCATGGATTGCCTCCTAGTTTCGTAGTAGTTCTTGCACTAACTAAATAAGACTTCTTACATGTAAGTATTGAAACTAACTTTTTAAAAGTTTATTTCAATTATCTGTGAGGATTTGTTTTTCAATTTGTTATTTAGTGTGTAAAGAAATGGAGTTTACTATGGCATTTTCATTCATATATATCATCGTACATTGTTTTTATTCTCCCCCAAACAAACCCCATTCTCTCTCCTCCCATGCTTGTTGGGCTCCCTTTCTTCTTTTGTTTCTTTGTTTTCATCATTTCTTCCTTTCATTGCACAGACACATTGTATTCATTATATATTATTGCACTTATACATTTAAATCTAAATTCTACATATAAGATAAAACGTGCATTGTAGTCTTTCTAAATCTGGTTAGTTCTCTTTCTGTCTCATGTAATTCCGACGGGCTCAAACCCAGTATATATGTAAGAGAGATTTTCATGTGCTTGGACTCCTCGTTTTCCTGCCTCTACCTTTAAGATGTCAAGCACTACTCTGCCTTATGCAAATCTACATAGGTCTTTATAATACAGTGATTTTGTTTCAGTCATATCATACATATTAACTTGAAACCAGGCTTCCATTGTATGGCATCAAAGAGGATGATAACTAGTATTTAGTGTATGTTATTTCTTAGAAAGTAGTACTAACTTGTCAAGGATATGATTTTTGTTTCTAATTCGTGAATTTTTTAAATATAACTGTTTATTTTGAATGAGAAGTACTGGCCATAGCAGCAATAGGTAAATTGTCAACAGAAATATTTTTACTTAGTAAAGAATGTTTGCCCTATCTCAGAAAGAAAACCAAGTAATGACAGATTTAGTATTTAGTATACTTATTTTTCTTTCATTCTAATGTGAATTCTCATATCATTTTCTTTGTCTTCATCTTTTTTGAAGACACTGCATTGAACATTTATTGTATTTAAATATGAACAATAACTCAGTAAAGTTGGAGAAAAATTAAATAAAACCCTCAACTATAGCAAAACATCTCTTTGAAAATGAATGTCATCTGTTATAAAGCTGTATATTTCTGAAACATGCATACAATTGAAATTCTAGAATGGAAAGTTAATAACTTAAAAAGAAGTATATTTGAATAGAGTCATTTTTTACTGTTTGTAGGAATAACAGTTAAATATAATTTTCACTATCTGGCTATATAAAAATGCATGTTTTCCTAATGATAATTCTTCACATAAACAGTATTAAATATCTTATTCATTTCCTGATAGCTTCCTAGGAATTTGCTAAAGTGACAACCTGATACACTTGAATGCTTTAAGAATTGTTAGAAATAACTTTATCCTTGATTTTAAATGGAACTGGTATACAGTATATTTAATAAAAGCTTAGATATTAGGAACTTCAGATTTTGATATGTCATACTAAATATATATTTAATGCAGTATGGAAAATACACAAATTTGTTAGTCAAGCAAATCTTCAACCTTTTATCTAAACTATGTTATTCCCATACAGTCATTTCTCACATTTCATCTTTTGATCTTACCATGTTGGGCCCCTACAAGTACTATTGTATGTTACTTTAATGATACAAATATTCCCAATTAAAACAGTAAGTGAAGAGAGAGAGATAAAGACAGATTATTTGAGGTTTAAATTTGTGATATTTTTCTGATATCAGAATTTTAAGAATACAAACATTCATTTGAGTAGAAACTTATATCAGTGAGCACCAGGAACCATTGCAGAACTTACAGAGCAGCATAGCAAATGTGAAGCTAATTCAAAGGTTTTGAATTGAAGGAGAATTGAGTATCTGAGGAACACAGATTAAAGTTAGCATGGAGAATGCAGGAAAGGTTAGTGGTGCTTCCGGAAAGGTGTACTCTGGCTAGATGGGGCTAGAAAGCTATATTTAAAAAATAGAATAACATTCTAATTGATGTGTAGGCTTTTGTAGTTATTAAGTATTGGTTCCTACAAGGTACTAATTTATATTTTAAATGGACACTCAATAAATAAACTCTGTTTGTACAAAAAATTATCATCAGTTTTAAGGCTACATAGAATTAAAATGTATAATATTGGTAGAATTAATATCTTATATGTTAGAAGTAGAACATCTTATATGTTGAAAGCAAAATAGGCCTAATCTAACAATACCAGGAGTGGTGGATATACCAATGAGGAACAGAGAAATCAAAGAGGAGGACAAAGGATCAGTGCTAGTAAACTGGTTCCATTTTACTAGGAGGCCAAGACTAATGTGTAGTAGAGAAAATAAAGATGTAAAAAAAATGCTACAGGGAAGAAATCTGAAAGTTCATTTCCATTTTCTACGGAAATGTAAGACATAAATATATTCCTAATATAATTGTGTGTGATGATAACTCTATTTGCACAGATATCTTGACTTTTTGTGTAGAATTACTAAAATAGAAATTTAGAGATTGGAGATCTATGAGTGGAGGTTCATAAAACAGCATTTCCAAAAGGATATTTGAAATTAAAGCGCTATACCAAATTTAACAAGATTTCAGTACACTGATTAATGAAGTGTGGCCATCCAGGGTAGAAAAATTATTTAAAAATATTAGGTCTGCAATAAGGGAAGATAGGCCAAGTTAGGCCTGGATCCAATAGGATCTGGGAAGCTGGAGGGAAATTTCTGTGAAGGACAGACACCATCACTTGAGCTAAGAGGATGCATACAGAATGAAAAAGCAGCAAACAACTTAGAAAAATGTAGTATATAGAAGAGAGAAATAAAAAAATATGATTACTAAGAAAACAACTACCAAATAAAAATGGGGCTTGAAACTAAACGTAGAGTTCTCAGCATATGATGCAGAAATTTCTGAGAAACACTTCTTTTTTTTAACAGTCCAGACTCTATCCTCATCCATGTCTACCCTCCAAATGTTCCACATCCCACACCTCCTCCCCAAACTCGGTGTCCAAGAGGATGTCCCCACCGACCACCACAAACCCATCAGACCTCCCTGAGGCCTCAAGTCTCTCTAAGAATAGGTGCATCTTCTCTGACTGAGTCCAGACCCGACAGTCCTCTGCTGTATATGTGTCAGGGGCCTCCTATCAGTTGATATATGCTGCCTTGGTGATAGCTCAGTGTATTAGAGATTCCCGGGGTCCAGGTTAGTTGAGACTGCTGGTCTTCTTATGGGGTAGCCCGCATCAGCACCTTACAGCTTTCCCCTAATTCAACCACATGGGTCACTAGCTTCTGTTCATTGGTTGGGTGTAAATATCTGATTGTTGGGACATTTGGAGGGCAGTCATGATAGGCGCCTGTTTGTATTGACACTGTAGCATCAGTAATAGTGTAAGGTCTTGGAGCTTCCCCCTGTGCGGGATCACAATTTGGGCTTGTCACTGGACCTTCTTCTCCTCAGGCTCGTCTCCATTTTTGTTCCTGCAGTTTTTTCAGACATAAACAGTTCTGGATCAGAGGTTTTCACTGTAGGATGGCAGCCCCATCCCTCGACTTGATGACCTACCTACTGGAGTTGGATGCTACAAATTCCCTCTCCCCACTATAGGGCATTTCATTTAAGGTTGCTTCCTGAGTCCTGAGTCCTGAGAGTCTCTCTACCAGATTCTAGAGGGTCTCCCCACTTCTTATCTCTAGAGGTATTTCCAGTCTTTCAGGGCTTCAGACCTGTTCCTGTCCCCCAACACCTGATCATGTTTCCCTCCTCCACTACCTGTTGCATTTCCCACCCAAGTTCCTCCCTCCTTCCCACCTCCTGTGATTGATTTCTTCTCCCACCCCAACATAATTAGCCATCACGAAAGTAGAAACTAAATTCACTTTGAAATCTCATTTTACCAAAGACAAATGTTTATGATTATATTACTAGAATGATAAATAGAGCTAATATGGATATGGAGAAAGAAAAACACTCTATTCATTGCTGGTAGTTGCTTAAACTGGAAAACAGTATGGAGGTTTATTACAAAGGTAAAACTACATATTTTGATCTACTCAGTTACCCATATATACTACTCTTGGTCACTGTGATGGTTTGAATGAAACTTCGGTGGCAATGTTTTAGTGTTTGATCCTCAGTTAGTAGAACTATTTAGGAAGGATTAGGTTGTTAGCCAGTGTCTTAGTCATTGGTCTATTGTGGTGAAGAAACACCATAAGTACTATAATTCTTATAAGAGAAAGCATTTAATTAAGGGTTTGTGTGGAGTTTAAGATGAGCAGTGCATTGTAAACATGGGAGGAGAGTGTGGCAAACAGAAACAGAAGGCATACTGCTGGAGAAGTAGTTGAGCGCTCCATCCTGTTTCACAAGAAAACAAAAAGACACAGGGCTTAGCACGGGCCTTTGAAACACCAGGATCCAGGCATAGTGACATACTTCCTCCAACAAGACTTTACCTTCTAAGAAGTTGAATCCTTTCAAATAGTTCCAGTCCCTGGTCACTAAGTAGGCTATGGGAGTCATTCTTATTCAAATGAACACAGGCAGGTTAAAGTAGCACTCAGCTACTTTTCCAGTAGCATATGTGCATGTCTACTACCATGGCTACCACCATGCTTATAGTAAACTAATGTTCTGAAACTATAAACTGACCACTAATTAAATGTTTTATATTGTAAGTTGTGCTTCTCATGATGGGTCTTTGGAACAACAAAGTAGCAACTATCGCAAGAAAATACACAAATGAATCTATACACTTCTTTAAAAGTACCTGCCCATCTATACACACAGCTGTTCTATTCATGATAAACAGTAAATTGATATGATCAACATGACCATATATTGATGAATGGAAATGAAAATAAGGTAGTTTGACAAAATGGATTATTGAACCATTAAGAAATGAAATTATAAAATCACAGATAAATAGAATTAGACACAGTCACTCTGAGTGAGGTAAATTAGACTCAGGAAAACAAACACTTTATATTTTCTTGTGGATGATAACTTTGAATCTTCAGATATGTGCACTTCATCTGATATATCCATAGATATCAAGAAATTAATATGTGGTTATAGGTGAAATTTCAAGTAATTAAATGGTATAAAGGCTTAATTGAATATCTATTATTTATTAATAAGGAAGCTGTAAGAAATAATATTAAAGTCAGTTGATATACCCTTCTTGTCCAGTGGCTGCATGCTCACCCTAGGAGACTGTTTGAAAACAGAGTATTTTTTTTAATTAGGTGATATTTGCAAGAAACGGAGAAACAGTCAGATATCTCCATCAGAAGTCAAGGGATGTATGCAAAATATTGATGTGCATAGAAACTCTCAAATTCATTAAATGTTCCATCTGATTTTCTACATGGGAATGGGTTGTGTGCTTTTCTCTCAGGCTCTCTGTGATTCTCATCCTGTCATTTATGGAAAATGCTTAAGAAATATCAAAGTATAGAATGAAGTTGTAGAGAGAATATCTCAGTAAGTCTGTTAACAGTTTGGTGAAAAGCAGGTGAGTCAGCCATGAGTTAGAAATTAAAATCATATGTAAGAGGCTAAATATAGACATAATATACTATATTTCGCTTTTGCATTCTTGAGGCTTTTTGTTATGTACTTATTTGAAATGTTTAAGAAGCCCTACATCTAAAATAAGAAATCTTCACAGCTACTCCAGACATCCCAACAATGCTTGTTTTTCTTTAGGAGAGAAGAATTTGATCAATATTTGCTTATATGTTAATAAGAATGGTTTATAAAAACAACAAAAAAAGTTTCTCCAGAAAAATACTTTTCAGTACTGTCCAATACCATGCTCAAGGTCAGGAACATGGTTTAGCAAGTGAAGGTCAATTGATGCCAATCTGGTGCCTGAGTTTGAAACCTAGTACCTGTTGGGTGGAAGGAGAGAACAGATTCCCACATTGTCCTCTGATCCTCATACATGTGCCAAGGTATTCACATGATTCTCATGCAATGAAGTAAAAACTGCCATCATCTGTAGTGATGTCCCTGAAAAACTTGTCACAGTTAAGTGAAATTTGGATTATTGTGTCCAGTCCTAAGCAATAATTTGAACAATTATTTTAATTATATATAGAAATATAATTAAGAGGTGACATTATATAATATCCATAATTAGATAATATTAAAATAATGAATTCACTTCTATTATTTAAATATATTTTCATTTTGTTAAAGTAAAGCCTTTCAAAATCCCTCTTTCTATAGTTTCAAAATGTATACTAAGTTGTTATTTGTAATCACATCATCCGAATAACAAAATATTTCACTCCTTAAAATATAATATATCATTCATTAATCAGCCTTCCACTATTCCCATTGCTGAACTAAGTCCCAAACCTGAGAACAATCTTTGTATTATTGGAGAAATCTCTAATTAGGTGTATTGTCCTCTTTCTTTATTTTTTTTATTTTATTTCTTTTTTTGTTTGTTTTTTGTTTTTTTTTAATAGTTTATTTTTTTCTCAAATCATAATTCATTCACACAGGGGTTATAAACACAGAAAGATGTGTGGAAGGGAATGACACTGGAGTGTGGGTGTTCAGGGGGAATACAGATATCTTCAGAACCGGGTATCAGCTGGGTGAAGGTTCAGGGGTCAAGTCACTATGATTCTGCCTATGAGTCGCTTGTCCTTATCTAAGTTGGTATTGTCTGCCAAGGCTACCTATTTACAAGGTCTATGACTACTCAGGCTTGTGAATTTCCACAAAAGCTGCCTGTTTACATTAGCTTATAGCCATCTGTTTCAATGTTTTGCCACTGAGACCCAAGACTTGGTGTTAGTATACATATATGACAGGCCTATTGCTAATTTCAGGCCTATGGCTGATTTTAGGCCTTCAGTGTGTAAGCAGGGCTGCCCCTGACATCTCCTCCCTTCTCTAAGTATAGAAGGGCTGTGGCAATTCTAAACTTGTGAAGGCAGGGATAGAGGCCTGACCTCCAGTATTTGAAGGGGACCTTGTAATGGCTCCAGTCCCCCTGTCGTTGTCCAGTGAGGCATGAGGGCCATACCCATCCCGATGTCTTTTTCCTGGAGAGGGGATACTTTTGACATCAACCCCTATGCAGTCAGGCTTGTCCCTCAGGGAACCCAGATAGATATTTTTATCTTTTATTTATATTCCCTTGCAGTGCTTATCTTCGCAGCCTAAGCAATAATTCAGATCGCCTATCAGAGGGGGTTCTGGGTGGCCCCTCTCTGCTTGGTCTAAGGGCAGAAGTCCCCCCTTTTAGGCTGGGTGGAGATGGGTTTTGGAAACACCCTATATAAAGTAACAACCTCATCCTGAGTCTTGTGGTCCTCCATAGCTAACTTACGATAATGTTTCTGAGTAGGTTTTGCTACCAAATTATCTATCTGTTGTATCACAGAGTTAGTCCGCCTATTTGAGGGTCAAGGACCAGCAGAAAAAAGCAAAAAGAACCCAAAGAATGGTCCCAAGATGGGAGGAAATAGGGTTGACAACCTTGGAGAAGCTGAAAACCAATTCTTGTACCAGCCTTCATCTGTCTCTTTCTCTCTCTGATTTTTCTTAGGGCCTTCACTACCTATTTCCTGCTCTTTTTAACCCTCCTTGTATTGTCTATGTAAAGGCAACCTTGCTCTTTAAGGGCTGTACACAGTTAAGAGCTGTACACAGCCTTTTCTATTGTAATAGAGTAAATCAAGTCCAATAAGGATCTTTGCGATTTTAGGAGGTCTTTTCAGACAGCTAAACAAGAGATTTCTTCAGATTAGTGATGACAATCTCTAGCTGTTTGATGTTCTTGTCAGTGGCCCTTCAAAGGTCTGTCTTGTGTAAGTTTGGAGGCCAGCATCTGGATTAGAACTTCTAACAGCAGACATCACGGGTGATTCATTTTTACCTGGGATGCTGCCTGAGTTCAAGCTCCTTGGAGTCCCTCTTTCTCTTAGTTTTCTGGGGTTAGGTACAGAGTTGCCACCTGTGACCTGCTCTATGCTCGGGCCCAGCCTGGAAGTCTCTATTGTCCACTTTCAATTTGATTTATTTGAGGTTTTCCTTGACACTGAATGACTCATGCTTCTATAATTACCTAGACATTAACTGTTTCTCTATTGATAAGTTTCTGAGTATTTTCTTTAATTTCTTAAACTGTAGATTGCTTTATGGATAGCTTTCTTTTTTCTTTCCTTCCTATCTTTCTTCCTTTATTCTTCTCTTTTCTTTCTTTCTTTCTTCTTTCTTTCTTTCTTTCTTTCTTTCTTTCTTTCTTTCTTTCTTTCTTTCTTTTTTTCTTTCTTTCATATTTGTCTGCCTAAAAGGGTTTTAATCTGTTATAACCCCATTTACTTTTGTTTTTATTTTGTTTGCTATACTTCCAGGATCTTCCCAAAAATATTTTTACTCATTTATCAATGTTGTTCATATGATTAAGCCAAGTTTGAGAACCACTGAAGCACATGGTAAAGGAAATAAAAAGTAAGAAGTCAGCAATATTTTAAAAAAACAGTGCCCAAGAAAGGTGTGGCCTCCATACAGAAAGCTGTGTAGATCCAACTCACCAACCAGCAAAATAAAACTTGCAAAAAATGGATTAAACTGCATTATTAGTGCAGTCACAGAGATCAGGTGAATTCAGTTACACAGAAACTAACTAGTATCCAACCTCTCAGAGAACTAGTACTAATCCCTAGGTAACCTCTCTGAATCTGGTCAGTGCTCATGACCTTTATCAATAGTTGTCTGGTCCTGCCACAGAGATGGAAAAAGAGTATTTTCTCTGTTTTTGGACAGAAGTTAAAGAGATAATGTCCTCGTATTTCATATTCCAACAATGTAGCAGAATAAGCCACAATAAATGAGAAAAGGAAATTACAACTGAACACAAAATAAATAATCTATGATAAGGAAAGTATGCTGTTTGGTTTGTCAACTTGACAGAGATTAGATCCACTTTGGAACAGAAACCAAGTTCTATCAATTGAGGAAATGCATTCATCAGATCAGCCTATGAGTATTTTATGGGCTCATGAGTGATATATAAGGGACTATTCCTGAAAATATAATTCTGAATTCTATAAGAAAGACATGCTGAGCAAGCCAGTAAGACATATGATTCCATGGACTGTACTTCATTTCATGCCTCTAGGTTCCTCTCTTGATTCCTGCCTTGGTTCTCCATGAAGACTGACAATAACTTTTGAGATAAAATAGACATTTCTTCCTCAATGTTGCTTTTCCTCAAAGTCCTTATCAGAACAACAATAATTCACACTAGAGCATAAATACAGAAGGTCATAGTAAAGACCAATTTGCTTCATCTTTATTGAAACCCTACGGTCTAGATTGAAAACACCTTTAGTAAGAACATAGTTTTCTAAATTGATTAACAAATGTAATGTCTTATTATGTATATCTAACTCCTTTTCTCATAGGCAGTGTTAAAGTATGTTTTTTTTTTCTATCCTTCAGAACTTCAGACATTGGTGCCTCTGATTCTTCCTCTGTACATAAGTATTACTTCCCTTTCTTTATTTCATTATCATGTCTTAGTGTGACTTTGCCTTGCAATTTTGCTACTAGTGATTCTAAACCTAGGATTCTTCTCTCCCCTTAATTATTAATACATCTTGATATGTTTTATAAAATTAATTGTAATGTCTATGTATTAATTCATTATCAAGCACTGCCATTTAGGTGATGAAGCTCTCAAATCAAGATAACCATCTTTATCCTCATTGGAAAGAGAAAAAGAAAACTATTATGAACAACCACATTCTTCCTCAGCAGTGAGTTCTAAGTTTCCCTAAAATATTGGAAGCAATTCTTACATTTTTGCTAGTCTTCTGAGCAGGATATAAATATGGATTTACCATTTTATTTGAACAACTTTGTTTTTAAAATCACATTTTCCTTCTTCTCACTCTAAAATTAGGAAAGGATAGTAATGAGGAATAATTCACTGTCCGTAGAGTAGTTCATTGAATTTTATCCTTTGTTTTATGGAATGCTGTACAATTCATTCTTTCAAAGAGAATGGGCCAAGTTTTGATCCTGAAAACATTAAGCAACATTTAATGTTCAATATCGTAACAACTCTCTGTAACTTAAGCATCTGGTTCTGGGTTGGAGGAGAGATTGAAAACAAAATATTGTACTTAACATTGCTCTAAATATGAAGTCTTTGAGCACTTACCATGGCTTTAAGAATAAGGTGTTGTTCCTGTTGATACTAGGATGGATGCCATGGCTATACATTCACAAGTTATATTCCCACTTGCACAGCTTGTAGGAGCAAATAAATGTTGAGAGATTAGAGCTGGTATTGTTGTTAGTGAAGTGGATTTGTAATAAAACTGCTGTCATTGCAGTGAACAGAAAAATATCTTTTAGAGTTAAAGCAAATGAATCAAAATGTCCAGAAATTTATACAGCAATATTTATGTACAAGTTTAAATGTGACATCATTTTTATTTTACAGCTATATGACTGAGTTGCCCAGGGCAAGACAAGCCATTTGATTTTGCTCCGAGTGAAGATAAATTGGTTGAATTCTTCATTTTCATGCACGGGCTCCTTTTAACCCATATGGTACTGTAAATAGACATTGCTGGTTTAGGCTTTTCTCACTGAGATGAAGTTGAAAGTCAACCTAAATAAATTTAAAATGAAAAAACCCATAAACTGTGATGACCAAATCCTTATAAATCATTTGATGAGTAGCCATACTTCCTTAGGCAAAATGAATAATAGTTTCACAAGAGAGAAGAGAGTTAAAAAGAGTCCTTCGAGAATATCCACTGTACCACGTTCAAAGTTATCTGTTTGGCTAAGAGTTTATCTATCTTTTTGATTTCCCGAAAATATCAGCTTTTGGTTTTGTGGGTTCCTTGTATATATCAATTTGTTTCTAATTGGTTGATTTCTGTCCTAAGTTTAATTATTTCCTTCAGTCTACTCCTTTTCAGTGTATTTACTTCTTTTTGTCATAGGGCTTTCAAGTGTGCCATTAAGTTGCTTGTTTAGGACATCACCAGTTTCTTTACACAGGCACTTAGTGATATGAATTTTCTTCTTAGCACTGCTTTCATTGTAGCCTGGAAGCATGGATATGCTGTGTCTTTTTTTTTCAATTGAATTCCAGAAAGTTTTAAATTTCTTTCTTTATTTCTTCCCTGAACATGTTATCATTGAACAGAGAGTTATTTAGTTTCCATGAGTATGTGGGCTTTCTGTTGTTTTGTTGTTGAAATTTAGCCTTAGTCCTTGGTGATCTGATAGGATGCATGGGATTATCTCAATCTTCTTTTATCTGTTGAGGCTTGTTTTGTGGCTCATTATATGGTGATTCCCTCATAAGTTCTTTTATTGTTAAGAATTGTTTTAGCTATTCTGTTCTTTTTGTTGTTGTTCTTGTTTTTCTGTTTTTTGTTTCCATATGAGAATTGCTTTTCCATCTTTGAAGAATTGTGTTGGGATCTTGATGCGGATTGTGTTGCTTTTGGTAGGGTAAGGGGGTGCTGTATTTTGTCAAATGCTTTTTTAGCATCTAATGAGATGATAATTTGATTTTTTTCTTTTTGTTTGTTATACAGTGGATTATGTTAATGGATGGGATTTATTGTAACCATCAAGTGGGGAGGGGGAGAGAAAATAAAGATGAGGAAGACATGAAAGACACAGATTAAACGTCATTTGAGGGGTAGTATAAAAATCTAATAAAGTCAAAGCTTCCTAAAATACATACACATATCAAGATAATTTAAATGTAATTCTCTAATAACTGGGAGACAGAGTTCCATCTCACCATCTCTTGTCACCAAATGAGGCTTCTAGTATGGGGAATAGCTTCCTTCTGATTGAGTTGTTGTCCAAAGGATCCTCATAGAAATCCCTAAACAAGCAAGGCTGTGGGCAAAACTATAGACTGTCTTCTACAAATTTATAGTAAGTTCCTATTGAAGAAAATGCCTACACAATTTATTGAATTTAACATGAGAAGTTGAGATAGAAGCCTTTAGCCACCTGGGAAAGTGTTCTTGATGCTAGAAGGTACTCTGCACACTATCAAAGAAGAAATGTGAACAAAAAGCCAGGTAAAAATTCTTTGATCAATGATGGCATCCTGCCTGTAAGATATGCTAGTTCTATAGTTGCTGAAACTATAGTTGAGGAAGTAACTGATTAATCTCTGATTTGAGTTAATGCACGATCACCCCATGATGTGGATTCCATACTTAGATTGGCGTGGATGATCAAGAGCCTGAGACTAGATAGTCCAGAAACCTAAGGTGAACCCAAATACCACTACTGTCCTGCTAATGGAAAATACGAAGAAAAATGATTCACAATGAAATTCATTTACATTCACAGATCAATATCTTGCTCAGTTATCATCAGAGAAGTTTCTTCCTATAGCAGATGGGAATAAATACAGGTACCCACAACCTGATGATATGCAAAGTAAAAGTCCTTGAAACACTCATTGCTAAACAGGATATCGCCATCAAAATCCCGTGCATCTAGGTTAAGAGAACCCTGCAGGAGAGGAAGAGGTGTGCCTATAAAGGCCAGAGTGTTTAGAGGATAGGAAAAAAACAAAGCTTTCTAAATTCAACAGTACTGACACACATATGACTCAGAGACTGAGACATTATTCTCTGGGCCTGCACAGGTCTGGATCTCATGGGGTCTGAGAGCTAAAAGGAGAAGCAGACATACACCTCATTTTTATCCCAGACGCTGTTTCCAATTGATAATCACTTGCAAACAAAAATTTCGTTTTTTCTTAGAGTGTGACACTGTGAAAACAAATTACCCATCAGTAGGCAGCCAAAACCACCACCACAACCACCACCACCACAACCATCACCACCACTCTCACCATCATGACCACCACCACCAACAACAACAACAAAAACAACAACAACTGTGGGGTGGTGGGTTGTGAGAGGCTGCTGGGCACCTAGTCGACCACAAGCCTCAAACCTCAGACCCTAATGGGATGGAAGGTGTTCGGCTTTTCTCCTAGGTCTCTGGTTCCTTTCACTTGGCTTCAGCCCTCCACAGCCCCTCCCAAAGAGAGATTTGTGTCACCCAGCACAGGTAGAGGGCATGACTACAGGCCTCAGCCTTAAGAGATTTCCATATTAATTAAATACCTTCAGGTCAGAGGGAGTAACCAATTTAGTATTCTTTCCAAGACCCTCCTCCCTCCATATTTAACTCAGATCTGCCCTGGAGATGAGGGGAGTACAGCCAGATTCATCCACTTTCTGCCATGACAATAAACATTTAAAACCATGGAGTTTCTCATGTCTTTGGGGCCTCACTGTGGGGAACCATGGAGAAGGCCTTTGAATACTGAGCCACTACTTAATCTCCTACCAGAAGACTTCTCCACATTCCCATGCAGAGCCCTGCCAACTCAAGCAAGCTAGCCAACCCAGCCAAGTGAGTCCTGGTAACCAAGAGTCTCTCACCCCACAGGGTGCTATGCCTTTGCGTCTCAGTTCTTCAGCGGCTCCTAGTGTCATCTGAGAGCCCAAAGACAAAGACCACCAGTCTCCCAGTCAGTCACATTGGCCTGGAGACCCCCACTCAGGAGCCCTGACACCATGGGACTTCAGACTGAGACCTCTTCTCGCCCTAGTGGAGCTCGAGCAGCTTTTCAGCCCAGCGTCTGCCGGGCACTACATGGAGTGAACTCAGTCAAATTTCCATGCTTCTGCCTCCCTGAGCTAGCAGACACATGGGAACGACAACTCCGCCCAACTGGACCCACACCCTTGAGTGACACACAGCGCTGCAACAACAACTAATTCAATAGCATCGTAGGTGATTTTTATCCTCTGTCTCTCTTTCTCTCTCTGTCTCTCTCTCTCTTTCTCTCTCTCACTCTCTAGAACACTTCCTTTGTATATATTATGGTTTCAGAGTTTTTTTTTTTTTTTTATGAAAATCCTAGGTGTGTAAAACAGTGAGTCTCTGTCTATTTCTTTTTCTTGTGCCTTTTTCTTTTCTTCCTTTCCTTTCTTTCTTTCCTTTCTTTCTTTCTTTCTTTCTTTCTCTCTTTTGTTCTCCTTCCTTCCTTCTTTCCTTCCTTCCTTCCTTCCTTCCTTCCTTCCATTCTTTCTTTCTAGCTTTCTTGCTTTCTTTCTTTCTCTCTTTCTTTCTACTTTTTTTGTGGGTGTCTCTTTTCCTTATGCTTTTTTTTGTCCTGTTTCAATGTGTTTGTTTCTGTTTTATCTCACTTTATTTTATTATTGTCCCTGAGAAAGCTGATTATTTTCTAATGATAAAAATGAATGAGGTGGATCTGGTTGGAAAGGAATGTGAGGAGAAAATGGAAGAAGTATAGGGGAAACCAACCATAATACAGATAGACCAAACAAAATAAGTCTGTTTTCAATAAAAGGAAGAATACACTTTCTTTAAAAAAAGAAGTGTAATGATCAACTTCAGGGCAATGGTACAGTTCTCTAAAAAGTCACAAGAACTTGTCCTCCTGACAGGATCAACAATTATTATGCAGATTACTTGGCAAAGGGAAAGGGGGAAACTCTCTAATAGTAGGGATACTTATGGAGTTTAGTGGATGTACAACTCAACCCATAGTCTTACCCTCTATTCCCCCTTTAGACTCTTTTCACCATCAACTAATAAAAGGAAAGAAAGTGAAGAAAAACAATATGTATACATATTTCTTGCCATAGTCCTAAGAACCACTGGATGAACATTCTACAATTATATAGATTTATGTAATTAGCATTTTTCTTGACATGAAAAAAGAATACTGTAAGTTTCTAATAAACTGGCTTTTTTATTATCATGCCATAGTAGTGTATATATACGTTAATTTACTTATTTAGGAGGACCATCTCAAAGAATCAATACTTTATTATAATCAATAAGGAGAAAATTGCAAACTTGTTTACAGACTAGATGTATTTGTAATACTGGAAATTAAATATATAATTAAAAATGAATACATGCATAGTTTACATTTTATAAGGCATATATAAAATGTATAAGTATCTATATTTTATATGCATATAATATATAATATATTCTGTAATAGCTATTGTAAATTCAATAATCAATGCAATAACTAAAATATACAACATAAACAAAATTACTAGAGATGACCTCATTAATGAGCTTTCCAAGTTAAATTGAAATGAATTGAATTTAAAATTAGGTTTTAATTAACTCTAGAAAGATAGTTCTTTTCAAATACATACAGATCTTGGTTGTTGCATAATAATGTAAAATTTAAAAAATTAAACTAATAATAGAGTAAATGATACAAGAATAGTTGTGCCATCAGAATTTAAATCACATCAACTCAAAGAAAGCCTGACACATCCATAAAAATTTGTAGGCATTAATCCCTCAGCAATCCCCCAAAAAGGCAAGCCTCCAGTGTGAGATCTGCAAAGCTCACACCTCTGGAACTGTGGCACAAGGTCCCTGATTGTTGTTGCCAGGCTGAATGCAGACAAGCCAAGCATTATCGCTCCTCTGAGGTGAGGAAGGAAAAGTAGTCTATAAAGCACTTGAAGCAGCTGGTATATAAGAACTACAATGTTGAGGCCCAGGCAGAAGGAGTCAAAAACAATTAGACTGGGATGAATTTATTTTTAGGTCTCTGAAAGTTGATCTGCACATGTTCCAATAGAAACACAACTATTGTGTGCTAAAAGGGAAGAGAGACGCTTGTGAAATTTGGAGAGATCTTAAAGTTCTAGTCCAGTGAGAGTGGAAAGTACTGTTTTAGGCTTTCATATAAGATAGCAGGAAAACTATGAATTAGAAGGAAGGGACATTTCTAGTGCCAAGTTCTACTTTAAAGTAACTATTAAAAATAATAATTAAAAAATATATTAAATAAGATTCATGGGAAAGGCAGATATGGAATAGGAATCCTAGAAAGCTAGGGAATTTCACAACAGGGTCTCAAAAGATCCACTCTCTCTATTAAAAATATACCAAAAGAAGATTAAGATGACTAACTGAAAATAAAATTACCTATGTTGAAGTGTATTCTATAAACTTTCAAAAAGTAGAATGAATTTTGATCTTTAGGGCTTATATTTGAGATGTAAAGCATACTGCCAACATTTCTGATTCATCACTAAATATATAAAATAATATATTATATGACACATATACAAGGTAAACAAAAAGAAAAGAAAACAAACTGACTCCAAGAGGACCACTATTTAAAATTTGCAAATTCTTCAGCAACCAGAAAAATATATATATAGAAATAAATATGTTTTTATGTGTTCTAATATAATTTTATTTACAAACACAGATAGATTTGTGTATAATATCTTCCCAAATTATTACAATATTGTAGCATTCAACAAGCCAATTTAAGGTGAATATTTTAAACTTAAAGGAATTTAATATGAATTCTCATATTTCCTTAAGTACCAATGGAATATAAGCGTTGATAATTTTACTTTTTTTTTTACACTATACAGGATCTTTAGTTTTTCAAGATAGATGGTCCTAAATTCTCTGTAAAGAGATATACTGTTACTCCAAATAAACTAAGAAAATGTATCTGTTCTTAAGTTTTGTGAAAAATAACTAGGACACAGAACGAAAAACAAATGTAGATGGTGTAGATAAAGACAAAGATGATATAGAGTGGATACAAACAGCAAGAGAAGATTATTCAGTCTTCGAGAGCAACTTAGTACTGATAAGTGTGACACAGCTGAACCATGAAAACATTATAACAAGTCAGAGTGGCCAACCCCAGAGGTCACTCATTTCACAACTCCTATTATAGGAGATATCCAGAAGAAGAGAGAGCAAACACCCGAAAGGTGTTTGAGTACTAAAGAGACAATGAGTACTAAAGAGACAAACAGATGTCTCTTTAGGGTGATGAACAAAATTGAGCTAGACAGAGGTAGTAGTTTAAAACTGATACAAAAGCATGAAATGCTATTGAGTTCTCTTAAACATATTAATATGCTGTGTGAATTCCATTTCAATTGTATTTTCAAAGCTGATTGCCAAATATTTTTTTCTAGTTACATTTTGAATAGTCTACAAAACAAACATCAAGCATCAGTGCTCTGATGATTCAGTCACATCTTTTTTTTTTTAACTTTTATTTTTGTACTGTCCAGTCAGTATCCTCCTTCTAGTCTGCCTTCTCGCAGGTCTTCATCACATTCTTCCTCTCCACTGTCTCCAAAAGGTGGGTGGGAGAGCACCCTCTTAGAGGTGAAGAGGACTGGGAATGGGGTAGGAGGCTCTTGGAGGGGGTATTGAAAATGAATCCAACATTTGAAATGTAAACAAAAATACAATTAATAAAAAATAGCATCATGAAATGCTCGGACAAATGGATGGAAATAGAAAAAATCCTAGGTGTGGTATCCGTGACCCAGAAATACAAATATTTTATGTATTCAAATATATGTGGATATTGGATGTTAAGTAAATGATAGCAAAGCTACAATACACAGATTCATGGAGGTTAGGTAAAAAGGAGGTGTCTAGGGCTTATACATGAACCTTCCTGGAAGGGAGAATTAGAGTAGATTTGTGGGTGGACTGAGGGCTGGTGCGTATAGAGACCGAGGTCTCAGGTTAGAAAAGGGATACAACAGGAAGAGACAGTACAGGGATAGACTATAGAAATTTGGAAGCATTTGAGAAGCAGTGTAGCAGTGCTCTGCCCTGGAAATCTCTTGTAATCTATGAGGGTGATCTGAATGAAGACTACTAGCAATGGGGAGATGGAGTCCCAACTGGCCATCTTTTGTAATCTTCCAATGTAGTGACTAGTATGCATTTGCTTCAGTTGTTTTCAACAGGGAGCTATGAAGATCCCCAAACACCCAGGGTGACGTTGAGACAGAGGGTTGTTCTCCACAAACTATAAGTAGGTCCTGATTAGGATGAGAGAAGCTTCACTGGGAGTACATCAGGGAGGATGCAGAAACCGTCAGCAAGACATTATATAAAGTGTAAATTGGAGTTATCCACTGTGTCCTTCCTGTGACAGAGGTGGCAGAAAGATTGTGGGAGGACACCGAGAGAACAGGGCCCACTGAATCAACTAAGCAGGGCATATAAAGGCTCACAGATACTGAAGAGGCAAAGACAGGGGCAGCCTAGGTCTGCATCAGATTCTCTGTTTTTATGTTGTAGCAGTTAGCTTGGTATTTATGTGGAACTTCCAATTGTGGAAGCAAGTTTGTCTGTGATTCTGCCTGCTATTGGGACTCTTTCCCCCTTCTTCGGTTGCCTTGTCTAGCCTTAGTATGAGGGTTTTTGTGTGTTTTGTTTGTTTTCCTTTTGGTCCTGTTTGGTTAATATCTCTTGGAGGCCTGTTCTTTTATGATGGGAGACAGAGGGGGAGTGGATGAGAGAGATGGGAGGTGGGAGGGGCTACTGGGAGGGTTGGAGGTAGCAGAAACTATAGTAGGGGTATATTGTATGAGAGAAAAACCTATTTTCAATAAAATAAATATATTTAAAAATACACATTTTAATAATAGTAAAATTACATCACTTTTTCCTGCCTTTTTCTCCTTCCAGAACCTCGCAAGTCCCTTCCAGCAACTCCTTCCATGTTCCTTCACTCTCAAACTGACAGTCTATTCTGATTATTACAGTTATGCATATGTAAATATATGCAAAAATATATAAATACCAATCCTTGATAAGTCAAAAAATAAAAAAAGAGTGTTGATATAATGGCCACTGCAGCATTCATGAGAATGAGAAAACTATTTTTGTAATAAAGCCAAAGACAGATAAACAGAAAATGTGGCTTGTGTATTTTCAAAGTCCTCATGAGACTCACACTCATTTCTTGCATGGAAATGGCTATCAGAATGCACATATCTCTTACATTTGAAAATTAAAATATTGAGTTCAACACTGTGATCCTTGATTTTGCTACCTGCTTTATTTGAGTCACAGAATTGTTGTGGCTGAAATAAAATAATATACCTAGTGTTGTTAAATGAACTACTATTTACCAAGTTATGATGACAGTAAGTTTGATTATAAATTTCTTACCTTGTGTAGACGAGAACAAGGCATCTTTTAAGATAGTTTTACAGATTATGCTCATTCTGCTTCTTTCTAATGTAGGGGATGAGTAGAAATTGCTGAATGACTATGGCACCATTTTTTTCTGAGTAAGAGGCTAACTGTGTTACTGCATAGTATTTTACTATAGAAAACAACACATAATCCATTTCTTAAAGACATAAGAAAGAACTTTTGAGTATGTTTTCACAATGAAATGATAAATGTAGCAATGAACTCGGCCATCCTTATAGCACATACATCTGCTCAGCACCAGAATGGATTGGGATTGTTAAAGTGAAACTTGCCAGCTGCTGTTTTGTATCCCACCTGGATACCAGGCCTTTCAGGTGATGAAAAGTCTAACGTCATAATGAGCAGAGCCATTACTTGGCTTTGCCTGCGGGTGGAACCAAAACATTTGTTTTGAATCACCAATCTTCTATTGTACATGTGGGCAATTGTTTCTGTAGTGTTTGATTTCAACTCACTTTTACAAGTTTTTATTGAAGTGTCATATCACGTTGTACTGGCACAATATCCTCTTATGTATTAATGACTCCACTTGAGTGTAAAATATTCAGACAGTTGTGTTCATTAAAGTATCTTTTTGTTTGTTTTTAGTTCTGCATGATTGATAGGTATGGAAACTTTCTTGTGGATCTGGAGACTCTATGCCAAATGCTAGCTTTCTCTTTGCTTCTTCATCAGAGACAGTTGTGCCAATATCTCACTGTGGCAAATGAGTGAAATGGACTTCTTAAACAAGTATCAAGAGGGATATAGAAATCAGGATTTTTCCCCATTTTTCTGAACATAGAACTGAAAACAAGTTCCTCAACTGTAGAACACTACATATATCCTATATTTTCTGAAAGAAATAATACAAATCCCGTTGTTCCAAAGCATCATTTTTCTTTTTAAAACCTCACTTTAAATTCATGGTTATTGTGAGTCTGGTAGAAATACATTTTTGAAAAGGTGATAATAACATTTTGATGGAGAACTGAACTTTGAAATATCACTCAGACTAATGTGAGAACAGTGCAACCAAATCTACTTCACTATTGTTCACTTAGTGAACACAATGAATGGCTATTAAATCCTTTAATCTCGTAGCAAAAAGCATATGTAATCAGGAAGCATTTTGTAAAAGCAATTTTGAGGAAACTCTTTGGATAAACATGCTTCTGAAATTTAGTCTTTTCAGAAATTTATGCAATACCACTGAAGTAGGGAATTAACTAGGTCAGAGGGTTAGAAGAGCAATGGTAAGTCTGTGTGAAGCAGAAAACTGATGTGACATTAAGACTAAATTCAAAATGAATACAAATAGATGACTATGGTGGAAAATTAATATTGAAGAGTAAATATTCTTAAGCAAAGTGGCAAGTCTAGGTGTGGCATGGTATTGGAATTTGCAGAATAAATGTACAGAAAATACCATGACTCTCCATGTGAAGGTAAATCCTGGTCATTCGAATGGCCTCAACCAGTGATGAAAACTTGACAATTCAGCACGACTCAGGACACTGCATTTCTCAATACTGAGCTTCTTGCACAAAGTACAGTCAAACCCACCTTGGCTTCGGAATTAATTTATCTGCTAATCAGTACAAACAGATTTGAATCTGTAATAAACCCCTGTTAGTTCTGAATGCATTTTTTCTGATTAACCTTATTTGTGCGTGTGTGTGTATGTGTGTGTGTGCGTGTGTGTGTGTGTGTGTGTGTGTGTGTGTGTGTGTGGTGTATGTGTATGCAGCAGTGTGGTTCATAGACTGAGTTCACAACAGAAATTCTGTTTTTTCAGGCATAAGATTCATCATAAATACAAGAAAGGCTGAAAGCAAGATAATGAATCAAAATGAATCTGATCATTAAAATTATTGCTTTGGTATAAATGTTTTTTGAAGATAACAAATTTAAGAATTTATGAATATCAATACAATTGTTCCTATCTATGATTGACTTTAATCTGTCCCATTTTTAAATCACTTATAGACTTTATAAATGAAGTGCGTGTGGCTATAATTCCATACCAGAAATTGATAAATGATTGGTTTTCAAGACAGATTTAAGAGAGTTTTGCAACCCATGCATCATGAGTGAATTAATTCTAGAATACGGAAGACAATTTTGTTATTATTCTGAGTAAATATACCTTGAAGAAATTGATTTTATAATTTGAGAAATTTATTGAATTAAAACCTAATGTAATCAGGATTTCAAAACAATCCTGAAATTTTTAAATGCCATTTGAACTTGCCTTTGTACTGTGCATAAGGAAAGCTATGTACTGATTATGTAATGAATTCAAGGCTTCCAGGAATTACCTAATTAATTTTAGTATAAAAGGTAATTATTGAAAGAAACAAATATAAATGTTATAGTTTACCAATATTTGATGTATAGTATTAAAAGAACATTTTACAAGGTTTTATGGGTAGAAAAAAACTAATTTTTCACAAATGTTCTAGTCTTAATTATAATAAATGATTATTACTAAACATTTCTTGTAAAATTCTAAAATAATTAACAGATAAGCTTAGCTGAGTATCTGATGCTTTCACCTGCATTCATTTCTTTTATGAATCACAAGACAAGCATTTCAACCTTTGTACATTCTAAATAATATAACGTCTATACTTATGAGGCAATAAACAGGTTTCTTTGATACACAATGAAAGTGTATGAGCAATTTATGTCATTTATTCAGAATCCACATCTAGGACTTCATAAAGTCATCACTATCTGCTCCTTAAAGCATGAATCATGCTTTCTCAGTAAGCAAATCTGATGAAGGATTAATGAGGAGCAGCAGATTCTTCCTGTATTTAGGCATATAAAATGTTCTACAGTGAAGCAGACACCTCCAAATTCTTTAGTATAGTTCAGCTTGAAATTTTGAGCTGAATTGGTTTCCATTTCATCTTTCCAGCATTGTCGTTTGAGAAAAGATTTCAGAGAAATTCTTGTCCAGATATACTTCAAGATAAGAGATTTTTGGAAACAGTCACTCTTCGTATTAGTTTTTTGATGAGACTGTCTTGACAGCTTCAGTGGACAGAATGAGGGGGAAAATACTCTGTAGCTCTGCATAAGGCTTCCATAGAGCTCACAACAATATCCTATCCAATAGCAATATGAATACATGTTCTGAGACTGTCACTCTTCACAAGAATAACATTTTGCAAATCACCTGTGTTCTCCTAATTATCCTACTTTACCTAAGCAAAGTATGAGCTTTGTTTTTCCTGAAGCTAAACTGAGGTGAGAGTAAGTGGAGGAAAGGGCAAGCATCTGCAGAAGTCTTGAACATGAGCCATGTACTATGGAATTGCAGGAGAGATGCTATGATGCTGAGAGATCCCACCTCAACCACGGTAGGTGGTGCTGATGCCATGACTCTTCTGCATCCTTTCCTGATGATGTGGGATAAGGTCAGTAAAATGATTACAGTGAAGAGAAGAGGGAAACTGTTATACACATAACCCAAATAGATGTTTTAAATATTGTGACAGGCTTAATTACTCTCCAAACAATAGGTACAAGACTGCATCATACTAAAATCTGATAGAATAGTGTCTCAAAGTACATGAAAAAAACAATTAAAATGAGTGAGATAGAATGCATTAATAATTATTTTTTTTCTTTTACAATGAATGCTCATCAATGATAATACTCATATACTATACATCATGTTTTTCTTTATAAAATTATCAAATAAATATAAAAAATTTATCACTCAAAATGTTCTTCAATATTTTATTTTCCTATTGAAGAAATAAAGAGCCAAAAAATACGTGTTTAATACATGTTGGATTCAGATTTCATATGCAGACACCTTTGCCTACTGCCCATACAATTAATGACTTCACTGTAGAAGTTAACCACCGAGAATTCCAGGATTGCAAAAAATCAAATGAAAACTGATATAGGCATAGTCAAACTTAAAATATCACTGAATTTGGGGAGAAGTATGTGAGTCTACAAATGTATGGTAGAAGACAGTTATTTGAGAACATAGTTTAGATCGTTGTATCCCTAAGGCAGAGCAGGTGGTACTTGTATATGTGTACTGGGTTGTCACAGAGATGCTGTGCTCTAAGTCTGGGTATGTTTTTGATATGTGCTATGCATAAGTTTTTATTTACACTTTAATAAATGCTGCATATAAGTGTACAATTTTGTTAATCATTACATGGCCTAGATTGCCCTGAAGAGAGTTTCTTTTGGAGAGAAAAGTCTGTGAAAATTGGCGTGCAATTAAAACAAAACTTTGAAAGGAAAAACAACTTCCTAGCTTTTAACCTTAACCCCTAATACACATCCTCAGTGGTGTAGCTGTGAAAAGATAAAGATAATGACAGTATGTTCACTATGGTGACTGTAAGTACCAAACTTGTCCTCAAATTAATGCCTTTGCCACAGCTCTCCACCTCTGTAATCAAGATACACTCATGGAATTGATCGAAATAAACAGGCACGCTCTCAAATGTGTCCCTGAATTATCTTTAATGGTAACTGTAACAACAAAGCAGCAAGGAAATTGTCTTGTTTAAGGGCTATATGCTATTTACAGATAAATCTTTGATGTAAAAAGATATTGTGAGGTCTGCTGTCTTCTCTTTTTCTAATATTGTATTCTTAAACAGGAGAAAACGCATGTACTTTTTATCTGCTTCAGGGAACACTTAGAGTTTTATTATCTGTATTTTTATCTGTGCTCTCTGACTGCTCACACTGCTGGAGTGCCTGGCATTGGGGACAAAAAAGCAATGTACCGTGGTCAAGAGTAACTATCATCGCAGTCTCGCTTTGAGCAGGCTCTTTGCCCAAAGTCCTAATTCAAGTGATAGGGAAGAGCTCTCCAGAGGTTGTAACGGAAGGCGATTGCAAATGTGCAACCCACGAAATCATTTTCGCTTGGCTTGAAGAATACTTAGGGAAGGTTTTTCATTCCACTGTTCTTTTTGTTAGGTGCCTCAAATCTACAAAGAAAGTGAAGCAAAATACTGCAATATTTGCCCAAGAGACCAATTGAAGGAATAATAGATAATTGTATTATATTCTTAACAATGTTCTCCAAGAACAAGTAACCACACAAGGCTCTTTTTTTTCTTCTCAGTTGTAAGAGATAAATTTAAATTTGCCCCATGATAGAAATGAATGTAACTCTGCTTAAGTTTGTACACAGAAACTGTTTTGCATGGTACATGTGATGTTAGATAGTTTTTCCTGCTTTAGATTGCACTTAATTTAAAGTTTGCG
>NW_021604576.1:12779359-12818381 GCF_004785775.1 Grammomys surdaster
GTGTGTGTGTGTGTGTGTGTGTGTGTGTGTGTGTGTGTGCGTGTGTGTGTACAAATATACTTTTCCATTTTATTGTCTACTAAAATTTGAATTTATTGAAATAATGAGTTTTAAGGCAAATGTGTCATTTTTATGACATCTCATAGCCTGCTTTTGTTCTTAATTACTGACTATGCTCAGTATATTCATATGTGTATCTTAGTCAGACTTTCAAATTTTCCCAGATGATTTCCCTGTTCTTTTATCACTATATCCTGTGAGTATTCACTTATCTCCATTGTTATCATAATATATTATACTATAAGATGCACATTAAAAACAATTTTAGTTTTACAGTGTGTGGTTTTAAATTTTAATAGTATTAACAGCAAAGTACTTTAAAGTTAATTTTACACTAACTCAATATTGCCTTTTGTTATTTATGTTGTTATGAACTATTTCTCATAGACACAGAGTAAAAGACTAGAGTAAATACAACGCTATGAGTTCACAACACAGACATCTTTTGTTATGTTCCAGCTTCCATATCTATGCTCTGATTTTCCCTCACTGTTGTACAGTTGATTAATTATTTTGGTTTTTGATTTTCAATTAATTTATAACTTTATAATTTTAAATATATTCTTTAAAAAATATAAAAATATTGTCAATATATTTGACTTGATGCCTGAATTATATTAAGATGCACTATCCCTTTTTGCCCACTATAAGTCCAATGGAATCTTTCAGTTCACCTTGCTTTTCCTGTCTTCCAAGTGGTTTAATTCTAACATCATAGCTCTGTTTGAGTTTTAAGCTGTGCACCATTCACCCTCCTTAATACTGTTTTATCCCAGAGTGTTTACTTACAATTTAACAATGTATTTTCTTGTATTTCTATCTTCTTGTTGAAGAAATGTAATAGAAGTTATTGTAGTGTGCCAGAAGAAGCTATAAAATCTCTGCCTTTTTCTGAAAGCATGCTTGTTTTTTATTTCCCTTGAGTAATAATGTTAATAAAAACAGTTTCATGTTCACTACCATTTTTGGGGGATTTTGATGATAGCCTCGAATAGTACATGTGTGGAACAGAACCTGAGATTTTATGCTTTCTCCACTCCTTCCTCTTCTCCACTGATTTCAGCTCTGCCCCCATGTCTCCCTTTTATCATACTTTTATCGTAGTCTTGCCTGACCTTGTCTGCCTGTCTTAGATAGAGTTTTGCTGCTATGAACAGACACCATGACCAAGGCAATTCTTATAAGAACAGGATTTAATTGGGGCTGGCTTCCAGGTTCAGAGGTTTAGTCCATTATCACCAAGGCAGGAACATGGCAGCATCCAGGCAGGCATAGTGTAGGAGGAACTGAGATTTGTAGATCTTTACCTGAAGGCTGCTAGCAGAATACAGGCTTCCAGGCAGCTAGAATGAAGGTCTTAAAGACCACACTCAGAGTGGCATACCTACTCTAACAAGGTTACACCTACTCTAACAGGACCACATCCAGCTAATAGTGCCTCTCCCTGGGCCATGCATATACAAACCATCACACTACCCCATAAACAATTTATAAGATCCAGGCATCAACTTAATTGCCTGTCTTTTTATTTGAATTCCAAAATCCTAATCATAAGAATTCAATTTAATTTGGTGTTCTTTCATAGAATCCTACAACAGAGCCCACCATGATATATTAAATTCAAATTTTGATTGTTGGGAAAAAATCAATAAAATGTATAAAATTTAGAATGGATACCGTGCTACATGTTCTTCAGAAACAGTATTTACTATCTGAGGAACACCATCCCTCATTCCCAGCATTTATTTTGAGTTGCAGATAGGAATACTTTCACTTTTGAAAGACAATCTAGGCTAGCAATATGGATAGAGTACTTGCCTAAAAATAAACTACACATAATCTCAGGCTTGATTTATAACACCACATAACTATAACCCCAGTAGTTAAGAAGCCAATACAGCAGAAGAATAAATTAAGGGTCATCTATCTTTGGCTACAGAATAAGTTTAAGTTCAACTTGGGATATATCCGATCCTGTCTCATAAAGCAAGCTACCTTGGTAATTTCAGTTTGATTTTGGAATAAAGGATTCTTATTCTGATTGCTTTCAGAGCACAGTGGTATAATCAATTATATTTACATTTATAGCGTCTGAAGTATGTTCTCCTACAGCTTGTCCAGGTTGCACCAGTGCATACAGATGACTTTCAAACAATATAATTAGCTAATTATATCATCATTACACATTGTGCATGCTCACTGTTCTTTCTCTCATAGTACTCCTACATTCTTCAGCTGTATCATTCTCTTCTCACCACAAATAGACGCTCAGGGGCCGTGTAGTATTGCTGCCTTCTTTGTACCTCTCCAGGCTTTCCAGTACTTATATGTAATATACCTTTTATTTTATTGTCTTACCTTTTAGGTTTTAATTTGATTAAAGGTAATAATATAAAATTAATATTTTATTGATGTATTTGAACATCTCAAATTAGAAATATTTTTGGTACTTCCTTGGTAGCATCTTTCTGAATTCTACTTCCTCTGCCCCAAATCTTCAATTAGTACATGAGATCAGACCTTGGAAAAGACCTTCATCCTTTAAGCTCTGCATATGCTCTGTATAAATCAACAAAAAATTTATGCAATTTTTAAAAATGTTAGAAGAGAAAAGGTGTGAACCTGCATATTGATCTAGCATTACAAAAAGAAAGGAAGAAAGAAAAAAGAAAAGAAGAAAAGGAAAGAAAAGAAATCAGTTTTGGAACACCATCTTATGAGTGGCTGGCCGTGGAAGACCTAATTGTTCCTATGAAAATGATATCTCTTGTCACTTCCCTTGTTGCTTACCGGAATTCATCAATAAGTTACTTTTTCAGAAAACACCACACAATTTTATTGCCAGACACAGATAAATAAAACCAGGATTTGAACCAGAGTTGAAAGCCTCTCTCCTGGCTATTATTGTCATGAGATGTACCATACAAACTGATGCAATACATATGGCAACGATGATATTAACCAGCTGTGTACACCAAAGTTGCAATGCCAACTTGCCAGGTAAGATGTGTCCACTTGTGTAATTATGTCAGGCTGTTATGAGAGTGTCCAACCTTTCTCTTATTGTATTAGAGGCCTGATACATGGGACGCAATTAATACATAGTTATTGCAATACTAGTTAATAAAAAAAGACCATGGCTGAAGAGATCTTAAGCCACAGGTGGGAATTTACTGTTCTGGAGTTTTATGGACTCAAATTTTCTCTTAAATACTATGCTCGTATCTATAGACACAGCTCAGCATTAATCACAGAAAATCCTTTAAGTAGTGGCCAGTAATGAATTTAGAAATTCATGGCTGTGATAGATGCTAATATTAATGATAGTTGAATTCTCAGCCCTAAACAGATTATTTTCATCAATATTTCTAACACTTAAGGAATCTTGCAGAAATGATAACAGAAAGCAATATAAGATAAGGTGAAGAGATAAGAAATGTTATCTTTGGGGTGTTTCTAAGTACTATGGTCATAATCCTACAGCTTCTAAGATTATCTCTATTTGTCCTTCAGAAGACTGGACTTGAGAACAGACTGTCATGGACAAACATCAGGGATTTATGGACTTTACTTATCCATTCTAAGCATTGGCAAAATGTTTGATTCTATGACAGAAATATCCATTGAGCTCAATTGTATATGTGTGAATAAGAGGCAGGCAGAGGTACTTGGTTAAATTTAGTGAATCACAAAACAAAACAAAAATACATGAATGTGGATTAAAGAAAAAAATTCCTACCTTTTTGTATTAGCCCTTTATAGTGATTATTCATTTTTAAGATCATAATATAATTAAAATCAATTTTCCCTTTTATTTCTTCCTTTCTACCTGTCCCAGGAGATCCTACTTGCTTTCAAATTCCTGGTTTCTCCAATCCCATTATTTTTCCAGGTTTCATATAGAAAACACATGAGAACAGAGCATTATTGCTTAGTGGATAAATAGTCACTTTTGCATGCTGAACCAACATGCTTTGCTGGTCAGGATACACTGCTAAGCAGAATCAGCCTTGCCTCTGATGATCTGTGATGAGTGATGTACAGAGAAGATAAAAGCAAAGTAACTGCTATGTGGCATTTGCTTTTATTGCGGTAAATGATATCATGTGTTTGCATTTACTTGAGAGTTGATCAAATGTAATAGGAGACAGTGTTGACAGATGTCGAAGAAGTGTTAACCTCTCCTTTTATCTTTCTTGCTTATGTGTCTCTTGTACCATACAGGCTTCTTAGATAGTTTTATTGGCTGATAGGTGAAATGTTGTACAAAATACTCACATAAAGAATTGCCATGTTATAAAGAATTGCCTTTAATTGTACAAATGATATATTCAAACTGTTGGCTCATATATGGTAATACGACACATGTTAGTTCAATCCAAAGGTTTTGTACTGAAGTGCGTTGTTAAAAGAAAATTAATTTGTTGTAATGCATGTTGAGTTACTATTAGCTAGTTGATTGCAACTACATGTACAACTGGCTTATACTGTATGAAAAACCCTTCAGAATTTCTAAAGCTTACTCATACAAATTTAGATTTCAATGTGCTTTATAAAACTTGACAATAAAGCTACTTTAACAGACTGTATTATTATTTTGTTTCTTAAATATTTATAAAACTAATGGGCTTCATATAGAACAAGTACTTCTAGGCATGCTTTTAAAATGATCAAAGAATTGTGCTTTATGGTACAAAGCTAGTGAAGGAAGTCTTTTTCCTGCATAAAGAATCACTTATCTAATGTGTGATTTTTTTTGAGTAAAATGAGAAAAGCTTTGAAATTATTAAACTAGTATCCTTCTATTGCCATTGTCTTACAATTATATTTCTGATATCAAATAAATGTAAGACTAGAGAGATTAATTTAGCTTTTTTTAGCAAAATAAAGTAGAAGAAATAACACTCTTGAGAGTATTTTACCTTCTCAACTCACTGTCTTCCCCTTAACTCCAGGTAAGACTGTCTGATAGGTCTGTTTTAGGAATCATGGAAAAACTACAGAAAGAGAAATTAAAAATAAAATAAACACATCATCTTAGGGTTTTATTGTTGTAAAGTCTCACCATGATTACAACAACTCTTACAAAGGAAAACATTAAAGTGTGGCTGGCTTACATTTCAGAGGTTCTGTCCAGTATTCTCATGGCAAAAAGAATGGTGACATGCAGGGAGAAATTCTGCTGGAGAAGGAGCTGAGAATTCTATATAGTAATCCACAGGCAGCTAAAGTAAACACTATACTGGACCTGGCTTGAGCATTGGAGGCTACAAAAGGCACCCCTTATTGACACACTTCTTTCCACAAGCCCATATCTCATAACAGTGCTACTCCTTATAGGCAAATGATGTCCATTTTCTTTCAAACCACCATATATATGAATCAAGAAAGAAGAGGGTTGTAAGACACAGGGATGAGAACTGAAGGTATATAGAAATGTTAAGCACATGGACTGAGGAGATAAAACCAGTCATGTTTACACTAAAACAAACCAAGAACACAGAAATAATGACAAGAATTCAAGCTTACAAGTACAACAGAGAAGACATAGGTGTCTAGAAATTTTACTCTCAAAATTATGTGAGACTCTACTTCATTTCCCCAGAAAACTGTTTCTGATGAAAGCAGAGAGACCAAGTGCATGATGAGTGATTATCCAAACGTTTAATATAAATATACTAAGAAATAAACTAGTTTTGTCCTCCCTTACTACTTTGTTGAGGAAGAGGACTAAGGTGAGCATATATAAGGGTATTGTTGTGCTTCATGTGATCTGTGAATTGAATCTTGGGCATTATGTGCTTCTGAGCTAATATCCAATTGGATTACCTCACTCAGGATAGTATTTTCTAGTTCCATCCTTTTGCCTAAGAATTTCATGAATTCGTTGTTTTTAACAGCTGAGTAGTACTCCATTATATAAATGTACCACATTTTCTGTATTTTCTGTATCCATTCCTCTGTTGAAGGGCATCTGGGTTCTTTCCAGCTACTAGCTGTTATAAATAAAGCTGCTATGAACATAGTGCACCATGTGTCCTTGTTATATGTTGGAACATTTTTTGGTTATATGCCCAGGAGTGGTATACCTGGGTCCTCAGATAATACTACGTTCAATATTCTGAGAAACCGCCAGACTGATTTCCAGAGTGGTTCGGTCCTTCTGCGAATTGTCCCCTGAACCTTCACCTAGCCGATACCCGGTTCTGAAGATATCTGTATTCCCCCTGAACACCCACACTCCAGTGTCATTCCCTTCCCCACATCCTGCCTTTCTGTGTTTATAACCCCTGTGTGAATTAATTACGATTTGACAAAAAAACGGTAACCAAGACAAAAAAAGAAAAAAAAAAAAGGACGAACAAAATACTCATGGGAGCAAATACGGAGACTAAGTGTGGAGCAGAGACTGAAGAAAAGACCATCCAGAGACTGCTCCACCTGGGGATCCACCACATACATAGTCACCAAATGCAGACACTATTGTGGATGCCAAGAAGTGCAGGCTGACAGGAGCTTGATATAACTGTATCCTAGGAGGCTTTGCCAGAGCCTGACAAATACAGAGGTGAGATGCTTGCAGCCAATCATTGGACTGAGCACTGGGTCTGCAATAGAGTACTAAGAGAAAGGACTGAAGAAGCTGAACCTAATAGGAAAAACAACAATGTCAACCAACCAGACCCCCAGAGCTCCCAGGGACTAAACCACAAACCAAGGAGTACACATGGATGTACACATGGCTCCAGCTGCATATGTAGCAGAGAATGGCCTTGTCGGTCATCAATGGGAAAAGAGGCTCTTGATCCTGTGAAGGCTTGATCCCCCAGTGTAGGAGAATTCGAGGTTGGGAGTGGGTGGATGGGTGGGGGAACACCCCCATAGAAGCATAGAGAGGGTAATGTGATACGAAATTTCTGGGGGTGAAACCGGGAAAAGGATAACATTTGGAATGTAAATAAAGAAAATATCAAAAAAAGGTGTATTGTCCATTTGGTATAGAAGTTAGGTTTGAATTTGTTATCAATATCTGGTTTATATTTTTAATTATGTCATTTAAAACTTCCTCTGATATATATAACTGCTATATGTAGTATAGCAAACTGCTATTGAGGAATATTCTACAGTATTAAGATACACATACAATAAATGAAATTCTTATCCCATAATAAATAATTACAACCTCACATTATTTCAAGAAACCTCTAACTAAAGCTTACTTTTCAAGAAAAACAAACTAAAAGTCTTTGTTTGTGAGTTAGTGGTTTGGAAGAGCTAGCCAATTACATAATGTAAACATTCAAGGAACTATTGTCACTAATCCAGGTAGTGTTTCTTTAGATCATGTGGGTCACACATGGGCTCTGTAGGCAGCCTGAGAGTTTTACAGACTTGCAAAGCTTCTCTATGTATCAGTGGAAAATGCCGGTCACTACAGGTTATGTGCATATAGGACATGCTAGACACATTGTTCAAAATTCCTATCAAGAGAGGGAGAAGTTATTTGTCTTTCAGAATATATTAGAAATTTGTCATTATTTATTATGTAATATATTATTTTAATATGTAATAGACTCCTTGGAACTAATAAGAATTTTGAAAAACATGTAGATATTTCACTTAAAATTAAGAATTTCCATGTCTCAATGTATTACTGTCATTCAGGTTGTGGCTACTAGTAGCTGCCCATGCCCTAGAGGATAGCTAAACACTATGCATATGGGCTATACTAATAAGATTTAAAAGATAACTAATAACTAAAATAAAAAGTAAAAAGGGGACATAAATCTAGGATGTAAGTGAGGTAGGTTACATATGGAAGATATAGAACCTCTTAGTGGTGGTTGGATATGGTCAATATATATTGTATAATATATGTCACTTAGAAACAAAACTATTATTCATAAAGATATATTAAAACTTACTATAGACTAATTAATACATAAGAAAGTTTTCACTCTAAAAGTAGAATACATAAATATCCACAAGGTAATTATGCAAAGCAAACAGGACATATAGCATACAGGAGGAAATAGAAGTGCCACAACTGCATTTACGGGCTGTTACAACATCCTCAATTCTGATTCTTTGGACCCTGGATATCTAGTTTAAGCACTATAGTTCCTAAACAATCAGAGCTTGAAAATGGATTCCTCATCATATTAGAGTTTTAGAGTAATTGTGACCATATCACATTCTCTATGAGGCACATTATTTATGAAAGCGAAAGAGGAACAAGATAGGCAGACAGATTTTACATATTAAGCTTCAGGGAAGAAACGACTCAGCAGACCACAGAAAAGTCTGGCAGTAATGTTCTTTCAAGTCACCCACACAGTTTTAATGCTTTTCTGTTTCCTGAGGATGAGTGTTGATGACTATGTCTGTGGTCTTCTTTTTAAACAATCAGATGCATAATAAATGGCATGTAACTAACTGTCAACTAAGATTTTATTATACATGTTCTTGACTTGCCATTTGCTAACCATACAGGATTTTTATCCAAAAGATATATAGCAAGATAAAAGACCCTAGAGCCCCTGTATGGTCTGTGGACATAATTTTTAATGCGATGTAAAACAAAGACCAACAGAAGTCAAATATGATTTTAAATTTTTCTTAAGTGTTGTCCAGGCAGAGCTTTCTTCTCTATATTCACCTCACTCTTTTTATAGGGAACCACATTATATAGAGAACTGGAATATTTCAGTTCTAAAAGGAAATGCCCCATCAAATAATCACATTTCCTCCAATATCCAGGAGGGAAAACAAAACATGAGGGTTACTTACAAAAGATCATGTAATTTTTGAGACTTTTTAAATTGAATATAGATTTTTTTCAAATAAAACTTTCTGATTTTGTCTCCCCTTCCCCAAAACCTGTCAGATCTTCTCTGTTTAGTCACCCACTCAAATCCACATTTTTTCTTGTTCTCTCTCATTAGAAAACAAGTAGGCACCTACAAAAGAAAGAAAAAAAGTAAAAATAAGATAAAATAAAATAAAAAAAATCATAGGACAGTACAAACTAATGAATAGAAATACAATTAGCCAACGAAACAGCACAAGAAAAACATATACACAAAGCATTAGCAAGCACAGAAACTTCATAAACACAAAATCAAAAACCATAATATATAACTAAAATACTTTTAGATCTACAGGGAGAAAGGACAAAAAAGACAGGCTCAGGCAAAGCATTATGTATGAAAACAAACAAATATACAACAAACAAACTAACATACCAAAAACCTCTATATACTCCTTTGTTTGCTTTGTTTTGGTCTTCTACAGCTAGGCATGGAGATTGACCTAAAGAGAGGTTTGAATACTCAGTGAGACTCCTTTGGAGGATGATTTTCAATTGAAGATAGCTTCTGGATTAAGGATGGGAGCCTACACCTACATCCACTTTCAGTACTGGGAATCCACCAGGCACAGATCTCTAAGGGTCTTGTACATTTTGCTATGGTCTCTTTGAGTTCACCTGAGCATTGGTTCTGCTGTACTTAGAAGGCTTTGTTTTCATGCTGTTCTTCATTCCTTCTGAGTCTTACTATATTTCTGTTTCTGCTTCTGCAGAGCTCATTGCAGGAAGAGAATTAGTGGCGACAATCTATTTATGACAGAGTGTTTCTACATCTCTAGCTCCCTGCATATAGTCCAGCTGTGTGTCTCTGCAGCAGGCATCTTCTCTGACTAAGAAAGACACTGAGCTACAAATATAAAATATTCTCAAAAGGAGACATGTTATTCTCTTTTAGCAGGAAAGTACTATTTTGTTTCCCTAGGCCCCTGGCATATTTAATCTCAGGTCCTTAGCCACCCAAGCATTGTTGGATATAGGTTTCATTTCATAGAATGGGTCTTAAATCAGATATGATATTAGTTAGTCACTTCTACAAGCTATGTGCTGCTAGTGCACTAGTTATCTTTACAAGCAGGTCATTACTGTAGATTCAAGAGTTTATAGCAGGGTTTCTGTTTACCTTTCTTCTCTAGTAGTATGCAGAGCACCTACTAGTATCCTGAATTAAGAGTGAAGGTTGTAGTTAGGCACCAGTTCAACTTCTCTATGTTCAATGAGCTGTTTAAGTGTTGTCTTCAGCAATATGACTTTACCATCAGATTTAGAAGTCTAATCAATAGCTTTGGCATCACTTGGATTTCTTTTGGGAGGGGGTGTGTTCACATAGGACACTTTTGACCAAAGTTCTATTACACATAATTATTACAGTAATGTCATTTCTATGTTGAGATTCTGACACTTTTAAATTCCTTTTACTACTGTTTTTCTTTATTAAACTTAATGTACATCTGAATGCTTACATTTACCAACTATGCAATGATGTATGAGTAAATTCATCAAAACTACTACACTCATCAGGAAGCAGATGATTACTCTCTATAGTCATTAGTAGTAGATTTTTTTCTTTGTTTCCTTCACAATTTTAGCTAAGCTTCAACCATCAGTGGAGAAGAGCTTTTCTCTGTTTACTGAGAAACAGATGTTTTCCTATAGTCAGAGAAGAAAGATTTCCTACCTATCTAGAAAATTACCCTCTGTATACAGAATCATTTTTCTGTCTAGAGAAGAGCCTTCTATCTGTCTAGAGATGAACCCTTGTCTTCTTCCTAGAGACTTTCTGTTTCTGTCCAGAGGACTTCATTTTATTCAGAAAAAGACTTTCTTTTATCAAGCAACTAGTAAAAACAAGGAAAGTCTCTATTATATAATTCTCAAACTACAGAATTTTAAAAAGTATGAAAACCAAGTAGACACTCCTAAAATCATATACATACAAGTAATGTAATATTGAATAAACATCCTATACATATACACATTCATAATTTAGTTGTATAATTTGATAGTACGTATACATAAAAATTAAAGAAAGTGAGGCCATAGGCATTTAATTTCAGAGCAAGGTGGCTTTGTACAAAGGCTTGGAGAGAGGAAAGAGAAAGTGGAAAAATTTATATCAATTTCAACAAAAATAGAATAATGGAAAGTAAAAGGTAATCATTGGAAATAAACTTAGACATTGTATAAATCAAATTTGTGGAGAGATGATGACTTAAACTGTACAATGACAGAAACCAATTATTTTCTTTTTCCCTTAAACCACTGCTCTTTGTTTGAGTTCCCTTAAGTGGCTCCTTCCCGCAATCTTCCATTAATGATATCATCACACAAGATCCACAATCTCCTCTTAACATTTCCCCCTTTGGCCCTTAAAATCCGATGCTTACTCACTTTCCTCCATCCGAGGGCTTTCTGTTCATTTTAAAGAAAATCTGTGGCTTTTTTGTATTATTCTAATCATTTGTTCCTTCCTTGATTTCACAAGACTATTCTGCTTTACTATATCACTATGTGTATAAGATACCAATGAATGTGTGCCCTTTTTGTAGTATATAATGATTTGTGAATAGAACAATTGTCCTGCAGAAAATATTTTCCCAGGAATTAACTGGCTTCATATTTTAAACATTTCTACTCATACTAAATTTACAATTATGGAAAGAAGAAATTACTCCATCCATAATCCTTTAAGATTCAGAACAGACAGTCTTCTCTCAACAGAATCTTTCAAATTAGGTAGAAATGCAGAGTTTTGTGTTTTGGTTTTTAAAGATCCCTTATAGAAGTGGCATATGTAGTCTTCCTCTTACCACTTTATCAAGATTAAAACACTTATATGCACATAACTTAAAATGGAATCTGAAGGAAATCTATCCTTAGCCTTGGAATCTATCCTTAGCCTTGGAATCAACAAGAACATGTATGATAGAGAGATACTATTACATTTTGTAAGAGGTAATACTTCATTTTCTGTTAGACCTCCCTTCCCATGGTGTTGCTAGAATGCACACACACATACACACACACACACACACACACACACACACACACACACACGTTACCCCCATATCCAAGTGCCGTACAATAAATTTATCATTTTGGAAGTCAAAAAGTTGAATTTTAATCAGTCAAAATGGAAGCTACATTGAGTAAGCTCAACCTAATCATACACCTTCAGACAGGTACTCACTGAGCCTTTCCTGAAAGAAACCAAGTAAGCCATCATGATTTTTTAGAAGAACTTGTAAGAGAGACTAGATCCTTAAGAACCAACAGAAAAGCCTCTAGCTTACAGTCTATATACAATGTAACTGAGCTATGCCAGGGTTAGAATTTGGAGATACTAATTTGTGAAATTGTAAATACATGTTGTTTAAGCCAATAAAACACTAGCAGTTTAGTAGAAAGAGTACATACATTTCTGTGTGAAAATACGCACTTCTAATAGGTAACTATTTTGTATATACATAATTTAATAGAATATATTAATTCAGTATAATTCTAATAGATACTTTATAACATAGTCATTTATTTTAATACATCAGTATATTTATATGTCAAGCATGTTAAGTTCTTATATTCTGATGACAGAAATCTATGGTGTAAATGAAGAATTGATTATTGGTGGGAACTAACTTAAATCTAGGTGCATCACTGAGTTAAACATTATTATTCCTAGCTCTAAATGACCAAAAGTTAGCAGCTGAAAGTACAATTTTAAGTCATATCTCAGGATTTGGTTATTCCATTTTAAATTTGAGAAAGGTCTTCCAGAGGAATGCCTTTGTCCACCAGCAGGAATGTGATCTACTGTAGGCACAATGTTTTATATACTGTGTAAAATTTAATCCTTGTGTTATTCAAATGCTACTTACTTTGCCCTCATATCATGTTTCAATCCAAAACTGGCATATAATGCTTTTACCAAAAACATCCTTTCTCAATTTTATATAAACAGTTCTTACCATTTATTCTCTGCCTTGTCAATAAATTCTGATCACCCAAATAGGTGGGCAGAGTAGAGAATAGACTGGGATGTCTGCTAGCAAGAGGAGATAGAGAGGGAAAGGAAATGCACAAGGAGAGAGGAATTGGAATGAAAAAGAAAGGGTCTGAAGAACCAGATTAATAAAAATATGAAAATATCATGGAATGAGGCTGGGAGGTAGCAAGATCAGCATAGCAATTTAGGGTACACAATTTAACTGCTCAGCTATTAAGGCACAGTTTTAAATAAATCTTTGTCTCTTCTAAAGTTATTGAGGATTAGCATAAGATAAATAAATACAGCCATTAGATTAATTCAGAGTTTACAGTTATATAAGAATGCACATGGCATTTACTAACTTATAAGTGGATATTGGCCATAAAGTACATTATATCTGATGCTAAAATCAACAGATCCAAAGAAACCAAGTACATCTGTCAGAAAGCAGATATATTTGAGCATGGAAATATGTGCCCTTAACAGCCAGTGGTAGCCTTCTTGTAGGGAAGAGGCGAAGCTGAGAGGGAAAAGGAGGAACAGAAGGTGAAGATGGAAGAAGAAGAGGACAAAGGAGGAGGAGGAAGGGGGGAGGAGAAACTGGAGCATGGATGTATCTTTTTGGGAAGTAGAGAGATACCGTGGCAATAGTTGAAGGCACTGCCCAATAGGAGCATTGAAAAAGGCTGTTAATGTCAGATGAGAAAGAGATGAGTGAGCGCCTTGGGTGGTGGCTAAGAGGTTTTAAATAAATATATAGGTAATTGGGAGATGATGGAGATCATTCAGCACCCTATAATTTATATTATATAATATATAATTTTTCTTTTTATTGTATGAATGTTTTGACTTCATGTATGTCTGTTTGCTATGTATGTGCCTGGTCCCAGTGAAGGTCGGAAAAAAAGGCATCAGATCCTCTGGAACAGGAGTTCCTAGTGGCTGTGTGCCACTGTGTGGGTGCAGAAAATCAAACCCAGGTCCTCTGCAAGAGACGCCAGTGCTCTTAACTCCTGAGTCACCTCTCCAGCCCCTTAATTATTAAGTAATATTCCTTTCTTTTTTTTTTTAAACAGAGTCTTACTATGTAGCTCTGCCTGGCCTGGAATGTACTATTTAGAGCAGGCTGGCCTTGAACTCCGATATCTGACTGCTTCTAGCTCCCAAGTGCTGGGATTACAAGCACATACCAACACACTGGTTTTTATGAGGTGTTGAGATCAAACCCAAGCCTTCATGCATGCTAAGCAAGTATTCTATCAACTGAGCTCTATCCTCAGCCCTGTGATTTTTGTAAGTAAAATTTTATTGGAACATAAAAAAAAAAAAAAAAGAAACCAAGTAACAAGGATGGTTGGATCTTTCTGAGGAGGGGAAACTAAATAGGTATAGAGGTCGAAACTAAATAGGTATAGAAGGGAAATTAGTAGAAGAGGGGATGGAAAAGGGAGCAGAGTGAGGAGTGGTGTAGATCATATGTAAGGAGAACAGGGAGAAAGAAGGGAGATCTATGCGGGGGAGGCAATCTCTAGGATGTGACAGAGACCTGGAATGAGGGGGAAGCCCCAAAGGGTCTATGGGGCCATTCTATCTACATTCCTAGCAGTGTGGAATACAGAATCTGAACAGGCCACTTCTTGTAGCCAGGCAGAACTCCCAGAGGAGGAATAAGGTCAGCAACCCGTCCATCAGACCTTTGACCCAAATATGTCCTGTCTATAAGTTGTGAAGGGACAAAGATAGAGCAGAGACTGAAGAAATGGCCAAACAATGAATGCGCCAAATTGAGACCCATCCCTTGAACAAGAATCAGTCCCTGGCACTATTAATGATCCTCTGTTATGTTTGCATACAGGAACCTAGCATAATTGTCTTCTGAGAGGTTCCACCCAGCAGCCAACGGACAGAGATGCAGAGACTCACATCCAAACATTAGATGGAGCTCAGGGAGTATTAAAGAAGAGTTGGGAGAAGAGTTAAGGGACCAAGAGGACAGCAACTCCACAGGAAAGCCAAGAGTCAACTAATCTGTACCTTTAGTGGCTCCCAGAGACGGGGATCCTCAATAAAAGAGTGAGCATGTGCTAGATCTTGGCACCCTGTACATATGTATCAGATGAAGAGCTTTGTCTTCATGCTGGTTCTCTAACAACTGGACCAGGGGCTTTCCCTAAGCCTGTTGCCTGCCTTCCTGTGGTTCCTGTGCAGGGACCTCTGCACAGAGATTCTGTGTCTGGCCCCAATGGGAGAGGACATGGCTAATCCTAAAGGGACTTTGTATGTATGTATGTATGTATGTATGTATGTATGTATGTATGTAGAGGGGAGGGTATGGTGTTAGTGGGAGGGTTGGCACCCAGAGAAGGGAAAGTAGATATTAGGAGGGCTTTCGTGAGCAGGTACTGGGAAAAGAGGAAGGGATCATATTTGGTTATAAATTAAATAAATTCCCAGTCAATTTACTATTGTGCCCTAAACTGTAACTATAGCAGATAAAATAATGCTGAATGGGAAGGATTAGGAGGTAATACCGATTTTAAATTTCTTGAAATTGTTTCTGTTTTTATCATGTTTGTAGTTTGTTCCAAGATGTACTATTTAAGTAAAGGGATGAAAGATAAGAACAAGATGATTTTCTTTTCAGTCTTTGGTCAACCAAAAAATTTTGTTGTCTACAGCATTTACCTTTACTTTTTTTTTTTTTTTTTTAGATTTGTATGTGTACATTCTTATTTCCTTACACCATTTGTATACAGTTGAGTAAGGAATCTAGAGGAGGACTCTGAAAGCGGACACTCATAGAGAGGTAGTTACAGGCAGTTGGGGGTTGCCACATGCACCTCTGGGAACTGTAAGAATAGTTAGTACTCTTATCACTGAGTTACCTCTGTAGCCCTCAGCCTTTACCTCTGAGGTTTAGTTGCAAGGTTCTGAGAAAGGTTCCTGCACAACTGAACTGTTTTCACACGATTAACAAAGACCCCCCTCACTCCTGAATCAGAGTACAAGGGTAGACTTTCACAGTGTGTGTCTTCATTCTGTGAACTTAGTTCTCATGGAAACTGTGTCCCCACTCTATAGCCATTTATTACCAAGGTGTAGCTTGAGAAGGAAAATGATAGTAACTATGGTCCCTAACATTCAGTTTTATAGAGCTAATTTTGTCTTTTGCAGTGCATGAAGATCGAGTAACATTTTTAATTTTAAAACCTGAAAACATTAATCTATGTGATTTGGCTTTAACAAAAAAATAATTTAAATTTTTGCAAAAGGAGAAAAAGGCAACTAGCATATGTAGAATATGTAATTTCTTTCTTGCAGTCATTCTTATAAAGATATGCAATATGGGTCAGAGTGAATGACTATCTTTCTGTGTTCAACTAGTAATCTCATTGAAAAATAATTCTAATATTGTAGAACTTTTGATTAAATTTTTCTCATCTATTATTCAAACTTTTGAAAATTGGAATATAGTTTTTCATTTAGGGACATTACACTGCTTTTGAGAGAAGTAAATTTGACTTAATTGAGGACACTATACTTAAATTAAAATTGTGCTCATACTGTAAAAGTCAGATGAAGCTGAATCATTTCATTTATTTTTAATATCGTTAAAACTGCAGTATATTCCATAACATTTCTAGTAAAGAGTACTATGAATTAAAAGTCATTTATGGTTGTAACAGAAATATTCTTTTTTTCCCTAATTTTAACAAAATTAAAATTAAAATTAATTAAAATGTTAATTAATATCACTAAATCATCACTTCTTTTCTACCATGTTTTAGATTATTTTTTATTTCACCGACAATGCCCTACCCACTACTGTGACCATAGTCACTCGATGGGCTCAATACATCTATTTAACTTGACATAGTATTCATGACATGACATTTGGATATAGTAATGCATCCAAATTAAAGCCTAATCTCTAGATCATATTTTGATAAATGAAGTATCCTAACAAAGATTTATGATCTCACCCCCCCCAAAATTATAAAATTTCCCTAAGATAAAAGACTTTTAACTTTCTGTGGCTACACTAATCATGCTGTCTTCAAAAGAATAGGTGAGACTTTTGTATCTGGTACTACTCCAGATACCAGCTCATTAATATCTTCATTTTCTACTTTAAGAACTTGAATATTTCTTGAGAATTTGTGACTTTGCATTACTACATCCAAATGCCATGTCATGAAATCTATGTCAAGCTAAATAGATGTATTGAGCCCACTGAGTGACTATGGTCACAGTAGTGGGTAGGGCATTGTCGATGAAAAAAAAATAATGTAAAACATGGTAGAAAAGAAGTGATGATTTAGTGATATTAATTAACATAATTTTATAGAGATACATTGTTATATTTAGGGATAATTTTGACCAGCATTTAACGTACATAGATGCAATACACACATTATGCTTCATATGCTTGCTTTTTTTTGTACAATTTTTACTCAGGATAGGATATTATTTTTCTGTGATAATATTCATGTCAATGTTTATAGTCTCTAGTCTGCAGCTACAAAACTGCATCTTAACAAGACATGATATATTTGTGAATATTTATTCACTTATATATCCATTTTTAATTTCTTAAATTGATACATAATAAATGAAGGAATTTATTGGGTACCAAGAGATATTTTTATATACAGACACATGCATAAAGTCAGTCACATTAGCATATTCACTGTCTCAAATACATGTGTGTTTAGAATGTTGAAGATTCTGTCTTCTGGTCAATTTGAAATAGCCCTGATATTGTAGAAGTCTTGACTACCTAGCTACATGCAGGACAGAGAACCAGGTGCTAAAGAATCTTGCCAGTGCACTAAGTCTGTCAAAGAACAGGACAAAGGATAAGAGCTGATGAATATAATCTCAAGTCTGTGATGTCAAAACATGCTTCTATGTTATAAAGAAGAGAGAAAGTTAAATATTTTAAATTAGAATAAATATGCATAAGATATAGCACTTTTTGAAACATGTAGAGAATTTCAGTAGCCCTCATATCACTTTAATGAACCAATATGAAGCTGTTATGCTAATAACCAGTGAAACGTATCATTTTCCTCTTTGTCTTTTGTATTTTTTCATTTTACTATTCCAGCTTATGGTATTTACAAACCCAATTATTCTAGTATGGTGTTCAATAAGGGTCAAAAAGGAAGGGTCATAGACCTCTTTGACTTGTTGCTACACTAAAAGTACTATCAAGGTCATTTTATGCAATAATGAATGTGAAGGAATTAAAGAAACCAAGGAACTCTTTGAACACATATTATCTTCCAAATTAAAGTAAATTGACTGATCCTAGGTGGAGGTATAGGACTATAAATGAATTCACTAAGAATTTTATATTCAAGTTGAATAACTCTTAAAATAAACAGGCATTTTCTGTGAGTATGATAACAACATTAATTCCTATTTCCTAGGTTGTAGAATATTAACACATCACTGTGATATTGTGATAACATGCTGAGCTGGTAAACAATGATGTAAAAGAAGCATGTCATATATTCAAAATATCATAACTGATGCATTAATACATTGCAAATTTTAATGCATCATATGGGAAATAATGTGATAATATATTTTACTAAAGAGTTGAGCAGTGGGAGTGAAACAGAATTAATGCCATAGTCATTAACATTTAATTTCATTTGGTCCTTTATAGCTTGTAACCGCACAGTTCCTTAACCTTTTCCTTCACTCTTATTCATAATTCTATTGAAGCTTCATTTGTCATGGCAAGTACTGCTCTTTCAAATTTCTACAGTTAAATCTCTTCATTCAATGAAGATGCATGTGTTCTGTGTGTGTGTGTGTGTGTTTGTGTGTGTGCACATGCATACAAAAGAGAATCCTTTTTTTATTTATTATTATGTGGTGCTATATTCAATTTATTCCCATATTTAAATGATACAAAAACCTTATAGGGCTTCTTTATTTCAAGAGACACATTTTAGGCTCCATATCTACAACATTTCTAGAGATCCTGCAATTACAGGTCCAATCAACCTCATCAATGCAATGAAACAATATGATACTTTTGCAACTGCCTCTGTTAATTTAAGACAACACAAGCTGGTAGAGAATCAGATACTTTCAACTGTGAAGATTCAATTGACTGGAGACACGGGAATGGAATGAAGTTTTAAACATAGGCGTGTAGTGCATATGGCATTGGTAACTCTTGTTATTTTTGGAACAGGCAGAGCATTACACAGTAAATGGTAAATAATAATCTGTAAGCTAATTTAAGTAGGTTGATTTTCTTTTCAAGATGTTCATTTCAAAGTAGAATATATATATATATATATGTGTGTGTGTGTGTGTGTGTGTGTGTGTGTGTATTTGAGAAACCCAGTCTCATAAGTTTCACAGTTTCAAAGAAGTATTGATTATTTCTCAAAAGAAGATAAAAAATTATTAATCAACTGGAAAGAGGGATATCATTTGAAATGTAAACAAATAAAATGATCAATAAAAAAGCTAAAAAAAAAGAAAGAAAAAGAAAAATGTGATGATGGGTTTAATGCAGATAAATGGGCACAGTTGTACATTCTGGTGCTATGCAATATAGACACTGGATAGGACACTTTCAAGTCTAACCAGCTCAAACTTTCCAGATCTTATATTGAAATGGTATGATGTCTTTGGCAATAGGAACCAACCTCAAATTCTGAGAGGCAGCCAAGATCAACAGCAATAGCCTATATTATTTTATAGGTTTCCTCGAGTCATGAAAGGAGAAATAGAAAACATAAGAAAAGAGGGTAAACTAAGCAGTGGATAAAGAGTTCAATATAGAAGGTGAGTGGAAGAAAAATCAAAAATATGAAAGATATTTAAGACAGTCTTGAAGAATCCTTTTATTTCATATATGCAAAATTACATGTGATACTCTATAATATACACACACATACAAATACACACATCATATACACATACACATATATATTTCATATCACTTTGGCTAACAATGATACTCAAAGAGACATATAATAATACTATTACCCTTGGTTTGGTTTTATTCCAAGCATAGGTGCTAAGCTCCAGTTGTTGGGGATATCATGTAATTTCAACTTAAGATTCAGACGAGTCAAGTTAGTTCTTATCTGAAGACTCTTCTTGCACATTAAGTTTCATAATACTAGAAGGTGCTATGGATGTTGTCAAAGGAAAAAAATAATCGCTAGTCATACTCAGCTACAACACCTATGAATCACAATAACCAGCTCAGCAAAATATTCCTAAAGGTGAAATTTTGCTACCTACAAATTAGCAGGAAAACCGAGTGCTTAACTGGACTTTAGGACTGCTCAAAATGGGAGAAATTATGCCTGATATTAGAAAACCAACTAAGTACTCAGCTATATTTAAGTCATGGAGCTTAGAGAAAAAAACTATCCACAATATAATTTTATCAATATAACTTTATCAATATAATTAATAATTGAATTTCAAATCCTTATATCCATCATTAAATATAGCTCTTGTCATTCATTAAACTTCTCTTTATAACAGTGGGTCAATGGAGAAGACAATAACTGCATAAATGCATCTACAATACGAATGCTTTTAAGGGCCAGATAACATTGCAGAAGAAATGCAGAGTGATTATAAGTGTCAGAGACTTAGCAAACTTGTTTTATGATTATATTTCTTCAAAATGACATAGACTCTAAACCATGATGACTAAGTAATATGGCTGCCTAAACAAGACCAAAACAATGACAACAACAGTAAACATGATAAAGTGGTAAAGCGAACTCTCACCCACAGAACCCCATGGATAGATAAAGATACATGGTCAACTAATGACTTATGAGAGAAGAAGCATAGTCTTCCCCAGTGATAATCTCATTAAATTATTTATCCAACACCAAGTATTCAGCCCTAAAACTAAATAGACAAAACCAATACTAAATGAACTCAGCAGGTTATATTTATACATTTATGAATATGTATAACCATAATAATTAAAAAAGACTCCACAAACTTTTGAGACAGAACAATTGAAGGATATGGTAGAGTTGGAGGAAAGGAATGGGTGAAAAAGGGTAATTAGGTTTTACTTAATTTACTTTTACTTAAAAGGGAAATACTTGAGAAAAATTAACTTTGTTGTTATTATATCAGTCACTGTAAAGCACACCTTCACTAAGTATTGAGTGTGCAATGTCAATGGATGGATTCATATTTCAATCATTGTCTACTTGTTGGCTATAATGAAGATGTACTCTTGTTGCAGCATTTTAATTAACTACTTCTCAGTAGGAATTTCTTCATGAAGTCTTCCATCCTTAGATCTGTTGTCACTCAGATGTAAGTAATGGTGATTCTGTTTCTGCTTAAAGCTTCTTAACTAATGAAATGTGTGATTTTTGCACTCTGTTTTGTTTATATTTGAAAGGGAAATTTATTTAAGGGAAAAATGAATTGAGAGTCCTACATTGGACATAGATAGTATATAATTTCAGTACTCAATGTTTCAAATGTTTTAAAATAAATCTGAGAAATATTATCATGAGTAAATAACAAATTTTAAGCTTTTCAAGTTTTAAATGAAATGAATTTTCTAGTTTCTCATTTACCAGTCACAATAATTAATTTGAATGTAATTGTCCACTCAAAAAATATGAATAAAAAGAAAATTTTTATACAAGTCTCAAAGGCAATAATTAAACAAGTGGTAACCATATCAATTGGTTTTGCTTCAGTATGTTAATCAGTAATTACAATATTTCATCTCAATTTATTGAGTACTTATTGCATATTAGGCAAGGAGTCAGGCAGCAAGTGTGTAGTGATGAGCAGACTTGGCATTTGTTCTCAGACAGCTGTGCTCTGACCGAAAATGATTTGTCCCAGAAACTATCTGTCACATTCATTGAAAGAGGGATCTCTCAATATCATGTAACTGTGATTGATGTTGATATGGAACACAGGAAATATTTTGGTTTAAAATGACTTGTATTGGTATACCCATAATTAAAATGGTTATATTTGATCAGTTAATATGGTGTATGCCCTCTAAAGTGAATACTTTTCTGAATCACTTATGCTATTTATTTATTTTTTAAGCATAAAAGCAATAAAGACAGTAAAACTTCTGAGAGGGATGACTAATCTTTATTGATTTTTCAATCTTCTTTCATGATAAAAGCTCCCAATCAATCTTTTTAATCCAATATCTTTTTGTATTTTTTCAGTACCACACTAGACGATTTATACAGGCATGTTCTGGGATAGTACACATGCATAAATATACATGATACACTATTATAGCCAAATTGTATTATGAATAATCCTGATGTTGTTTGTCAACTTGATACAAACTACAGTCATAGATGAACCTCCAATGAGGAAAATGTTCCTATCATATTGACATGTAAGCAAGGCCACAAAACACTTTTTACTGATGATTGATATGGAAGGCCCCACGATAGTGTGAGGAGGTCATGCTTGGTGAGGTGGGCTTAGGGCATAAGAAAGCAAGCTTAGCAAGCTAGGAGAAGCAAACCAGTTGGCAGCATTCATCCACGATCTCTGCTTCAGTTCCTGTGTCTGAGTTACCACCTCCAACTTTATGCTTTGACTTTCCAGAGTGAAGAATGTTAAGGTGTAGGATAACATAAAGCCTTACTTTTTCAAGTTTTTTCCCCTGTCATGTTGTTTATTAAAAAAATAGAAAGTAAACAACACCTGCCCTTTCCTAGTAAAAGCATATCAATCAAAATGTAAAGAATATATTTATATGAACATAATTCTAGAAAACTTACGGTAACAGAAATTGAAGAAAAAATTTCAAATGTTATTTCATCTAATTTACTATGCATATATGAATGTTTTATAGATGAAAAACTTCATTATTTTATTCATATGTATATTGTTTTATTTACAAAGAAAGAAAATTATTCTACCATAGAAGATGGAAATTCAGGTAGATGCAAATAACAATTAAGGAGACAATATGAATTATAATTCTCAACCCTAGTGATTGTACATAGTTTTGTTAATTACAGTTTCCTCCTATGTTCAGTGAAGTTGATTAAAATCACTTGTAGACATGATAATGCTCACACAATCAAATGCAAGTAAGTGTGATATTTTAATTATCCACACCTGCAAACATTCAAAAAAATACCCTACTGACTTTTTCAAGTGTCAGAAAGTACACAAATTGTGTTCAGTCTAAACTTTAAAATAGGTCTACAAAACTTTGTTCTCTTATGAGATAAGAAAAGAATATTTGCAAGGATATCTGAATAGGTGATTTCCCTAATAAATCCAGTTTTTATCTGTGTCTTTTTCAACCCCTACACTTTATTGCTATGTTTGCCTTTCTAAAATTATGTTCTCTTAAAGTTGACAAATACCCCTTGCCCTGGAGATTCTCAATAAATTCATGGCATGGTATATGTCTTAGATGGTGATTTATTGCTGAGAAGAGACACCACAAAAGCAGCAACTCTTAAATGAAAAGCATTTAATTAGGGATGTCCTACAGCTTTAGAAGTATAGTCCATTGTTGTCATGGCAGGAAACAACACAAAAGTATACAGGCTGACATGGTGCTAGAGGATTAACTGAGAGTTCTATGTCTTGATCCATAGATAGCAAAAGAAGACTGTGCCATACAGGGCAGAGTTTGAGCATAAAAGACCTCAAAGTCTAGCTCCACAGTGACATTTTTCTTCCAATAAAGCCACACCTCCTTCAATAAGGCCACACATCCTAACAGTGCTACTACCTATGGGCCAAGTATTCAAATAAATGAATCTGTGAGAGCCATTCCTATTCATTCCATCACATTCTACTCCTTGGCCCCCATAGGCCATAGTTCAGAAATGCATTCCATCAACCTCAAAATTCCACATAGTCTATCATAGTCTCTGCACTTTTTAAAATCCAAAGTTTCTTCTGAAATTCATAAAATACCTTAACTGTAAATATGCCTGGGAATTCAAAATCAAAAATCAGATCATATACCTAATACAAATAATGGCACATAATTTACATTACTGTTCCAAAAAAGAGCATAGTGAAGAAATACTGGACCAAAGAAAAACTGGTACCCAGCTGGGCAAAGTCCCTGGATCTTCATATATGATCTCAAACATGCTTCAGATCACTAATTCATTTCAGTTTGTTGATTGCAACATACTTCTTTGTCTTGAGCTGGTTGCACTCCCTGTTATCATCTCCCCTCAGCCCTGTATTCCACAGCTGTATCATCTACAGTATTTTGGGGGACTCCAAGGCAATCCAGCTTTTGCAGCTTCACAAAATGGCCTCACTGGGCCTCCACAGAGGTTACCTTAATAGTACAGGAAGATTCCATAACCATTTTCTGCTATTCTTGAAGCTTAAGCCAAAAATCATGATGCTGAAGTTGCCAAATTCTACTACTGGCTGGGGCTGAAAGGTAGCCCCCTCAATTAAAGCATCACAAGCTTTCTTGCTATTTGTTTGTTTGTATATATACCTTCTCTAAAGAAGCTTAGCTACCATGCAACATTCTCTGTAGAGCAGGCTGACTTTGAACTCAGGAATATTTCTGCTTCTACGTCTGGAGTGCTGGGATTAAAGGCATGTGCCACCACACATAGCTTTGAGCTTTACTTTAATACCTTTTTACTAATTATAACCTTAGCTGGTTGGAACCTTGCTCTGAGTTCACTACTTCCTTTATTCCATTTAACATCAGGCATTTCCTTTTTAAAAACTTATTTTATTTATTTACATTCCATTTGCCCCACTCCCCAGTCCCCTTCCCACATTTTCTCATTCCTTTCCTCCCCTCTTTGCCTCTTGAGACATTGCTCCCCTCTATCAGGCCTCCCCCTTCTATGGGGCCTCTCAAGGATTAAGCACATCTTCTCCCACTGAGGCCACACCAGGAAGACATTGGCTACATATGTGCCACGAGCCTTGGACCAGCCTATGTATGCTCCTGTTTTGCGGCTCAGTCTCTGGGCGCTCCATGGCGTCTGAGTTAGTTGAGAAAGTTGTTCTCCTATGAGGTCACTCTCCTTTTAAGTGTCTTCAATTCTTCCTCTAATTCAACCACAGGGGCCCCAGACTTCAGTCCAATGGTGGGTTGAATTTAAGTATCTGCTTCTGTCTGAGTCAGGTGCTGATTGGACCTCTCAGAGGCCAGCCATGTCAGGCTCCCATCCGTAAGCACATCATAGCATAGTAGTGTCAGGCCTTAGTGACTCCCAGCCCCACCATGAGATGAACCCCAAGTTGAACCTGTCATTGGACTGCCTTTCCTTCAGACTCTTCCCCATGTTTTGATCCTGTAGTTCTTTTAGACAGGAACAATTCCGGGTCAGGAATTTTGACTGTGGTTTAGGAACCCTATCTCTCCATTGGGAGGCCCTGTCTATCTATTGGAGGTGAACTATTGGAGGTTCCTTTCTGCAATGTTGTCACCCCAAAGGAGTCCTGAGAGTCTCTCACCTTCTGGATCTTTGGTACTTTCTAGAAGGACTTCCCAGCTTCAACTCCTCAGGCTTTTTATCTCCACTCATTCTCGTGACCCTTTGGGCTTCTCTCTTGGCCCCTCCCCCACATAGCTGATCCTATTCCCATTTTCCTTCCTCCTCTCTTCAGCTCCTTCAGCTCCTTCTCTCTAACTCCTCCATTGGGAACCCCTTGATCAGTTTGATGGTTAGCTGTGAGCCTCTGCCTCTGAATATGTCAGACTCTGGTAGACCTCTAAGGAAACAGCTATATCAGGCTCCTGTAATCATACACTCCCTGACATCCACATCAGTGTCTACCTTTGGTGACTGCACAAGGGATGGATACTCAGGTGGAATGGTATCCAGATGGCCCCTCCTTCAGTTTCTGTCCCACACTTTGTCTCCATATTTGTTCCCTTGAGTATTTTGTTATTTCTTCTAAGAAGGACCAAAGCACCCACACTTGGTCTTCATTCTTCATGAGTTTCATGTTGTCTGTGAGTTGTATCTTGGATATTGCGAGCTTCTAGGGTAATATCCATTTATCCATGAGTGCATACTATTTGTGTTCTTTTGTGATTGCATTACATCACTCGGGTTGATAATTTCTAGTTCCATCCATTTACCTAAGAATTTCTCGAATTCATTGTTTTTAAAAGCTGAGTAATACTCCATTGTGTAATTGTACCACATTTTCTGTATCCACTCCTCTGTCGAAGGGCATCTGGGTTCTTACCAGTTTCTGGCTATTATAAATAAGGCTGCTATGAACATTTTGGAGCATATGCCCTTCTTATATGTTGGAGCATCTTCTGGGTATATGCCCAGGAGTGGTATAGCTGGGTCCTCAGGTAATGCTATGTCTAACTTTCTGAGAAACCACCAGACTGATTTCCAGAGTGATTGTACCATCTTCAATCCCACCAAAAATAGAGGAGTGTTCCTCTTTCTCCCCATTCTCACCAGCATCTGCTATCGCCTGAGTTTTTGATTTTAGCCATTCTGACTGGTGTGAGTTGGAATCTCAGGGTTGTTTTGATTTGCACTTCCCTGATGACTAAAGATGTGGAACATTTCTTTAGGTGCCTCTTGGCCATTTGAGTTTCCTCAGTTGAGAATTCTTTTTTTTTTTAGCTCTCTGCCCCATTGTTAATAGGGTCATTTGCTTGTTTGGAGTCTAATTTCTTGAGTTCTTTGTATATATTAGATATTAGCTCTCTATCCTATGTGGGATTGGAAAAAGGACAGCATTGTCAACAAATGATGCTGATTCAACTGGAGGAAAACATGTAGAAGAATCCAAATTGATCCATTCTTATCTCCTTGTACAAAGCTCAAGTCCAAGTGAATAAATGACCTTCACATAAAACCAGATACACTGAAACTAATAGAAAAGAAGGTGGGAAAGAATATTGAATACTAGGGCACAGGGGAGAAGTTCCCAAGCAGAACACCAATGGCTTATGCTCTAAGATCAAGAATTGACAAATGGGACCTCAGAAAATTGCAAAGTTTCTGTAAAGCAAAGGACACTGTCAATAGAACTATTTTCAATAATCTAGGAACCTCTAGATTTATTTCCAGAATGGTTTTATGAGTTTGCCATCTGACCAGCAATGGAGGAGTGTTCTTTCTCCACATTCTTGCCAGCATCTCCTGTTACTTGAGTTTTAAATCTTAGCCATTCTGATTGGTATGAGATAGAACCACATATAACTAAAGATGTTGAACATTTCTTTAGGTATTTCTTGGCCATTTGAGATTCTTCAGTTGACAATTCTTTGTTTAGCTTTGTACCCCATCTTTAAATTGGGTTATTTGGTTTTATTGGCAGTTAACTTCTGAGGTATTTTTCTTCATATTTTAGATATTAGCCTTCTGTCGATCGTAGGGCTAGTACAGATTTTTTTTCCCAATCTGTAAGTTGCCGATGTGATGTCTGTCTACTGTCTGTCTTTTGCCATCTAAAAGCTTCTTAGTTTCGTGTGGTCTCATTTATCAATCGTTGATCTTAGATCCTGAGCCATTGGTGTTCTGTTCAGAAAATTTTCCCCTATGCTAATGAGTTCAAGGCTCTTTTCCACTTTGTCTTCTATTAGATTAAGTGTACCTGGTTTTATGTTGAGGTTCTTAATCCACTTGGACGGAAAGAACAGTTTACTAATTTGAATTCCTATTTCCAAGCAACATACTGATATTATATATAACCTGCTGTCTAAAGAAGCCTGGCAATAATGGTAAACAATAATATAATAAAGCAGACATTATAGGGCTCTCTAAACAGAATTGTTGGTGCGTTTAAATGTAAAATTTCCCTCCTAGTCGGAGGTGTTTGATCACTTCTAGCTATATCAGGAGGTTGGAGAGCCTGTAGTGATTGGGGCACACTGGAGCATGTGTGTAGCCTAGAGTGATTCCTGACTTGGAAAAACATAGGGAGTTCTCCAGGTTCTGTCACGGCATTAGTCTTGCCACTATGATTTCCAACCACAGTAAAGCTAACTAAATCCCCTCAAATGTGGAACAAAATCAGACCCCTTCTCCCTTAACTGGCTCTTTGAACAATGTCTGCTCATTGAGAGAAGAAAATCAACTAACACATTTGTTTACATTGAGGAGAAGGTAGTTTTCTGTAGTTGCCAGAATGACTTTATTTCTTTCATCTTAATAGCTAGACTGGCATTGTTCCCAGCTGTGGCTACCTATATTCATTTCTTGGAATTGCATTAGATTTGGTGAATTTCTCAGGATGGTAGTATAGTTTTTCTTGTTCAGGATCTCAGAGTAAGATTCTCAGGATAACAAACCCCAGTCTTTAAGACTCTCATCACTTGTTAAATTTTACATTTAAATGTACCAACAATTCTGTTTAGAGAGCCCTATAATGTCTGCTTTACTATATTATTGTTTACCATTATTGCCAGGCTTCTTTAGACAGCAGGTTTTATATATAATATCAGTATGTTGCTTGGAAATAGGAATTCAAAAATTAACTGCTTCTGTAGTCTAAGGTTCCAAGATCTTCCACATTTACACAACAAACAAAAATACCAAACAATAGCAATAAGAAACATAATCCAGTGGTCCAGTTCTCCAGTTCGTTATAACCATGTGGCTGACTCTATGGTACCAGCTTCAATTATATATCTTACTCTTTCTGTGCTCATACATTATTATCAAAAGCGATTTATTAGAAAAAGAGTTTGGATTACTGAAGACTCCTATGGGCTATGAGTCCATTGTGGCAGGAATGCATGGCACCAGAAATGGGACCATCTCAAGAACAAAGCAAAGATTACAAACTAGAAGTAAAATCAGACTTCCAGGTTGCAAAGACTGTGCCAGTAATATACCTTTTCTAACATAGCTGCACTGTCTCCTGAGTCTCCCTATACAGTACCACAAAATGGGGACCAATATTGTAATCCTAAAGCCAACCTGAAAACCAACCCAAACACCAGAGAAAATCACCACAAACAAAACAACAGTGTTTTTAACCACATAGCTCACCATGCCTTAGCTCTCACTTTTGTTGTATTTAATGCTGGTCCTAGGGATCAAATCCAGTGCTATGCATAGGCCTAGTAGAGACTCTTTTTCTGTGGATTTGTATTAAAGTCATGCATAATATTAATTGTCATTTTGATATTGTCTCTTAGAATCATCAAGGAAACAAATATCTGTGCATGTATGTGAGGTTGATGCTAGAGATGATTCATCAAGCTAGGAAGACTCACCCCTAAGAATGGTGAAAAGCGTTTTCTGGGATAAATAAAATTAATTAAAGTTCAGAAATAAATAAAGGAGAGGCTGAAGTGAGCATTCCCTCTTTGCTTCTTGAATGTCTAACTATGTTCCATAGCCAGAAGTTCCTGGTGCCACGGCATAACCCCATAGATTGTACCCTTGATATAAAAATAATAATAAAATTTTCATAAGTTGCTAATCACCATTCTTTATTTCTGTCTATATATCACTGGAAAATCCCACCAACCAATATTTCGTTGTAATACTTTCACATTTACCACCTCTATTGGCTGCTGCCACTGAGTAGCATATGAATTTCAGCCTATTCTATACGTCTTAAATATCTGTTTTGGTAAATTTAGGAGTAAATGTTCTTTTTGGTTACCTTATTTCCCAGAACATGTGATTTCTAACTCAAAGTGTCTTCTGTTCTAAATCTTCAATTGCTAATTTATAACTTAACACAATTCTAGTTCTCTAAGAATCCCCCTTCTGAACATTTCAAAATGTCTTCATTTTCAACAGTTGTTAATGGAATGTACTAAAGAAAGCACAAATGTATATATCAACAAATGAATGAATTTGAATATAATAGTCAGATTTAATTGATCATTTAGCTCTTTAAAGAAAGAAGCAACATTAATCCAAAATAGACAGCAGATACAATCAGCTATGGAATTTATTCCAAGTTCTGATACCTTTTTAAAATATTTTTTTAATTTTCTGCATATGTCTGTGTCCTGTGTAGAGCTCTGTACAAGTAAGGCAAGTGTCCATGGAGTCAAATAGAGCATTGTATTACCTGGAACTTGAGTCATTGTAGGCTCCAATATGGATGTTAGGTATTGAACTCTGTTCCTCTACAATAATAGTACCACTATTGAAGGATGTGCTATCTCTTTCACTAGATTTGAATGTCAAAGATTTGAATTTATACTTTTTCAAAAAGAATAAAGCACACCAAACAGATAAGAATTTGGTTAATGTTTTCAGAGGAGTTGGTACTATGGGGGGAAAATGCCCAAGGAGTGGAATATGACTTTGGCAGCTGTTAAAAAATATCCTACTTCTTAATTGTGAGAATTTGACGAAGCTCATTAAACTGTATATGTCAAAAGACACAAATCTTACCCTCTGAAATTTTTAACAAAATAAACCTCATTTAAAAGAACTAGAAGCATCTGACACCCAGCAGTCACTGAAAGGACAGCAGCTTTCATTATCACTGTCACTTAGAACACTCGCACATGGATAACATTCTGCTAGAGCATGCCAAGACAGAAAAGTACAGGAAGGAATCCTATGGGAAGTGGACCCTGTAGTCTGTCAAATCTATGAGTAGGAGAACTAATGAGAGCTATACCGGGATAAGAGTGCCTCAAAGAAGGTGGATGTGTAAATTTAAGGAAAACAGAAAGCTAGTTGGCTAAGCACTTTCCTTAGCTACGGGAGTGATGAATAGACTTTATGTTGCTCACTATTGGGAAACTAGTCTCACTTATACAAACAATGGTTTTCTCTGAATACTTCAGTTAGGGTAGTATTAAATTAAAATCAGACATACAGAGCTTCCTTCTGGGGTCTCAGCATAAGGAATACCATACCACTGCTGTACACTTAGAATTCACCTGAAGTATGTAACCTCAGCACTCTGTAATACATGTGATGCTGTGGATTTTATAACTTTATATCAGATTGATATGTTCATTGCGGGGTTAGTCCAGCTCAGTAGAAGAAATAAAAGCCTTATAGCAAATTCTAACAAGCTATATACCTTGAGGCTTTCTACATGCTAACAACCCATCCTAAGTGTCAGTTCTTAGTATAAAAACAAGTAAGATAGACAAATTTATAAGCTCATCCATAAAAGTTCTAAGTTTCGCAAACCTAGTAGAAATTTGGTCATTCATCAATCAAGAACTAGAAATCTTTGAAAACCACTTGATTATAACAAATATATCTCAACTGTACAGAACTGATAGAAACTGCATTTGGATTGATATCTGCTCACTTTCTAGTTCTGTTCTGTCTCACAAATTAATCTCAAACTGTGATTTCTTTTCCTGCCACACTCTGATATTTAGTGGGTAGTATCCAACCATATGATCCAAGTAAAAAGTTAAGTATAAGTGCTTTTGTTAGTAGTATTTTTATTTACCTCAATATAGGAAAGTAAAACAGATCTAGGACTAAAACTTGAAAAGCAAAGCCTACATATTTTAATAAGATAGCTAATTTAAGCAGTCTCATTTGTTCCATTTTCCTTTTTAGGTCTGAAGCCTAAATTCTTCATTTCACTTTTGTTTTACAGGGTGTAGTTGTTATTTTAAATCATTGGTATTGTGGGTGTTGTGGGCAGAATACATTACAAATCACACTGACACATACTATTTGTGCGGTGCCTTTGTTCCACACCATGCTTTAGGTACTTTCCCTTTGTTTAGTAAGACAACTAGTTTAAGTATGAGGTACTATTTTCAAGTTCCTTTTAAGAAGGAGGACACGAGGTTTGCAAAAGTAGGTCAGGTGTTCAAACCAAATAGGTGAAAGAGGCACAAAAATTCTTTACATGTAGAAATGGTTTTCAGAAATATAAAATTAAAACATACTGTGTATAGAGTCACTAGTTTTATCAAGCTTGACATCTTAATTTTCCTTGTTCTGCATTCTTTTTTGTCTTTAGTGTTATTTAATATTTAGAGTTTATTTATGTAGCATTACAATTGCTTTCTATATTTCACACAGAGTATAAGACTGTTTCACTACATTGAATTTTCCACATACTAAGGGAAATGATGTCAGACATTTCCTGCATACAGAAGAAGAAACTCAACTGCAGAACTCCGGACTTGCTGTGCTTATTAAGCGGCAATGTCAACATTTATACAATACCAGTGTGCATGGATAGCCTGACAGTATTGCTGGTATGTCAGTGGAAGTTGGACAGAAATGCTTACTGACTGCTGCTCTTACGTGTCATGAGTTGAGTGAACAACTTTGGAATCAGATTTAAACATTCATTCATAAGAAACAGTGCAGCTTGTGTGGTGGGTATAAAATTGTGAGTGATTACAATAACTTTAATAAATCTTCAGTTTTGAATGTTTATATGTTTGAATGTTTATAGCTTTAAAAAAACTTGCTGTGTAAAAATGAGGATCTGAGTTTGATTCTCCAGTACCTATGTAAGACGCCAGGGATGTCCTTATGTGTCTTCAATGAGTTTAGGAGTAAAAAGAGGAAAATTGAGACAAAGATCTTACCATCAAGTTTAGAGATAAAAAGATACAGACAACTACTAAGACAGTTTAGCTGGTTTAATGATAGACTCTGTTCTAAGAGAATAAGCTGGATGATGACTGAACAAGACACCCTCCATTCTTCTGTGGCATATGCATGCATACATTGATACACCCAGGGACATTTTCTAGCACAGTCATGTGAATCTAGTATACCATACCATACACATACAGATGCATCACACACACAAACACACACACACACGTATACACACACATGAACACACACACACAAACACACACCTCCCAAGTATACAATACACCACACACACATATGTATGTTTCACATATAAATTCCCTCCTACAGGCACACACACACACACAAAAGCATAAGAATACACATGCAATGCACAATATTATGCTTAACAATTTCATTGTTGAATATTATTCTCAGAGTTTTTGACAGGAGAAATAGATTTGTGTGTGTCATTCCCACCTCTCCATAGTAATACCTATTTCCTTCAGTAACTTTATCTTCCTTCTCTATTATATTAGATTCAAATATTGCTAAAGGGATATCGACTCTTGGAGGCTTATTATTTTTCCTACTTCAATGCCCTCCAGGGTGCTGCAGAACAGTTTCTGCCATCTTGTCATTAATGCAGTGGTCATACCTAACTGAAAGCCTAACCATGCTCTTCAGCAAACATGCGCTCACACGAGCACACACACACACACACACTCAAACAAATATGTGCTTATTAACAATTCTTATTTCTAAACTGGGCAATATTGTGTAAAGAATACTGACTTCTAAAACTTTCATGTAAAGTGAAAAAAGAGATAAGTGTTATATTGAATGTCATTAATCAATTCTATCTTGATCTGATTTGTAAAACACTTTACCAATTGAATTAAGCCTTCTTTGTTGACATACTTTCTGATGGAAAATTCTCACAAGTGTGTCAGAAAAGTCAAATTGCCTATTCCAAATGTGTAGTATTCTATTTTTTTATTTTTTCCAAAAACATAAATCATTTTTACTTAATATCAATACTTAATGTGCACAATTTGGGGAGTTATTATCAGTTATAGAATTAATTTAGGTTTAGTGCTTATATCAATATATCATAAAATATTAAATTTGATTTTCCAATTATATAATTTGTCTACATGAGAGAATTGTGTGCCATAATACTTAAAATTAAACAAAGTGATTTTCTCTTTCATTTGATCTGTATTTTAAAATTAATGATTATTTGAATATTTTTTACATTAGTTAACAACCCAAATGAAATTAAATTATATTAAATGTGATAAAATAGTCTGGAATTTATACTGACTTGAATTATTTATTAAAATATTTTCAGAATCTCTGGAGAATATATACCAATCTAAATAGACATGGCCTTTCATAGAGAGTCATCACATTAACATTTTAGCTTTTTCAGGTTTACCTTCCTCCTTTTGTTTGCTAGTGGCTCTATTTGTGCCACTATAGTATTCTGCAATAAATGTTCTTTCTATTGGGCTATGAGTTCATGTTTGATGAACTCTTGCATCTGTTGCATCTGCCCAATAGTATACATATCAAGTACAAGCTTTTACTTTATCATGCACGAAGATAGTTGCTACTGTCCTCTAAGACCTTTGCTTTATGCGTCCAAAAAAAGTTACCAATTCTATTCTGTGTGCTTGCTTATCTTTCTTGTTAGCTCTGAAGACACACAGTTTCAGCAAAATCTGCAAGATGATTGGAATATTTAATACTGTTAACATGTCAGGGAAAAATCTTACTTCCATATGAGAAAAGCAGGATATTCTTAAGCAGAGACACAATAATTAGTATTATGTTGTTGGCATAAACTACCGATGAAATGTTAATTTGGACAAATTACACAATGGCAATGCCTATGTCTTGTGATTCATAATTTAAAACATTAAACATATCAACTAGACTAGAAGGTATATTGCACCACCATTGCAGTTAAGAATAGAAAACACTGGGCTGATAGATTTTGCCTTGGTTTGAGACTGCCGTAAAGTGAATGCTAAATTAAGCTGAGCTCTTATTTTTGTCACTACAAGAATGATATGTTACAAAGCTAAATATAAGGATGGTATACAACGCAAATTACAATTATCTAATGAAAAATGAATTATATTTTAATATTGATATATACCAAATAGGACACAAATTATTCAAAATATTGAAAGCAGTGGAGAAAAGAAATAATGCACTTTACACAAATGAATTTTTCAAATAATCACCACTCTTTACTGGTCTGGATTTGCATTAGCCCTGCACATCAAGCAAATTATTAATTGTAATCCTTATGACTCTACCATTTATCTTTCAGAACTGTCACAGTTACATACAGAAATAAAATGGATGTAAACTAGTAAATAATAGCAGTAGTTGCATCATTGAAGTTTTGGGGGGAGTTCCCTTTCTACTGCTGTGCATAAGTACCCATTACTAGTGTTTTCAGTGGAGCAATGTGCAATGAACTTCAACCCACACAACAGTTTTATCACTGGACTACAATAAGAAAAATGGTTTAAGGTTCATTTCATATACTCTTGGGGCCATTTTTTAACCAGAAAGGTAGCTAGCTATGTTCCCATTATTTTAAAGATTTTCTTTCATGCACAATATATAATTCAGTGGCTTTTCTCTGAAATTTATTGCATGTTAATGCCTATAGTATAATTTTTATAATTATTGTGAATTACGAAAGATTCTTTTTATCACTTATTTACACAGTTAATATAGGCTCTTCGTAGTAACTGATGACAATTGTCCACACTAATAATGTATAAGACAACTTGATAGATGTTTTTATGTTCAAAACAACATGCCTTACTTACAAGAATGAGAGTAAAAGAAAAACCAAATGATTATTTTTAAATTGATGCAATGCTTAGCTTAGGTGTAAACAGGAGCAGCATATTTCTTTATTTATACTTTACCTTACTCACCAGGTATACATAATAAAATACCTTGAAGCAGGATTCTGTACTCAGAGATGCTAAGATGTTTTATTAGTTCTCTATAGGAAATTTCCTTTAAAAATATGATTTATTTGGAAGCAGTAATGTAAAATTCTAAATATGCATTAACAATAAGGATTGTAATGTAATATTTTTTTCAAAAGAAAGAGTGTCTAGGAAATAGTTTAATGCTAGGTAGTGCCGAGAGCTAAATATTAATGTTACAGAATACTATATTTTTTTAAAGAAAAATAAGTAGGCCATAGAGAAGACATGAAAAACATGAGCAAGTAAAAAAAAAAAACAATACTTAAATATTTGACATATTGAGGACAAGGTATTTTTGATGGATCATTGTCTTAGCTTGTTTTATGACCCACATGGTATCTCATATCAATCAGAGATGAAGTTTTTGAGTAAGCCCTTATTTATAAGTTTTTCTTCCCAGTAGTCTGTCAATGGCAAGGAAAGCATTGATTTATTCATTGCTCATTACTGACCAGTTCGTATTTTTTTTACGTATTCATGGAATTTAAATTCAAATTTCAAACTGCAAGTAGGTATTTTAATAGTGTCTTTGATATGAGTCTGTGTGTTATTGTAAAACTGAATATTTTTAATAATCTAGCATATAATGTTATAAAGATAGATCATTAAACAACTTTGATACACATACTTATAAACACTGAGGTGTTACTTTTCAAAGTTTTAGCTAGATATTTAATGTTAATTATGGAAATCTTGAATCAATGAAAATTCCTAACATAAGAATTTTTTTTTAAAAAGAATTAAACAGTAGAAATTCAGAACAACTTTGTTAATTAGTACAAATTATATTTACTCTCTATTGTTTAAAATTTCTCTAAATAATGTTCACTTTACCTTTAAATACTTCTCTTCCTGCAGACAAGTTTTTAATGTACCAGTGTAACCACAAAGAAAATCCTGAAGGATGAGCCTTCTGTTTCTTATTTCATAGTTTCCCTTAGTTTCATCCTGAAAGGCCAGAATTCTATTTATTATACATGACCTGACAAGAGCAGATAACATCTGTAATGGTTTAATTTGTGATTCCATTTCCTGTCTTGCATTAGATGCAATATAAATCTTTTACATAAAACATCAAAAGTGCTTTATTCTGACAATTAAAATAAAAGAAACAAAGCACTTCCAGAATGGAAACTGATCAGATTTCCAACTAGCAGTCGCTGTTTATTTTATCTACCTGAAATATTTGCATCTCCAGAGTAAGTAGTTTTGCTAATCGGTTTACATCTTCGAGCTGCCTTCAGTTCCTTAAATATTTATACAGTCTTAATGTACATCATGCTGGTTTTATTAATTTTAACCCCAAAGCCTCCCCTACCAATTACTACTTAATGACTATATTGCTTTTTCTCTTGATCGCCTTTGTTCTTTGCAACAATATTAAAAGGGGGAGGTGGGAAGGAAGCATGAGGCTTAAAATCAAACAGCTAAATAAATTGCTAATCACAAAGATCCACTATGGAGCATCCAGTGTCTCTGACTTTACTGTGTTTCCCTAGCAAAATTTCTGCAATGGGTTTGGATTTGTTTTTCCTTAATATAAATTAATATAATTTTTAGTTTAAGAAGTAAAATAAAAATATATTTTCAAGAATTGGAGTTGGTATTTGGCTTGATGTCACTTGATTAAAAGTACATCAGAGGCATTGAATCATCTTATATCTTTTGAATGATCAGTAAAAGAAAACATGTCTTTTGGCAAGCTTAGTAAGATTATTCAGCCAAAAAAACTCAAGTGTTACACTCATGAGACACACTTAGTATTTCACATTATAAAAGGTGCGAGTGAAAGAAATTAATTTCAAAGTTTATGATATTTCTTCTCATTTTTATTATTTGCCTAAGGTAATAATTATCTTAAGATGTGAAATATAACAAACACACACATAAATATACATGTTTGTACGTATGTATTTATGTATCTGTGAATAAAGGTATTCTCCATCTCATGATTTCTAAAATAGTGTCTTTAGCTCTAGTGAATGTGTTTATTTACCTAAATTTTACAATATCCATAAAAATATATATTTCAGTGTGAATATGAATAAATTTGTGTTCTCAGGAGAAAATTATGTACTCTTTTGTTTCATTTTTGGCAACTAAGAATGTTATTAACTACAAAGAACATATTAAATATATTTTACTCATATTTCATTGTTCTGTGTAGCTCACTGATATGTATCTATTTTACCTATAGTTAAAATATTTTATCTATATCATTTATCAGTCATCAATAATTTGTGCAAATTCTTTATATAGTTGGCATTCACAATACATCAAAACCACTACATTAACCAGCAGGACATTTTGAAACAGCAAGAGCAATGAAAAGTGTATTACATGTCCACTTTAGCTATACAGCTAGGTGTTAAAGCAATTAGTGATACAAATATTTAAGGAAATTTAGTTGTCTTGAAACCTAATTATACTCAATGAGCTTTTGATTATCTCAATTTAAGATATTCATTCCAGCTTTGCCGACTGGCAGCTCCAATAAAGGCTAAACAATACAGTTTATGTTAAAGAAAAAATATACAAATCAAGTATTTAGGCTGCCTACACAACCAACTATTTAAATATTTAAATATTTAAATATTTGCTATTTAAATATTTGCTCCACAATTTATGAGGTAGTTCCAAAACTTAAAAATCTTCGCACATTGCACCTTGTATTTATTTCTTAACACATGCATTCTTTCAGAATTGCTATTATTTGTAAATTTTATGTATATTTTTGTATGTCCAATATAGACTCTAAAATACATTAATTGCTGATATTAATTAAAGTTTTATACATTTTTCTGCTAATCCTGATCAATAATTATTGGCTTGAAATTCTTACAGATTTTAAGTAAGTAAACAATTTTCAGACATTCCTTCTTTTTAGTCTTGCAAACATATGTACACTCTTTTTTCTAGTTCTGTGTTTCCAGAAATCCTGGATTTGTTCAGTCTTAAATTTGATTTTGTAAGACACGCTTTACACGTGCCACCCACCAACTTGCCATTTTCTCTAAGGTTTGACTGTATGTTCATTCTCTATTTCTGAGAGAGTAATGACCTAGCTATTCATTAAACACACTCAATTTTCTCTGAATTAAGCATGTTCGTTTCTTGAGTCATTACATTCTAGCCCTTTTCATAATCATCCTTTCTTTGAAAACCTCTGAATAAAACCTTTAAATTGCTGAACCAATTCCTGACCATTGAGGTTTCCTACCACGCTCCTTTTTTCTGTCTCTCTATATAGGGCATTTTTGCAAAAGTCAAACGTGCATTTGTATAAAACTGTTTAATATGTTTAATAAGACAAGATCTGGTCTGCTGTAGATAGGCCACCGTCATTGCCTCTATACACACATGGATCAACGAGAGTGTAGCTACTGAACAGAAACTGCAGAAATCCTATAGAAATTTGATCCTCTCCGTTCAATTGAAAATGGAGTGTTTCTCCATTCTAGAAAATTCCCTCGGCCCTATTTATTTGCCAGTGTAGGTTTTTTTTTTTTTTTTTTTTTTTTTTTTTTTGTCTTTTGGTGTCTTAACATTTCAGACAACTGAAAGCTACTGTGTCCTAATTAACCATATATGTTAGAATGTACTA
>NW_021604576.1:12818481-12865827 GCF_004785775.1 Grammomys surdaster
ATTAAAATGCGGAGTGCAATTAAAATTCAGAGTACAATCTTATTCTTCTGTTCATATTCTATTTTGGTTTTTGTAAAGCAGATATCACCAGTATTACAAATGTTTCTAGTCTTTGTTTTGGTGAAAGAAAAAAAAGATCATATTATAAAATGTTACGTGTATCTTGTATTGAATACTGATAATAATATTTTTTTTGCAAGAATTCCATAAGATCAGTCATCTGTTTTATATTCTGGAGTTCAGCTGTTCACACAGGACTTCATCGCTTGAACTTTTTTCGCTTTATACATAGACATTTTATAAAATATTCATAAGAAATTGTTGACTGTAGAACTGTGGCAATTCTCTTGAGTGATCCTGGGAGTTTTTCAGTCAATGAGCTCCATGTGGCTCTGGCAGCACGGGCTACGCTCCATAAATCAGACTAAAACCATTTTATGCTACTTCCTAAAATTACTGCTATCAACAAAACCCATGAGCCTGAATTACTTAATCTATGCAGATGTTGTTAACTGCATTAATTATTTAATTCTGGCAATAAAACAGCAGTTGCATTTGCCTTAATACAGACAGACCATTCACGGGCTCATGTTTGAAAGACTATGTAATAATATGACCACTAGGTGGGAGTAGACAACTTTCCTAGCAATGGACTGTTTGCCACTGGAAGTCCCTAGACTTCGATGTAAGGTAATTCTAGGTTACTGTATCGCATTTCTAACCAAAGTTCAAAGAGGATCCTTTGTTAACTCTTGGAAGTTACATTGAGATTGAGTTGTTTATGTCAAGAACTGAACTGATCTGAAAACACTTTCTTCTCCAGGGCCAGGATTGTCATCTATATGATTTTGTGGTGAGCAAAAAACACCAAATATATGTATTTTTTTTTTATGTATTTACTGACACAGAACCCACTTTAGACCATAGTTAAGAAACCAGTAGTTTGATAAATTAAGATCTTCATTCTGAAATACAGCCGTGTTTTAAAAATAATTACATAAACTAGAGCTGAAACAGAGGAATCGAATAAGCTCCTGCTGTCCTAAGAAAGATGGTTAATTGAATAGTTCATGCACATGTGCTGAATAATAAGCACCTTCCAATCAAAGCTAAGGGTAAAACAAAATGAGTGTTTTTAACTGGCTGAGCTGCACCAGTGAGCCTGGACCGGTCAATGAAGTTATAATTGGTTCTAATTACCACATTTCAAGCCATTAATGATTTTGTTGTTGTCATTGTTGACCTGTATCTAAATCAAGAACAAAGTTAAAAAAATGTTAGAGGAAATAAATGTAAAATGATGAAACCGCATGATTCTTTCATCTTCGTAAACACATCCAAAGCTCAGATTCCTCTCTAGTAAGGCCAAGATGGATACACGAAATGTTCATCTGAAACGGCAGTAATTTTTTTTTCTTAGTATCATCCTAATTTTACATTTTAAAATGAATCACGCTCATTATTGCTTTTAACTCCCACAACACAAGCAGTGAGGTCAGTATAAAGCAAAGACTACACTGTCTGCGGAGATCTCAATCTTTGGCATTCTGTTTCCATTCCTGAAACCTGTCTGATTTTTCCTGTTAAGCACACATATTTGAGTCAGAATTGAGTTTTATAATAGGGTTCTTTATTCATTTCTAATTGTTACTTATAGTTTAAATATAGATTTATTCTTTAAAGTTTCTCTTAATATATGCTTGAGAAAGTTTTCAAAAATTAATCTCAGCCTAGATTTTCTGTACTGGACATTGTAGCCACATTTTCCTAATTTCAAACTCAGAAGACCACTACCACTCAATTATATCTTCACATATGTAAATTTTACTCCACTTTTAGTGTTTTTTCAAGTTAAATGTTATCATTTTTTTTAAAATGCCAAAAATATAATATGTTTTATGGCAATTTTGCAAATTTAAATAACTAAGTAAGTGTTAAATATGTCTCTTATGCTACTAGCTTGTAATAATACGTCTGTCAAATTATGAGCAAGAAAAGTTGTCTTTGTAATTTTAGATAATAAATGCAATTTAAAAAGAATCTTCAAACTAGATTTAAATATTTCTTACCACATCATTAAGTAAAAAAGAATTATATGGTGATATTTTATAGTAAAATTAGCTTTATTTTTTCTTTAATATGTTTTGAAATAAGCAAATTCTAATTTTAATTCATACAAATGATAAAATCATATGAAATCAGCTTAGTCTTTCAAATGTAATTGTTATGCTGTTGCTAAGAGTTTTAAAGGGATGATAAATTGATTTGTGAAAAGCATGACTAACATTATGGAACAAGTTACAAATTTCAATTCAAAATCAAATGTTATTTAATTATCTCATGTGAATAAGTCTTAACAACAGAGTTGATATAAAAATTCTTATACTATAATTTAATCACTTTAGTAAGAATAGTAAAACAAGGTAGTAAATGGTGATTGTTATATCTGAGCTTTAGTTTTAAATAATGTAAATATTTTCATGTAAATATTTTCCATATATAGTTACATTTATTTAAAATTTCCAATTTTAGTACTATAATTAATTATTGGAAGATAAGTAATGTTTATTTTATTTACATTTTTCTCTTTTTTCTTTCATTAGCAACCTACATTTTTATCTGTGCTCTTTTGAACAGTTACCTTGGGTACTTATCAGTAAAAAAAACATCATAATAGTCACAAAGAATTGCACTGAATGTAAGTGTTCAGGTGTATTTAAACATTCCAAAGTGTCCACTCTTCCATTAATAAGGACTGGCTTAAATATTTTTTTAATATACTTAAAAAAATTTATGTGCAGGGTTGTTTTTCTTGCATTTGTGGTTTTTGTGCACTATGTGTGGAGGCCAAATTTTCTAATCATAGCAAAAATGCAAAGAGTCAAAGACATCTGTAATTGTACATGATTAAATATAACATATTTATTCTATTATAGTGTCTTATATATTATATTTTCCAGTTGTTTATAATTATTTCCTTGTAAAAATTTAAATTATATATATGTATATATATATGTATTTTATATATATATGTATATATATATAATAAGAAATTATATATATATATTGGAATCTATGTATCAATTTATCTAAGTCAACTTTTGGCATCCATAAAACTTGAGATGTTTTAATAGAAACTGCATATATCTTCTCATGTATTCTAATTTAGTTCTTGATAGCCAATCTTGAAATTCACAGAATATTTAAAATGATTTTGCTCTGGATGAGTGTCCGTCCATACAAGGTTTTCTTTCCTTTTTTCTGTTTCTGGTGTCCATTTTGAAAGAAAAAAAAATAATATATGTGCTAAATGTGGAAAGAGGAAGCAGTCTTCACTTGAAATAAAAAAAAAAAAATTTAAAGCACATTTGTTTGAACATGCCTAAAATAAATTGATTGAAAAGGAGGAATGCAACCTTGCTTATTTTTGCTTTTATTTTACTTACATTAGACTTCCTTGTTCTACATTATTACAGTGTGAGAGCAGATCAAACACTGAAGCCTCAGGTAAGAGCTATGGCCCCACCCTGCCCCTGCTGAGACAAACATTTCCCGCATGCTAGTCTCCCAACCGATTTAGGAATATTTCCTCTCAGCTGTCAGCTGCCTCTCCTGTACACATTTCTCCTCCTCCTCTGCCTCCTCTTCCTCCTCCTTCTCCTCCTCCTCCTCCTCCTCCCTCTCCCCCTCCTCCTCCTCCTCCTCCTCATCCTTCTCATCCTCACAAGTCACAGAAATGTTTTGGGAATTAATGGAATTAATATTCTTCACCTGGGGGGAAATGTTCTGAGAAAGCGCAGTGGATTGACATATGAGAAAATATCTTTCTAAAGGAGAATCTAGGACGCTGAGCATGCAGAGAGAAGCGACTTGGCACATCTGACATTATGCATCTAGCACTGCAGCTCTGGAAGGCCCTCGTCATGACTGCGAGACAGTGCTACCTGGGGCTTTATACAAGCTCACTAACTAAAATGGTTTCATTAGGACGTGTTGTTTGCATCTACAACCAGCCTGTGTATCCTCACTTATATTATAACAAGTATAACAGAGACAAAACAGGCTTTGTTCCTGTAACCGGTGCTGGACGTGGTAGTAGAAAAATATATATGTTTAGCATACACATATATTTCTTATCTATCCATTTCTGTTTACCCAGTCAAGATAACATCTGAAGCTACTGTTGTTAAACAGCAAGGAGTGGGTGACCTTTCTCTGGCCTTCGAAATGGAACAAACAGCTAATCTTTCATAAATCCTGAATTTAAACAATGAAACACAGAGTACACATTGCATTAAATTTTGTGGTCCGTTGTAGCATATTTCACAGATGATTCCTACTCTAATTGCACAGAGCTCATGAATGAGAACGTGGGGTGGGGTGTATTAGAAAAGCCTGAGAACAAGCAGGAGCAAAACTGTGGCTTCAGCACTTCCCGAGAAAGCAGCACAAGCTGTTGTAAACAATCTGATTTGATTTGGGAATTTTTCAAGATTTCTTAACATAAACTTCATTTTAATTGCAGAAAATTCTTCCAGAGGGAATGGTTTTATAGTCAACACATAATGTTTGAAAATCTTGGACTTCCTGCAACAATGGGTTCAAATCCCAGCAGTGCCTCGTGCTTTGGTGGTGGCTGAGTTTAAGTACCATGCATATACATGTGTGAGCGGATATTTTACAGATGAAGCATCCAAAATGAGAGCATTCGTTTCACCGTGTGAAGTTCCCAGTGCAGTTTTCCTAAGAACAGAGTGTGTGGCTCATGAATGACTGCAGCTTCTGGGAACCTTGCCAAAAACCTAGGGAAACCAAGAGTGTGGCTTTGCTCTAAAGGAGATTAAACTCCCTATTTAAAAGCTCCCTATACTCTACCATTGTGAGTCTTACACTCATTACTTTTTCCATGTTAGATGTTGAGTTAATACACATGTCTAACTTCAATATCTTAATTTCCTTTTCCCTCTGTGTCTCAGAGTTAGTGGACTCACTACCACGTGCAGCATTCAGGGTTGGGATTTACAATAGCGCCTACAAGATGCTATTGTAAGGAAAATAGTATTCACGCTGAGCAAAAAGTCCTGAAAAGTAACAGACCAACAATAGTTATCTTGGCAGGAATGTTAAAATAAATATATTTAAGGTCTGAAGTGATAACATACATTTCTCTTTGAATTGTTTAGTTTTAGTTTTCTACATACATACGGAGGTTTCTCATTATCAAGTATTTGTAAAATGTATTATGGGTAAGGATGTGAATAATCTGGTGCTCACCCATTGTGCGTCATTGGTTTACATGTGTGGTTATACATTCATATGATATAAACACAAAATACTTGTTAAATTAATCAGAATACCTTTTAATAACATCTTCTGTTGTCTATAATGGATGATGGCATATATATGTGTATATGTATATTAAATATGTTCACTTTACTTGGCAAACTGACAGCTAAATGTAACAAATATAACTTATTTTAAAATATTTACAATTTTATATAGTGATATTATATTGATGAAAATATGAGTTGAAGTCAAACAGAAACAGTTTTCTGCTTCTGTGCATATTTTCCAAAATATATCTTTGGTTTTCTATTAAAAGAACTATTATAATTTAATGAGAAAGACATTACATATGTCTTCATAAAATAAATATCATAGGAGCTTCAGAAATCTTATTTCTATTTTTAAAATAGACCTCTGTTTTCTTCACCTCAAAATAACATGTAAACTCAAAATCATTATGGAGATCACATGATGCAGTCAATGTAGAGGTCTTTTGAAAAACCAGAATGCATCCTAAAATTTAAAGTTTTCTTTTTCTAGTTCTGATATTTATGTTATAGTTAGCAGTATGGAAGTGCTGAAATATAAAAATAAAGCATAAAATAATTATGCTACAAGTATTGCAATAATTAAATTAAAAAATGAGGTTGTAGTTAAACAGCATTTGGTATCAAAGATAATGCTCAGAGCCACTGATATGATTAGACCCTGCAGAAAGTTGATGTTGTGATTTTAAACATACTGTCTTGAATACTGACTCTGTATCTTTTATGCTCTTGCTTTAAAGAGAACATTGGTTTGGTACTTAGCCAAGTCCAGTGCTTAAAATGAGACCTTTAGCTTTCCTATTACCCTTTTATTCTATGAAAACATACAAACAAACAAACAAACAAAAACAAAAAAAAACCCAAACTTTGAAGGTGTGGCTATTTACAGCATGATGGAATAATGATACACATAGAGAAAGCAAAGGCATACAAAAAAGCTGAATTCTAATACAAATAAGGAATATTAAAATAAATCTATATGGTGAAAATGGAAAAATAGTTTCCACAAGTTGTTGTCTGATCTCCACATGTGTATTGTAACAAATACACAAACAAGTAAATAAATATAATAAAAAATTAAAAACAAATTAATCTTAGTATAAAATAACAAAGATTATAGGGATAATTTTTTTAATACTATTTGAAACCAGCTTTAAATGTCATGGAAAACTAGAGACAGATTAGAAAAAATATGTATATGAAGCATACATTTGATAAAATATTATGGATAAAAAATAATAGTCAAAAGGGCAATGGTCTAAGCTGCTACATAAGCACAAGAAAATGTTCCTTTCACACGAAAGCATTACAAGGTACCAAATAGATAAATAAAATTTAAGAGTGATAGTGTATGAATGAAAAGTTTGAAATATAAATTAAAGGTGAAACTAAGTAAAACTTTGAATATGGTGGCATTATTGGCTTAAATTGGCAAAACAACTTCTAAAAATATGACATAATGCTGAAGAGAAAAGAGATGGATGTGGTGAAGGCACAGGAGCATGTTCCTTTAACACAGACATATCCAGTGCTCAGGATGAGGCAACTTTGGTTTTCCTATTGATTTTTCATTTCTACAAAAGAAACCTTTGAAGATGTGACTATTTACATCATGATGTCATAATTATATACATGAAGAAAACAAAAGCATACAAGTAAGCTGAATTCTAATGAGGAATATTAGGACATCTATATGGTGAAACAGAAAAATAATTACCACATGTTGTCTTTTGACCTCCATGGGTGTATTGTAACACACACACACACACACACACACATACACACACACACGAATAAATAAATATAACAAAGATTCTAAAAAAAAAGAAAAATGCCCTTGAAAAATGCAGATGTGGAAATAAAAAGCAGGATAACACCGGCAGGACCATCACAATTGAAGTGACAACTAAAATAATTTCTCTATCAACAGTGATTATATGAATGGAGTATGATATATAGGAAAGATCATGTGTATATCAGTATAGACGAACAAGTATGATATATAAATACTGTTGTAACAGAAAATCAGTAATAATATGTAAGATATATGGAACAAATTGTAGAAATTTTGTATAGTTGTATAAATTTATATAAAATCAAAATATGAATATGTTCAGGGTACAGACAAATGGGTGACAGTCACAGATCAAACAGCAAAGGTGATACAAAACAACCAAATACTTCATCTCTTTACTGAAACCAAAGCAAGGGCTGAGAGTATAGCTGGGTGTGGGCAGGCTGCCCAGCAGATTTTTTAAATTTCAATACGTAGTAAAGAGAACAGACAACACATACAGAATTGAATAAAAAAAACCCATAAATAGAATTTTGAAGTAATGCAAATATTTAAATGGAACGATGGAAAAATAGTAGTGTTAAAAGATTTGAGTATTTATGAGTTTACTTTTGTCCATATTTTAACATTTAGTCTATATTCTTCGTGAGACAGAAATACAATAAAGTTTCATCAAATAGTCACGCAATGGCTTCCAGTGAAAGCATTTTCTGTAAACCTTGCAGTCTGTTGTAGTACCGTACTTTGGGTACCTTCTATACTTTGGGGGTTTTATGTGTTTGTTTTCTGAGATAGGAGCTGAAACTTTACCATTCCTATTTACAGACAAGGGACAACAAGAAATCAACTGAGATACTGATGTTGTTCTTATCTGGGACACTACTGAGGCAGCTTCACTCCAACATTCTTTATACCATCATAGTCATTGACATCAGTGATTCTGGGATAAAGTGCCATAGACTTTAATTTAAATAAAGAAAAGACAATGAGAAGTAAGAAGTCTCGTTGACAAGGCCTTCCATGAAAATTGTACTAATATAATTCACTGAGCATTTTTTTTCTTAATGCATCTCTTTTTTCCTTTTTTAAAAAAGTTTCTTTGTTTATTTACATTCCAGTCGTCGTGCCCCCATCCCTCCCTCACAGTTTCTCATCCCATTCCTCTGACCCTTGTCTCTGAGCGGGTGCTTCTGCCCACCAGATCTCCCACTTCCTTGGGGCCTCAAGTCTCTCAAGGGTTAGGTGCATCTTCTCCCACTAAGGCAAGATCAGGCAGACCTGTGTTGTATATGTGCCTAGGACTAGTCCTTGTATGCTCCTGGTTGGTGGTTCAATCTCTGGGAGCTCCCTGGGGTCTGGGTTAGTTGAATGTTCCTGTGGAGTCACTTTCCCTTTTAGCTTCTTCAATCCTTCCCCTAATTCAACCATAGGAGTCCATGACTTCAGTCCAATGGTTTGTGTATCTGCCTCAACTCAGTCAGCTGCCGGTAGGGGTAGGACCTCTCAGGACAGCCATAAAAGGCTCCCATCTGTTAGCACAACATAGCATTCGTAATGGTGCCAGGACTTAATGCCACCCCACCCCCCACAATCCAACCCCCCGCCGCCGGACTGGGTTTGTCACCCCCCAGTGAAATAGATCCCAATTTAGGCAGGTCATTCATTGGACTGCCTTTTCTTCAGTCTCTTCTCCATTTTTCTCCCAGCAGTTCTTTTAGACAGGAAAAATTCTGGGTCAGACATTTTGACTGTGGGTTAGAAACCCTGTCCCTCCACTTGAGGCCTTGTTTATCTACTGGAGGTGGACCTTTCAAGTTATCTTTTCCTAGTGTTGGACATCTTGACTAAGGTCACCCCCAAAGACTCCTGAGAGTCTCTAACTTCATGGGTCTCTTGTATTTTGTAGAGGTTCTCACCAACTCTCATCTCCCTCCCCCTCTGAAGCTACTTACTTAAATTCATTGATTCTCTTGGCCCTCTGGGCTTAAGTGTCTCCCTCCCCCCATATTTGATTCTGTTCACCTTTTGCCCTCCCCCTCCCCTTTCCCATCCAAATCTCTCCTTCTCTCTGCCTCCTGTGATTCTTTCCTTCCCCCTTCTAAGAAAGATTGAATCCTTCTCACTTACGAATTTCTTGTTATTCTTAAGATTTGTAGGTTGTATTCTAGGTATGCTGTACTTTCTGGCTAATATAAACTAATCGGTGAGTACATACCATACATGTCCTTTTGGGTCTGAGTTACCTCATTCTGGATGGTATTTTCTAGTTTCATCCATTTGCCTGCAAAACTCATTTTTTCTCGTTTTTAATAGCTGAATACTATTTCATTGCGTAAATGAACCATATTTTTGGTATCCATTCTTCGGTTGAGAAATTTCTGGGTTATTTCCAGCTTCTGGCTCTTATGAATAAGGCTTTAGGTAATGTGAGTGTGTTCACCTTTGTTCAACAATGAAAATCTACAGGCGAGGTTTCTATAATTACTGTTCATTTCACATTACTTTCTAGTATTTAATTCATTCATAAAACTCCACATATTTTGTATTTGTTACCGAGTAAATGTTTATTGTATTGAGTACTATGCCGTTTCATGACAGAATGATAGTAGAAAAATGTTTCTATGAGTAGAACCGTGCTTACTAATATCAGGGACAAACAAGGGGTAGATATGAAGAAGATAATCAATTTCCAATAAATTAGAGTTATACTTTGCCACAAACTTCTGGTGTGTTATTTAATATCAAGGAGCCCAAATATGACAAAAATATTTGCAAATTTTTAAGTAAAAAGAAATGTTTCATTATGTTTTTTCATAATCGATGTAATATACTTTGATTATATTTACCTCTGTCAACCCATTTAGCTTCTGTTATCCCTTATGTCTTTTCCACATGCTGACGTTCCTCATTTTACTTCAGTGTTGTCTTCTTTTCATTTACACTTATATCCATCATTCTTAGTATGTCTTATTTTACTTTGTATCATGAGCACAAGTCCACCCATTTTCCTGAAAATGTCATCATTTCATTCTTTTCATTATTCTTCATGGCTAAATAATATGTACAATTTTATGTTCTCTGTTTCAATTAAAATATCTTTAAATATGCAAAAGAGAAACTCGATAGAAACTAAAACTTGCTAAACAATACTAACATTACTATTATTAAACTTTTATTATAAATATTTTGAATTTTGAGTATATTTCCTCATGTAGATGATGACATCTACAAAAGTAATTCCAGTCCTAATGTGGAGAAATCATGTTGTAGAGAACTTTTAAATTGTTTATACTGATTATATATTATAAATCACTTTAAAGACAAGGAATATGTAGTTGTTTGCTTTTCTAGAAGGTGTAAAAACATGTAGGAATAAAGTCAATGTGAAAATTAAGCACATAGTCATATCAGAGTGAGAAATGTGAAAGGATAAAATCAGAATCGTTCCGTGAAACTTTTTTATGTATACAATCTATATTTCTTGTTACATAAAAAATATCAACAGAATTCAGAGCCATCCAAACTGAACCAAAATTAAAACTGATGGCTCAAATCACGCACTTTAAATTAATGTAGATTTCCCACACACATATTTGAAATTTAACTCAATATTGTTTGCTCTATACATATTTTAAATTTTTGTGCAGGGAGGCAGTAGTTTTCGATGCTTGACATCCTGTAAAATGAAAAATAAAGAGTATAGTGAGATGAGATTACAGGGTAGAGGGCAGGAAGCCTGTTTCATACAGTTTCGGCCCTGGGTTTAGCACCAATCCTTCCAGAAAATTTTGATGAAGACATACAGTAGACACAAGATATAAAAATGTAAGGATGGCATGTGAAAGAAAAGAGGTAGTTAAATAAACTGTAAAATTAATTCTTAAATGTGACCTGTCAACATGCATATACTATAAATTCATAATCAAAGACATCTTAAACGAAAAAGATACAATTCCTTCCTTAGTAATTAGCAATTTTACAGATGATGAAAGGAACATAAAAAATATAAATAATAATAATAATAATAAAAGGCCACCAAAATCAAGGGTCTCATCACAGAAAAAAAAAAAAATTCTTCTCGGGCCCAAAACGTTGGTGCACTTTTTAAATCCATGAACTAATGAGGCAGAGGAAAGAGAGCTCTGTGAGTTCTAGACTGACTTTGTGTACATAAGAAATTCCAGGCAAGCAAGAAGTACACAGTGAGAAAATGCCTCAAGAAAAATAAACAAAACAACCAAAAGAAATTCAACTTGGCTTTGTTTTACAATTATGCAGATTTGGCTGTGTATATGGAGACCTCTTGCCCTTGCCATCTGATTATCTCTGGGATTATCTGGCCTCCCTGGCTCTGACTGGAGGCTGTCCTTCCTATGAGTCTGTGATTCTGTGATCCTGGATGTGTCAGAACTCCTGGTGGTTGAGCTGCAACTGAAGTGTGGACCGTGTGGGTTTGGATCCAAAGCAGAGGCTCTGCTCCTGGCACAGTCGGAAATGGAAGGCGCACTGGTCTCTGGCAGGGCCTGCATCCTTTGATAGAGTCTCCTTGGCCTTCACCATCCAGGGCTCTAAGTTTTGATTTTCAGTTTTACAGATTTGGCTGAGCACACAGATACCACACAGGAGAGAAACCTTACAAATGTAGTGATTGTGGCAAATGCTTTACTTAAAAAAGCAGTCTAAGAAGTCATCAGAGAATCCATACAGGAGATAAACCATGCAAATGCCATGAATGTGAGAAATAATCTACCCATATAGTTAGTGTGCGAAGGCATCAGAGAATTCGTACAAGAGATAAACTTTACAAATATCGTGAATGTGACAAATGCATTACCCACAATGTCAGTCTGTCAAATTATCAGAGATTTGATACAGTATAGAAACTTTGTGAATGAAGTAAGTGAGACAACCCTCTACTAAGAAATATCATCTTAAAATTTATTAGAACCCGGGCAGTGGTGGTGCACCAGCTCTTGGGAGGCAGAGACAAGTGGATTTCTGAGTTCAAGGCCAGCCTGGTCTGCATATTTCCAGGACAGCCAGGGCTGTACAGAGAAACTGTCCTGAACGCCCCCCCCCCAAAAAAAAGTTAGAGAATACTTAAGGAAGGGAAAACTTTCAAATGTATTTAAAGTGTAAATCCTTTACTTTTGGCATATCTGTTAGAATGAAACAGAGAATTCATACCGGTGAGAATCTTAACAAATATAATGCATATGGAAATATCTTTGATTTCATTTCAGGTCAGAAGAAGCAACTAAAATTTTTTAGTGGGGATAGTTTTCTGTTGGGGAAAATGTGGTATTTTCCTGGATAAAATTGTTTCCCTAGGGTGTATTCTTTGCAACGTTTGAGGCTCCACACTAGAGCATGAGTACAATTATGAAAAACTTGTGAAATTCTTCATGCAATGTTCAAATCTTTAATAATGTCAAGTAGTCATGACTGTTGAAACTCTGAAAATGTGACAATGTGGGACAGTTTTCATTAAACTTTTCCTTGGTCACCCTCAAGTATTACAAGATGAAGGTGAGTCTGGAAATGAGAAGAATGTAATGTTGTATAACACTTTCATGGATACAGAAATAATGCATTCCAAAGAGAAAATAATTGAGGTTGTACAATAGCCCTCAAAATATATAATAAGACTGGCAACATCCTGTTAACTTTATTCAAATGAACAAATTCAGACCAGTTATACTTAAAAGAGTTTCTTACAAAGTGAGTGACAGAGACTACAAGTTCTGTGTCCTATATTATACCTACAGATGTGAAGTACATGTCAAGTATCCAATATCCATAATTCTTTTCAAATGCTGGTTTTATGTTTCAGGATAAAAACTGACTATAAGTCGTTTGTGCTCAACAACTCCATCGCATTTTTCCTGTAAATAAAGCTGAATGATTCAACAAGAAAAAAAAAAAAAAAGAAATACAACTTGGCCCTAGCTCTCCATTGGACTTCTCCTGGATTTGTTTTATAGCAAAGAATCTATTACTATTGTGTAGAATATTAGTTCTGGACATTCAACTTATCCTATAACATGATGTGTCATCTCTACGTGCCAGGGTCACAGCCTCACCATATAGCGTAATCAGTGCCAACACTGGATCTTGATATTTATCTTCCACTGCTTTCCTTGTGTTGAAGAAGCTTTGCCCAGATTTGTTGCCAGTTTGTCTTTGTCCCAATATAACCTCTTTTCTTTCCCTTTAGTCTACATGGATCATCTGTAAATGTTATTATTCTTTGAAATTATGCTTCTCAATAGTATGTTTCAAGAATCTACTGTGCACTAATGCTTGGGAGTAATTGTATAATTTACTTATCTCTTCAGATTTAGTGTTTTTCGTAACTAATTCTAGCCATTGCTTAAAATTTTCTAGGTGCTTCTAATATTTGTGGTATGCATACATTACAAAATAAGTCAGTTTTAATTAATCTGTAGAGAAAAATGTAATTGATTCAAGAATTACTCAAATCTACAGGCAGAATGCTCTTGAGAAGAAAGGAGGAAGGGCAGAAATCAAAAGCCTTCCTGCAGTCCCCTGCTCCCTAGGTAATATCAGGTTTGAAGACCAGAAACTTCTTTCCAATAGCAGAATACAGTGCCAAAAATGTATGGCATTTTGTGAGTAGATTCAAACATTTGTTTACCTCATTTAGAGCACTGAGTATAGGTTCTTCTCTCAAATCCAGCATGGTGAATCAGTGTGAGCTTTGTTTTTTTTTTTTGGGGGGGGGTGGAGGTGGTGGTTGAGGCAGTGTTGGTGTTTGTCACAGTTTATTTGTTGAGTAGTTTCAATCAAAATGGTTTTAATTTCAATATTTGAGAACCTATTCACAAGTAAAAGTACTGTATTTACACTATATATATATATATATATATATATATATATATATATATTCCCTTCTGTCTCTCTCAATCTCTTTCTCTCTCAATCTCTGTTTCTCTCTGTCTATATCTCTGTTTCTTTCTCTGTCTCTCACACACATATACACACATACGCACACCATACACAAACACACACCACACAGAGACACACACAGACACACACACACACACATACACACACACACACACGAATGATAAGTATAACTAGTGATCTTTTAATGTATATGTGTTTAGTGCTGACTATTTAGGATTGGATAACCTATCAAAATGCTTGTCCATAGAGATAACTGAATTGCTTTCCTTTCAGCAGCCATTAACTAAGATATGGTCCTGTGACTTTTTCTCCCATTAATGTTGGTACATTTATGTGTATGGTATTTTTCAGGTTTTATGCATACAACTGTATTATCGAGAGTTGAATACGTACCTCCATTTTATTTTCCTTTTAAAAATATTCCTGAAAACTATTTATTGCTGTTTCTGCCTGACTCAAATTCAACCATCTTGACTCCTTTCCTTGCTTAATAAAGAATCTCTTTGTGTTAGAAGTTGGTGTTTAGGTATGTGTTTCTATCTGTGTCTAATCTGAGGTCCATAAGGGATCTTCTTGTGGGACATGGGTGCCTTCATTAGTATCTTCTTCAATCTCCTTTTTCAGAGATTTGCACAATTTTATTGTAAAAGTTTTTACTTCCTGTGTTGTATTAAGCTAACATACTATATTGTCATGAGAATATTATAAGTATGTCCATGATCTACTTTTTTTCAATGTGTTGTTTTGTTTTTGTTTGTTTATTTTATAAGTTGATTTTTCTATCCTGCTTTGCTTAATTTGTTCATTTTTAAAATTTTTCTGTGAATGTTTTTTTAGATCTCTCGTGTATATGATATCATCTGTAAATGGTAATAATTTGACTTCTTCCTCTGCTATTCATTTCTCTTTAATGTCATGTTAATCTGTTTAACTCTTCCAGAAGTATATTGAAAAAGGTTGGGGATAGTGAGGAAAACTCTCTTGTCCCTGATGTATTGAAATTGCTGCTAGTCTTTTTCTGCTTAGGATAACTTTGGCCATGTGCTCACCATAGATAGATTTTATTATGTTAAAGTATGTTTGCTTTAGTCCTACTAACTCCAGCTGTACAAGTTTTGATCAAATGTCTTTGCTGCATGTATTGAGATGGTTGTCTAATTTTTTTCTTTAAACCAATTTACAAACTTTGTTTAAATTATATTAAACCATTCTTGAGTTTCCAAAATAGAAACAAATTAATGGCAGAAGACAATTTCTTTGTCTTGTGCTTGTTTCTCTTTTCCCAGCATTTTATTGAGGAATTTTGCTTCTATGTTCATCAAGGATATTGGTCTACAGTTTTTCTTCTTTACTTTTTTGTGGTATTTTACTAATGTTTTGTAATGTCTTAGAAAGTGTCTTTTATTCAATTATTTAACAAGGATTGTCTTCTTAAGAGTTTCTATTTCTGTGAAGAGACACTATGAGTATGTCAACAATTATAAAGAAAAATATTTAATTTGGGTCTGGCTTTAATTCAGAGGTTTATTCCATTATCATCATGGCAGGAAGCATAGCTGAGTACAGGCAGACATGGTGCTGGAGACTAGCTGAGGATTCCGTATCTGGTTTGGTTTCTCAGGCACCAGGAAGAGTGAGACACTGGGCCTAGATTGAGCTGCTTAAATCTCATACCCCCTCTACACCCCTCCCCCCAAGTGGCATACTTCCTCCAACAAGGCCAAACCTACTCTAACATGGCTACACCTCCTAATAGTGCTGCTTGCTTCCTATTAGCCTACGGAGGCCATTTATATTTAAACCACTACATCCCTTTCTTTGGCCCCATAATGCAAAACTGCATTTGGTCTAACTTCAAATGTCCCAATAGTCTATCACAGTCTCAAAAATGTTTAAATCTCCAAAATTCAAAAATTCTTCTTTACATAATCTCCTGACTATAATCCCTGTAAAATCAAAATGAAAAGCAGATCACACAGTTCCAACATATGATGTCATAGGATATTGAATGGCTTCTCTGCCCACATAATAAGTCAAATTGTACCATATTCATAATAAAAAGGAAGGTTTATGGGGACGTTCTCAATTGGCTTCACCACCCTCTGAGGAAGTAATTAATTCTCAAGGTTGGTCTGGGGAAGAGGCTTCTTAAAAGGGAGTGTCTGGGTTAATTTGTGATACGATAGTGAGGTACTGGGATTATAGCCTTATTTGGTTAGTTAGGGCCCTGTAGGTGGGTCTTAGGTTCAGTGGTCACTTTGGAATCCAGAACTAGAAGCTGGTTTTGTCCAGTGTTTTTGCATAGGCTTTTGACAGACAAAAGCCTTTTGACAGAAGAGAAGGGCAGGGACCTCTTTCCTAAGGCCATCTTGCCTTTGTCCCAAATTCTCCTATTTAACAGAGGTGTATTACCATTCTAAAAGAGAAGAAAGGGACCACAGTGAGGAAATATTGGACTGAAACACTCCCAAAAGTCAACTGTATCTCCATATCTAATGTCAAACATTTAGATCCATTGTTAGGGTTCAGACATTGCCCAAGAAACAAACACTGATGTCAGTTAAGGAAGAATAGTTTATTGAACACATACCCTTAGGTTGAATGTTCAGGACCTCAAAAGAGGACTTGGTAGCCTAGCTAAGGTACTAGTCTGCCCTCAGGATAGGCTTTTTATAGGAAAACAAACAAACAAACAACAAACAAGTTCAAAAGTTTAAAGGGCTACTAGGGGAGCAGTTGGCTTAATATGAAAAATATTATCAGCTAACCTTTAAGCCCGTTGTATCCTGAGGAAAGTAAAGGTGGTAGTGTATGGGTGGTGAACAGGGGAATTTCAGAACATTGGGACAGCAGAGCAGAAATATTTTAATCATAACCTTTTGGCTTATTATTAGTATTCTTCAGTGTCAAACACAAAAACCACAGTGAGCTCATATATAGGTGCAGGAAGGGCTTCCCAGTGATCAGGTCTGACTCAAGATGTGTTATCCATAACTGTTCATATTGAACTTTGATTAGATGAATCCTACTGAAAGCTTTGTGGAATTTCTTTAAGATTAGCAAACTTCATTCAGAACATTTATACAGAAGGTCAGGATGACCTTTCTCTAAGCCAAGTCATTTCTCTGTGTCAATGACTGGCAGACACATTATAACAACAATCAGAAAAAACTGCCATGCATGAAACAGATGGCTACAGCTATTCTGGTGTATGCATATCAGACCATAACATCCACAACTCTTTTCAGGTTTGTAGACTGCTACACAATTCTTTCTCTTAGGCTTTTTCTACTGCCTTTTAGCAGCTTGTCTAGGCAGGTTTCACATGAACCTGACATCTCCAAAATTTTGGATTCTTCAAGGCAATCTAGGCTGCACCTTTATAACTTTATGCAATGGCCTTTCTAGGTCTCCATGCAGGGACACCCCTGACACATGACTGGTCTCAGTAGCTCAGTAGTCATGGACGGAGATTGTATAAACCCTTACTTGTATGCTTGAATCTAAATGCAGAAGCACTTGGCTGAATCTTCCCAGTTCTGCTGCTTGTTGAGGCTAGAACATAGCCCCACTCTTCAAATACATTTTTACCAGCTTTCTGTTGTTAATGGTTTCTTTCATTACCTAAGTTTGGCTACCCTGTAACTTGCTCTGTAGATCATGTTTGCCTTGAACTCTGAAATCCACCTGCCTCTACCCCTACCTCCAGTGTTGAGATTAAAATATATACCACTACACCTAGCCCTAAGCTTTCACTAAATTCTTTTCACAAATTGTAAATTAAGATGGGTGGGGATCTTGCTCTGAGGTTACCATTTCCTTTATCCCACTTAGCATTACAATTTTCTTTAATCTGTTTGTACTTCCTGGTATTCTTTTTCTCCTTCAACTGTACATTTTGTGTCTTCTCTTGCTAAGGTTCTTCCTATTTAATTATTTATTTATTTACATAATATTGATCACTAATAGCCACAAAACACAATCAATACTAGGTTATTTGAAAATGACATTTTTCTTTCTTTTTTTAAAGTAAATTTGTGGTGTATATCTCCCCCTTTTTCATTTTATGAAGATATTGTTTTAAAGTTCCATGAGCCCATGCCACAGTCTCTTGTCCTTGACAATTATAAGGAATCCCTGTAATTTGGGTAATGTTAAATTGCTGCTAAAAAGTCTCAAATGTTCAACTGTCATAGCCAGTTTTATTATCTGCTCTGTTTTGTTTTTTGTTTTTGTTTTTTGCTTGTTTGTTTTTCTTTTCTGTTTTTTTATTATTGAGTACTTTATTTATCTACATTTCAGATGTTATTCCCTTTCTCCATTCCCACCTCCAGAAACCCCTTAATCTATTCCTCCTTCTCCTATTTCTATGAGGGTATACCCCCACCCATCCACCCACTCCCACCTCTCCTCCCTTGAATTTCCCCTCACTGGGGCATGCAGGCTTCAAGGGACCAAGGCCCTCCTCTCCCACTGATGCCCAACAAGTCCATTCTCCTCTACAAATACAGCTAGAGACATGGGTCCCTTCATGTGTGTTCCCAGGCTAGCTGTTTAGACCCAGGGAGCGCTGGTTGATTGGTATTGTTGTTCTCTCCATGGGACTGCAAGCTCCTTTAACTCCTTCAGTCTTTTCTCTAACTCCTCCATTGGGAACCCTGTCATCAGTTTGATGGTTCTCTGTGAGCATCTGCTTCTGCATATGTCAGGCTCTGACAGTGCCTGTCAGGAGACAGGGATATCAGGCTCCTGTCAACATGGACATCTGGACACCCACAACACTGTTTGCATATGGTGATTGCATCTGGGAGGGATCTTCAGGTGGGGCAGTCCCTGAATGGTTCCTCCTCCAGTTTCTGCCTCACACATCGTCTCATATTTGCTCCTGTGAGTATTTTGTTACTCTTTCTAAGAAGGACCAAAGCACCCACACTTTGGTCTTTCTTTTTCTTGGGCTTCATATGGTCTGTGAGTTATGGCTTGGATATTGTGAGATTTGGGGCTAATATCCGCTTATCAATGAGTGCATACCATGTGTGTTCTTTTGTGATTGGGTTACCTTGTTGAGGGAGATATTTTATCAGCAGCATTCAGTCTGGCTTTTCTTAATCAGCCACCATGTTCCTGACTAGCCTAGGCCTGCAGCCATGAACAGCGGCAGCATATCATATCACTGCTGCTTAGTTTATGCCTTCTGCTCAGGCAACAAGAGACACTGGCCCTGCCACCCATGAGATGCCAGAATTAGAGATGGCTCTGCCAGTCTTCCACGTTGCGTCCACATGGTTGGGCTGAGCCCTGGCCATCTCGCCATCCATGTAGTACCCAGGATGAATAAAACTCTAATGCTTAAAGATTAATTAAAGGCTTTATATGTTTGGTAATGCTCAATAACAATATGCCCATACAATTAGAGATGTTTCCCAGTTAGCTAACCTAAATAGAAGTTGTTACCCAGGACTGCTCTCCATACCTGTGTGGCTATCCATCCTCCTACCTCTCTATATATATAGCTCCTCCCCTTCCTTTTCCTCTTCCTCTCCTTACTCCACCCACCTTAGCTTCTCACATTACCTCACTCTGGATGATATTTTCTAGTTGGGTCCATTTGCCTAAGAATTTCATGAATTAATTGTTTTTAATAGCTGAGCAGTACTCCATTGTATAAATGTATCACATTTTCTGCATCCATTCTTCTGTTGAAGGGCATCTGGGTTATTTCTATCTTCTGGCTATTATAAATAAGGATGCTATGAATATAGTGGAGAATGTTTCCTTGCTATGTGTTGGAACATCTTTTGGGTATATGTTCAGGAGTGGTATTGCTAGATCCACAGGTAATAATACGTCCAATTTTCTGAGGAACTGCCAGACTGATTTTCTGAGTGGTTGTACAAGCTTATAATCCCACCAAAAATGGAGGAGTGTGCTTTCTCCACATCCTTGACAGCATCTGCTATAATCTGAGTTTTTAATCTTAGACATTCTGACTGGTGTGAGGTGGAGTCTCAGGGTTGTTTTGATTTGCATTTCCCTGATGACTAGAGATGTTTAAAATTTCTTTAGGTGTTTCACGGCCACTCAATATTCCTCAGTTGAAAATTCTTTTTCAGTGTTGTTAATCCATAACTTCAATTTAACCTCAGGGAGACATTTTAGATAAGAGACAAAGGCAGTTACACTCTTCACCAAAATATTACCATAATGATCTTAAGGTCATATATTAATATCATTTTTGATCTAAACGTCTTGAGTTGTTCCCTCACAGTTCAAGTCACCCTCCACTGTCTTCCATATTTCTACTAGTATGTTCCACTAAGTACCATTTAAATCATTCAACTGGTTTTAAAATTCAAAATCCTAAAGTTCACATTCCTCCAAAAAAAAAAAAATAGCAAAAAAAAAAAAAAGAAGCATGATATAGCCTGTAAAATTATTCTTTGTTTGGCCAAAATAGTTGACTCATAGGTTTACTACTAAATAAACTCACCTTGTTTTGCTCTTTCTGAACTCTGACTGCTTTATTCAACTTAGATGCTCTGGTTCAAAACTCCTCTCCAAAACTAACTGATTCAAACTGGCTTCTCTCAACTTCTCCTGAATTGTTCTGCTTGACTTCAAATTAACTCTGTCAATGTGTTCCAATCTTCTGGGTTGGAATTCCTTCTCATTCTCTACTGTTTCTCTCTTCATCTATGTATAGCTTGTTTTGTCTGAAACCAGTCTCTGTAAAACTGCCCTAGTAAAATTGACTCTAAACTTCACAAACTGAACTGGACTACCATTAGTTCAACTTCATAACACTATCTCTCACCTCACAGATTCAACTGAACAGGCTGACTAGAACTCAGAGATCTGCATGCCTCTGTCTCTCACATGCTAGAATTAAGGTTGTGTGCTGCCACACATGGAGATAAGCTTGTTTTTTTTTTTTTTAACCTGGAACTTGCCCTATACCAGGCTAGCCTTTTATTCAGAGACACTCTTGCCTCTGTCTCCTGGGATTAAAGGCTTGTCTATATTACAGACAGATTATATAGACCTAGAAGGTTTGGATATGATCCCTTGCTAGAACAGACATGTTGCTGGATTTAAGTTTTTCTAAACTAGCCTATCATAGTAATATCCTGGAATGACTTCTTAGATTTGATATAAAGAAAAGGATAAATGGGAATTAAATAAAATCAGGATTTGTTCCTAAAGGACCATAAAGACAAAGAAAAAAACAAATGGAATTATACCAAAATAATTTTTTTCTGTCTGCAAAGAAAACAGAAATATTCATGACTTGCAAAATGGAAGGGATTAGCAGCTGACAATTAGGAGCTCTGCAGACTCTGTGAGAAGTATTCTAACTCAACAGCTAACTTCCTAAATAATTGAATGCAAATGGTGTACCATCCTAACAGATAATTCTTTAATATTTTCAAGCCTAAAATAACAGCAAGTATAAGAAAATCTGTTCAACATGAAAAGTTTGAGGGATAGTCAGAGCATGGTTCTCAGTGAATGACACAAGTCTAAACATAATACTGATATAAGAGTGAAATACTTATTTTAATTTTTAAAAATTACATAATTATATTTATTCTACATGGGGGAGGTACTTTAGTCATGAAGATGTTTTACTTATGTAAATACTGTTTCATTTCACTCCAAATGTGCTAATCCCTGCAATCTCTTTAAATTAAGAAAACTCAACTATATAATATATAGTACAGAAGGGAGGCATTTGGACTTTACCATAAAAAAATTACATTTGTTTATTGAGTAGGTTTGCAGGCAATAGGACACACATGCACGCTAGTCATTTGAAGAAAGTATTAATACATTTTTATTTACAAGCAGTTGATTGATCTACCATCAATCATACAGAAGTACTGCAGACAATTTGTGTAAAAGCTATGAACTAGCCCTCTGGCTGCTTGGTGGGAAGTGTTTGATATCTTAGTTTTCAAATAACAGAGTTTAGTTCAGTGGATCAAAAGGAATGCTGGTACACTAGGTGAAATAAATTTCCCATTTCATTGGAATTAGGATGAGCTAAAGAAACAGAAGATAGGGTGATTAGTTCTGTTATAGATAACACATATATGGTACAAGGAATATAAACCACGTGCACTATGAAAATGACTACATTACTAATATTCAAAGTTTAAAGTAATATTAACACCTGAAAATATTCAGAATTATTTCATTTTCATATATGTTTATGGTAGTCACCATTGTAACAATAAGATCATGTTTTTAAACTATAAAAATCTGTGATGTACATAAGACTAAAGTTTATTCTAAAATTACTACAAGTATTGTGTTTATTATATCCTGAAATCTGAGTTCAATGAGCTCAACGCTTTTTGCAAATTCTGGGTAGTAATTTGTGTTGTTAAAGCTTTTATATATAAAATCAGAGTAGTATGGACTTTTACAGAGCCATTTGAAAATATGGTATCTTCTGTTAATGTAATGATGTATATCATTATATATATATAATTATATATACTATATTATAGAGACAAAGTTCATAACTGTCTCCATATATATATATATCTATATATCTATATATCTATATATCTATATCTATATCTATATATATATAGATATTTATGAACTTTTTCTCTCATTTCTCTAACATTTCATGCACTATATTAACATCACAAGCTTACAAAACTCCCAAAATTGACTGCTGAAATCTAGTGTCTATCAAATGACAGTAGTACACAATGACAGAATCTAATTTAAATATCATAGCATCTTGTAAGGTTCTTATTTCAGAAAAATGGAAATGAGACTGTAGCTGCTTATAAAGTCCTGTGCTTGTATGCAGCTGAATAACAAAATCTTAAATATGTTTCTAAGATTAGTCCATGCAGGGCAGAATATTTTATTTTTTTTATTTTTAATCTCATAAACATATTTTTGAGAAACAATTTGGAGATGTGCTTGTTTATTTTGCCAGTTCTCCTAAATAATCGAATACTTCTTGGGCTTGAATGGATTTGAAATGAGTTAGTTTGATGGCTGGATTTCTCCAAAAAAAGTATCAAAGACTTTAATTTATTATATTTCTGTTCAAGGAAAATAAAGTTACGCATTTTTGTTTTTTACCAGCAATCAGGATGACTGTACAAAATTATATCTTTAGGCACTTACATTCTACTATATTATTAAACTGAGAAGAGGTTGTGATTTTCTCTCCCTCTCTCTCTCTCTCTCTCTCTCTCTATATATATATATATATATATATATATATATATATATATATATATGTATAGATGTATGCTTGTGTGTATATGTGTGTATACACATAGTATGTATCTGTATATGTGCTTTTATATATTTGTGTGTCTATGTTTTTGTGTGTGTGTGTATGTATGTATATGTATACAAATGTAATTTTGTGTGTGCACTCTTGCATGTATGTATGTGTGTATGTACACCTGTATGTGTGTAATGTGTGTGTGTGTGTGTGTGGTATATGGAGTATCCACATGAGTGTGTGAGTACATACTCCTATTCACATAGAAGGAGAAATCCAAGCAGGACATTGTGGAGTCTTCCTGTTACTTTCTGCCTCATTGGTATGAAACATGGTCTGTCAGTGAACAGATCTTGCCATTTTGGCTAGGACGCCTGACCAAAGACCTCTCATACTTCATCTTTTCATGTTCCTATAATGTTGGAGTTACTGGTATGTATAGCCATGCTTGACTTTTTATGTGGGTTCTGGAGATTAGAACATAGATCCTTGTGTTTGTAGAGCAAATTATTTTACCCACTAAACCGTATCGCAGTGCCTTTAAATACATTAAAATTAGAGAAAATAAAAAACTTCTGAGTTTGTCACTTTTGATTAGGAAATTATGCTTTAATAGTGACTAGTGAACCAACAGCTTGCCACATCAGCATGCCTTTCCTATATGATAGACCATTTCCCAAAAGCGTCTCTTTCTTTTAGTTGGTTTTCTCAGGTACTTTTTCACAGCAATGAGTAAAGTACCAAACACAATATTTTCTTTCTGATATGGATGGTTCTGCATAACACAGTTTGAGCAGGACGAACAATATTCATACTGCTTCCACCTTAGGAGAGTAATTTTTCTTCACCTCAAATGGAAGAAATTTAAATAACAAAATAATGTTCACAATTTTTGATTGCATTTTTTGGATAGCCCATGGTTATTTATTCAGAGATGTCATTGATCGTGTGTACCAGTTTTCAAAGAATATAATAACCTTAGAATTGATAAATATATTTTATCATGAAGTTCATCAGTCTATTAAAAATTTGTATTAAAATGGCTTAACTCTCCTATAGCAAATTGGGTATAACCCAATGGTCCTGTTCTAGTAATGCAGTCAAGTTACTTTTAAAAGTTACTTGTACTGGCTGGTTTTGTGTGTCAATTTGACATAAGCTAGAGTTATCACAGAGAAAGGAGCCTCCCCTGAGAAAATGCCTCCATAAGATCCATCTGTAATGCAATTTCTCAATTAGTGATCAAAGTGGGAGGGCCCATTGTGGGTAGTGCCATTCTAGGGCTGGTAGTCTTTGGTTCTATAAGAAAGCAAGCTGAGCAAGAAGTAACATCCCTCCATGGCTTCTGCATCAGCTCCTACTTCCTAATCTGCTTGAGTTGTAGTCCTGACTTCCTTTGGTGATGAACAGCAATATGGAAGTGTAAGCTGAATAAACCCTTTCCTCCCCAAATTGCTTGTTGGTCATGATGTTTGTGCAGGAATAGAAACCCTGACTAAGACAAATTGGTACCAGCATAGTGGGGTATTCCTATGACAACCTGACCATGTTTTGAGGAGGACTGTGGAAGGACTTTAGAACTTTGAGGTAGAAGAGCCATTGGGATGTTAAGAGCTCTGTGGGATGTTCTGTAGGACCTTGGAAGATAATGTTGAGATGAGTGCACAAGATGAAGGCCTGGCTTGTGAAATGTCAGAGGGAAGATTAAAGACCTCTTATCAGGGCTGTTGCTATGTTGATTGTGAATATTCTGATTTTTTTTTAAGCTGAGGCTAAAGAGTCAGATGTGATTAAAAAGATATGAAAACAACTAAAGTGAAACCTTTGAATTAATGGGACTATTGGTGCTGGTTAGCTGGAGCTAAGAAATTAGTGGTGATTAAGAAGAGACCAGCATCATTGAGGTGAAATCTTCTAGGAAGTATTTTCTGAGAGCACAAAGAAGCTGTGTTCCAGATAGCCACACTTGTACCTCATGCTGCAACAGGACTTGGTAATGTGTAAAAGTCACCCAAGTGGTACTGGTTTTGAAGACATGAAGGGGTCATGAAGAGAAGCTGAGGCTGGACACTGTGAGAGTCTATGGAAGGACAATGGTGAAGGTGTCAGTTGCAGTTGGCCCAGGACTAAAGGGGTCATGCAAAGCAGTTGAGGCTTGGCACCACGAAGAAAGCCATGAGAGGCTATTGGTGAAGCCTAGTTACAGCAGAAGACAGCTAGTACCATGAGATGGCAACTAAGAAAGCAAGAGCACTGGAGTACAGACAGTTGGAGCCTAGAAGACAAAGTATGTGCTACAAAGGGCAGGGCTGAAGAAGTGACCCTAGCCCTTGGAGGAGCCCAGAAGATCATGAGTGGATCTCCCCCAGAAGATCATGAGTGGATCTCCCCAGAAGATCATGAGTGGATCTCAGACACTGGATGGTTGGGGTTTGATTTTGCTTTTGATTGTGACTATGCCCTGATATTTTTCCCTCTTGAAGGAAGAAGTATTTTAGTGGAGCCCATAGTTAAGAGATTTTTAATTGTAAAAATGACTTTGAATTTTAAAAGAGATTTGATATTTTAAAGGGTTTGAAATTTTAATATGTAAGAATTTGCAAAGACTGTGGGACTTTTAAAGTTATTCAGATCTTGAGGATGAATAAGAAAATAAGGGTTGAAGCTTAATAATGATGTGTTTGTGTGTCAAATTGAAAACGTGTCAATTGTACTGGCAGGTTTTGTGTGTTAACTTGACACAAGCTGGAGTTATCACAGAGAAAGGAGCTTCAGTTGAGAAAATGCCTCCATGAGATCCAGCTGAAAGGCATTTTCTCGATTAGTGATCAAGGTGGGAAGGCCCATTGTGGGTGATACCATCCCTGGGCTGGTAGTCTTGAGTTCTCTAAGAAAGCAAGCTGATCCTCACTCACTGCAGATGACCTTTCTCGACTTGTGCTCTCCCGACGGCTCGCAGAAATGCTTCGATGACCCACAGTCCTTCACCAGATGAAACTAGTGTCCCAGGCACTGGCTCCTCATCTCACTCTGTGTGCGGGGCGCGCGTGTAGTGGTCTCGCCGGCAAAACATACACACACACACACACACACACACACACACACACACACACCAGAATCCTTCCGTAGAAACACGTTTATTCCCATAAACCAAAATGGTGGTAGAAGACGACTCCCAGCCCTGGGAAAAACCCTTATACACCCTAGAGCGGCGTAATCATCTCTGATTGGCCGCAAACTCGTAGCGCGCCAAACGCCGTGGGATGGGCTTAGCCTTGGCGGGCTTTACATGGCACATGCGCACTTTATTTGTTTACTAGGAAGAATTATGGCTGACAGCGCCACCTAGCGATGGCGGACTTTGCCAGCTCTGCCGCGGCTCCTAACAACTCTGGCCTATCCCAAAGATGTAAAATTTGATGTGGATGCTTGAACTTTAATGCTTCAAGGTGTAGATCTTTTAGCCGATTCTGTAGCTGTTACAATGGGACCAAGGGGAAGTACATTGATTATTGAACAGAGTTGGGGAAGTCTCAAAGTAACAAAAGATGGGGTCACTGTTGCAAAGTCAATTGATTTAAAGAATAAATACAAAAATGTTGGAGCTAAGCTTGTTCAGGATGTTGCCAGTAACACAAGCAAAGAAGCTGGGAGTGGCATCACCACTGCCACTGCTCTGGCACGGTCTCTTACCAAGGAGAGCTTTGAGAAGATTAGCAAAAAGGCTAATCTAGTGGAAATCTGGAGAGGTGTGATGCTGGCTGTCGATGTTGTAATTGCTGAACTTAAGGAAACAATCTAAACCTGTGACAACCCCTGAAGAAATTTCTCAGGTTGCTAAAATTTCTGCAAGTGGAGAGAAATACATTGGGAACATCATTTCTGATGCAATGAAAAAGGTTGGAAGAAAGAGTATCATCACAGTTAATGATGGAAAAACCCGGAATGAGCTAAAAATTATTGAAGGCATGAAGTTACGTAGAAGATATATTTCCCCATATTTTATTAACACATTAAAAGGTCAAAAATGTGAATGCAAAGATGCCTATGTTTTGTTGCTAATACACATCGGAAGCCCTTGGTCAAAATCGCTGCAGATATTGATGGAGAAGTTCTAAACACACTGGTTTTGAAAAGGCTAAAAGTTGATCTTCAGGTTGTGTCAGTCAAAGCTCCAGAGTTTGGTGACAATCAGAAGAACCAGCATAAAGGTATGCTACTCCTGGTGCGGTGTTTGGAGAAGAAAGGTTGAATCTAAATCTTGAATATGTTCAAGCTCATGACTTAGGAAAAGTTGCAGAGGTCATTGACACCAAAGGTGATGCCAGGCTTTTGAAAGGAAAAGGTGACAAAGCTCACATTGAAAAACATACTCAAGAAATCACTGAACAGTTAGATATCACAACTAGTGACTATGAAAAGGAAAAGCTGAAAGAGCGACTTGCTAATCATTCAGGTGGAGTAGCTGTGTTGAAGGTTGGAGGGACAAGTGATGTTGAAGTGAATTAGAAGAGAGACAGAGCTACTGATGCTTTCAATGCTACAAGAGCCCCTGTTGAAGGAGACATTGTTCTAGGAGAGGATTGCACTCAGCTTTAGTGCGTCCCAGCCTTTGATTCATTAAAACCTGCTAATGAAGATCAGAAAATAGGTATAGAAATTATTAAAAGAACACTTAAAATTCCTGTGATGATGATTGCTAAGAATGCAGGTATTAAAAGATATATAATAGTTGAGAAAATTCTGCAGAGTTCCTCAGAAATTGGTTATGATGCCATGCTTGAAGATTTTGTGAACATGGTAGAAAAGGGAATCATTCATCCAACAAAGGCTGTAAGAACTGCTTTACTAGATGCTGCTGGGATGGCCTCTTTGCTAACTATATCCAGGAGCTGTAGTAACAGAAATTCTTAAAGAAGAGAAGGACCCTGGAATGCAATGGGTGGAATGGGAGGAGGTATGCGAGGTGGCGTGTTCTAACTCCTAGAATAGTGTTTTCCCCTATCAATGAACTATGACAGGAAGCTCAAGGCAGGTTCCTCACCAATAACTTCAGAGAAGTCACCTGAAGAAAATGACTGAAGAGAAGGCTGGCTGGTCACTGTAACCATCAGTTATTGGTTCCCTTTGACAATATATAATGGTTTAAAGCTGTCATTGTCCATGCCTACAGATAATTTATTTTGTATTTTTGAATAAAGACATTTGTACATTCCTGATGCTGGGTGCAAGAGCCATAGACCAGTGTCCTGCTTTCAACTTAAAACACTGAGGCATCTCTACTGTTCTGTTACCATCAGGACTGTAGCGCTGTGTTAACACATGAGAATTTCAGAAGTAGCCTTTCTGGGGTGGGTAGAAATGATTGTGCATAAAGTAGAGAAATATCGAATTATGTGACCTTTGTGTAATAAAATTTTGTTTAAAGTTTAAAAAAAAAAACAGAGAGAAAAGAAAGCAAGCTGAGCAACCCAGAAAAGCAAGCCAGTTAAGTAACATCCCTCCATGGCTTCTGTATCAGCTCCTGCTTCCTGACTTGCTTGAGTTCCAGTTCTGACCTCCTTTGGTGACCATCAGCAATGTGGAAATGTAAGCTGAATAAACCCTTTCCTCCCCAACTTGCTCCTTGGTCATGATGTTTGTGCAGGAATAGAAACCCTGACATTACTATTCAATCTTATGTTGGTATTTCACTAAGCAATAATCAAGTTGGTTTCTGTTTCTTATGAATAAGTCAGTTTTCAAATTTTATTTAGAATCAGATTCCCAGATTGAAATAATCAGATTTCTTATCTCCTTATAGAAGTCTGACAATACATATTCTATATATTATGAATAAAGTTGCTTTTAAAATTTTAACTTAATACTAATAAGGAGAGAAATGGTAGTTGAAGTACATGATATTTGTATGTACTCATACAGCTTACTAACAATGTCTATTGGAATAAAGATTTATATTAACTTTATGATTCCAAATACATTGATTTTTTAGAATGAGATCCCTTTCCTATGCTTTGAATTATATCTGGAGCTTTAAAAAACCTATATGTAAATACAATGTTAATAGCATTCAAAAAGTTCTGCAAGAAATAGTTCTTTATTGCACCTATAGCTGATATCCAAAAACAGTATTTTTAGCTAGTTAGGTGGTGTTCTCTCTCTCTCTCTCTCTCTCTCTCTCTCTCTCTCTCTCTCTCTCTGTGTGTGTGTGTGTGTGTGTCTTTCTCTCCCTCCCTCCCTCCATCCCTCCCTCCCTCTGTTCCTCTCTCTCCCACACTTTCTCTCTTTCTCTCTCTCTCTCACACAATGTCTCTATTTCTCTAAGAAGCAAGTGCTACCAAGAGCCTATTGTTCAGCAGAAATCATTGTCTATTCATTTATTCACTGTGAATGATTTCAAACACAGCCCAAGTACCTGCATTCTCACAACCTTACACATTTATATCATAATTTGTTTTTAATTATATTTATACTGTCAATATGCACAGACTGTCTTAAGCAAACTATGCAGTTTGTCATTTTTTTTGCTAGCTTCCATACTGCTATTTTTGTTCAGGAATTGATAATTTTTTGCCATTATTTTTGCTTAGCTTTCTGTGCATTCACAATTTATTTTTACAGCAATTGCCTGGCTATAATTGTAAAAGTCCCTTCAATGTATTCAAACATTATATCAATTTCATGTCCTTGATAAAATTCTACTCAACCTGTTCCAATCTGTTCCTTTTTCACCTGGAATACAATTGTCTTTCTGGGACCTACTTTCCTCGTTTTATGGACCTATTAATATTTGAGGGGTAGCTACGAATAGAAATAAAGGAGTGTGGTCTGCATCAGCCCACTTTCCCTGCAGAGCATGCCTCATGGGAACAGCATAGAGAAAACCTAGAAGTCATTCATGCTTGTAATGAGTGAGACATTCATTTGGACAGACATTCTTTCACCATCCTGCCTGGAGAATTTTGGCTATAATGTTATCCTTCATAGACGATGCCGCATGCTTCACAGTTAGTCTTTCAGAACTCAGCTTGTTGAAATCTGTTTGCCACTGTGTCAGGTGCCTAACACTAGACATTTATGATTTCCTCTCCAGGTTTCTACTGGGATAAGAAAAAGAGCAGTATCCTTTTATTTTTCTAAATAAGAGAAAGAAATCTATGTGTACTTGCATTGTATAAATATCTACCTAATTCTATTTTAGATTTATCTAAATGTCTGCTCTTAGAGTACCAAGGTTGAGTACCAAACATCAAGCACTACAAAGAATTAAGAGGTGCTATACTTTTAATTATCGTTTTTTTTTTTCAAATTCATGTTTTGAAACCCAATACTGATGTGCTGCTTGTTAGAAACTGAGTCCTCAAGAGGTCAATTTGGTCATCAGTCCAGAGCCATTATGGGCAGAATTTATGCTGTTAATCTTGACTCTTAACTTAGACAATTAGGAATGCACACATCTGTAACTGACTGATAAGGGTGATTCAATTTTGATTTGGGTGGTATTATCCAGTTGATGCAGGCCATACATGAAAGGAAGGTGGAAGAATGAAGCCCACTGGCACAAAGTCCTTTTCCTGAGGATGTCACATTGTTGCTGACTTCTTCCATGGATATCTGACTCTCCCTTCTTCAGCTGGTCTGTATGAATGTGCATTACTGGATCTACTAAGAACTTCCAGCCTTCAGAAGACTGGACATTACCATTGTTCCAAAGCTTATTTTGAGTCTTCTAGCCTCTCAGACAATAGGTGTTAGTGTATAAGATTCTCTAACATGATGATAATGATTGAACTATTCAGGCTTCAATTGGGGAAGTGGTGTAGCAAATGAACATTTGAAATATCAGATACACTCAAAGAAGTCTGTTTCTCAAAAGATATGTTAATAATACAAGATCAGGGCATTCATGAACAAAACAAAGAAAAACAAAAACACCTAAAAAATAAAACAAAGAAACAAACAAATAAAAAAGCAGACCTTTTTATCCTTTAAGGAAAAAGGTAGAATACATTATCTGTGCAAGTGCAAGTCAGTTCTCACAAAATTATGAAGCTACCTCATGTTGAACTCAGAAGTACCCCAGTCTCTAATAGAAAATGTCTTCCTAATAAGGGTAAGCCAGTCATGGTAGCATTTTCTTACACCAACCTTGATGACTTAAGTAAGACCTTTAAGATGTACTCATTTTTCTTGGTCTTGTGCTGTTTTAGTACTTTGCTATGTACCATCTTCATTTCAGCTTTTTAAATATTTTTTATTAACCATTTCATTCATTTACATTTGAAATGATATCCCCTGTAGCAGTATATTTATTCTGCTACATTGCATTTGCAGTGGAGCTCAGTGGTTAGGCAGTAGAGGAGGAGGTGGAGCTGGGAGAATAAGAGAGGAAGGGGAGGGGAAAAAAAGAGGAAGGGGAGGGGAGAAAGAAAGGAAAGGGAGGGGAAGGAGGAGGCTATGGGCCATGGAGAAACACAGATGTGTCAAAAGCTGTCTTGGGTAGCAACTTCTATCAAAACGTTAAATATTGAATAACAAGTCTAATTGTGTGGGCACTGAGCATTTCTAAATATAAATCCTTTAGATAATCATTAAGCTTTAAGAGTCTCACTTCTATGAAGTACTATGAGAATGGTAGATATTATTTGGGATTCATCAAAGCTTTGTGGATGCAGCATGGTGGATTGGAAGAGCTATCCCCACACAATGCATCTCGTGTGTGCTAGAACTTGTACGTCTAGCTAGCCAGAGCTGAGGAGCAGTAGGAATATGGTGGCTGCCCAGGAACAAGCTGGACCGGGCACAATTTTCTAAATATCACCCCTACAATCCCCCTTCGTAGTTACCCTTCAACACCCCCCCTAATCCCATCTTCCTTCCATTTTGCTTCATTCACCCATTCCTGTCTCATGTATTTAGCATCCCCCTATGCTGGGTCATCAAGCCTTCCTCCCCTCTGGTTGATTGATATCAGATAAGGCCATCCTCTTCTACATGTGTACTTGGAGTCCTGGCTGCCTTCATATATACTCTTTCATTGGTGGTTTAGTCCCTGGTACCTCTGGGTTGTCCAATTAGTTGATATTGTTCTTCTTGTGGTGTTGCAATCCCCTTTAGCTCCTTTAGTCCTTCCTCTTAGTTATTTCATTGGGGTCTCTGGGATCAGTTCTATGGTTGGCTGTAAGTATCTGCATCTGTATTCGTCAGGTACTGATAGAACCTCTAAAGGAACAGTCATATCTGGCTTCTTGGTCTGCAAAAGTGAGGAATATTTTTGTCTGCAGATGGGATGGGTCTGTAGCTGGGGTGTTTTTGGATGGTCTTTCCTTCAGTCTCTGTTGCAGTTTTGTCCCTGTTTTTCCTTTGGACAGGAACATTTCTGGGATTAAAATTTTGAGATGGGTGGGTGGCCTCATCCCTCATCTACTCGCTGTGCCCATCTACCAGAGGTGGTCTCTACAGGTTGTACCTCTCCTTTGTTGGGTATTTCAGCTAAAGTCATTTACAATTTTTCATGGTAGCCTCTCACTTCTCTGGATTCTGGTACTTTCTAGTGGCTACCCTCAAGTTACCCATTCCCTACTGCTAAATGTTTTTATTCAATTTCCTGACCTTCTGTACTTTTCTCCTGTCCCTTCCAATACCTATTCCTGCCCCTCCCCTTTTTTCCCTCCCTCACTTCAGTCCTTTCCAAGTCTGTCACTCCCTCTAGCTCCTGTGATTATTTTGTTTCCCATTCCAGGTAGGATTAAAGTATCTACAGTATTGGTCCTCCAATACTTTTTATTAAGCTGTATATAATAATTTGTGGCTTGTATTGGGGGTATTCTGATCTTTTGATATAAAATCCACTTATCAATGAGTATATACCATATGTGTTCTTTTGTGTCTGGGTTACCTCACTCAGGATGATATTTTCTAGTACCATCCATTTGCCTGAGAATTTCTTGAAGTCATTGTTTTTAATACCTGAATAGTACTTCATTGTGTAAATGTACCACAATTTTTGTATCTATTCCTCTGTTGAGGAATATCTGGGTTGTTTCCAGCTTCTGGCCATTATAAATAAGGCTGCTATAAACATAGTGGAGCATGTGTCCCTGTTATATGTTGGAGCATTTTGGGGGTATAAGCCCAGTAGTTGTATAGCTGGTTCTTTAAGTAGAACCATTTTCAATTTTTTGAGGAACTGCCAGATTGATTTCCAAAGTGTTTTTACCAGCTTGCAGTCGAACCAGCAATGGAGGAGTATTCATTTCAGGAACTTAAAGATGGATGTTGTTTCTCCTCTCATGTTTTTATTCACCTTGTCGATTTTAATACAATAAAAGGTGAAAAACATTTTTGACATATTAGTTGTATTGCACATGTAAAAGAAGAAATCTAGTGCTATATTAATCACAATTTTGTTGTCCAGAATGAGGACATCTACTTGACAATACCATGAAAAAATTAGATCATCTTAAGTATAAGTAGCTACAAACAAACCAAAACAAAAACTCATGCACAACAAACCCAATAAATCACTTACCATTTAGACAACATTACAAGAATATATGCTTTTGTGAAATGACAAAGTGGCATTCAGCTGCTTAAAATTCTTCAGAGAGTTATCCCATTGTTTTTGAAAGTCTCTGATACTTAATGTGGTTCATACAAACTTGCATAATTTATTCACTTAGAAGCAAAATGATATAACAGTGATTAAAGCCTCTCCAAGGTCACAGGCAGTGGATCTTATTGTGACCACCTGATTTAGACTGCCACAGTGCTGTTGTCTTTTTTCTACTTCTAACACAGTGAGTTCATTCTGCTGCTTTATTAGCACCTTGAAGATATTTTTCACCTTTCAGCTTTAGATCATGAGGTTATCTCAATCTGAAACTTTTTGTCTGAGGGTACTTTTTTTGAGGGAAGAATTTGATCAGTCTTTAGAGTAGGGTTGTGAAGAATGGAAAAGAAATTAATTTATATATACTACAGTTCTAAGAAAAAAATAAATTTTGAACTAATGAAATGAGATTCTTCTATTTTAAAGTATTTCTTTTATATTAACTACTAATGTTCTAGTATAAAGAGAGTAATATGTAGTTATACTAATTTCTATGTCTATGAAATAACTTGAAAAAAGATATTTTTTATTCATAATATCATTGTGTAATTGTTTTAAATGACAATATAGTATGTTTAGAAATTTGTTTTGGTTTATATTTTATACTTCTCAATATTTAGAGGGGTAAGGCAAAGGGGTTGAATAGATATGTGGGGAGACAGGAGAGAGACCAAGAGGGCCAGGCGAATAAATAGAAATATGTAACAGCTGACGGTGGGAGTGAGAGAACATCTAGAAAGTCTCAGAGACCTGGGTTATGGCAGGCTCGAAGGACTCAATGTGGATGACCATAGCCAAGATGCCCAACAGTGCAAGTTGGAACCTGAAGGGACCACCTCCAGTAACCAGAAAAGATCCCAGTGGAGGGATGGGAACACAAATTAACCTACAAAATATTAAACTCAAAATTGCTCCTGTCTACAGAAATTGTAGGGAAAAAATGGAGCAGAGACTGAAGGAATCTTCAAACAGTGACCAATCCAACTTAGGATCTATCCAATTGGGGGACACCAATCCCTGACAGTATTGCTGATGATATGCTATGCTTGCAGACAGGAGCCGAACATGGCTGTCCTTTGAGAGGCTCTGAGACAGATGTAGATATCCACAGCCAAGCATTGGATGAAGGTCAGGACCCATATGAAAGAGTTAAGGGAAGGATTGAAGTGTATGGCAACCCCATGGGAAGACCAACAGTGTCAACTAACCTGGATTCCTGGGACCTCCCAGAGAATGAGCTACCAACCTAAGAATATACAGAGACTAGTCTGAGGATCCCAGAACATAAGTAGCAAAGGGCTACCTTGTCTGGCTTCAGTGGTAGAAGATGTCCTTAATCTTGTAGAGACTTGATACCCTGAGAGAGAGGATAGTACAGGGGTGGGATGGCCATCCTCTCAGAGTCAAAGGGGAGAGGGATGGATTTAAGAAATCTTTGAGTGAGGAGGAAGGAGCAGCAGTTGAAATGTAAATTAATTAATTTTTAGAAAGCAATATTTCCTTTATTGTAACTACTAATGTTCTAATATAAAGATACTAATATGAAGTTAGACTAGTTTCTAAAAACTACTTAAAAGATTTTTTTCTTGTTCATTGTAACATTATATCATTGCTTTGAATGACAACATTTTATGTTTAGTTTAGAAATTTGTTTTTGGTTACATTTCACTACTCAATATTTGGAAAATAATGGTAGTGGGCCAGAGATAAAGGTTCTGTAGACAAGGCTGCCTCTTGTCAAAGCAAAGACCTGTCTTCTATTCTTGAGACCTTATGTGGTGAAAGTAGAGAATTGATTCACAAACATGTCTTTGTCCTCCATGGGATCAGTGAAACACACATGTACCACCATTCATGCAAATAAATCTGTGTCTGAGTCTATACACACACACACACACACACACACACACACACACACACACATACAGAGACAGAGAGAGGGAGAGGGAGGGAGGGAGAGAGAGAGAGAGAGAGAGAGAGAGAGAGAGAGAGAGAGAGAGAGAGGCAGACAGAGTGGTAGAGAGAGGGAGGTAAAGAGACAGAGCTGGGGAGAGGGAGAACAAGAGGGAAAGAAAATAAATATGACAAAATTATTTTTACAATTTAAATGTCTACAAAAGTCAAACTTCATTCATTAGTGATTTGGTTTACATCTTTTAAATGAAATTTTGTAAGAATATATTTTGATGTGATTTTAGTATACTTAATGCTCTATCTATCAGTGGCTAGAAATATGTGTAGCTTATTATGAATGTTATAGTTTGCAGAGTTAAGATCATGCAACATTAATAAATGAAAAATTACACAGTATATACAATTTATGGCAACACTGATATTTGAAGTTTCTTTTTACATCAATTGAGAGAATAAAAACTCAGAAATACTTTACTGACTCAACCTTCTTCTCAATTCCACAGCTGTAGTTTTTGTTTATTTCAATACATGATCACAGTTTCCCCTACCTCTACTTCTCCCATTCTCCACACATCCCCTCTGCCCAGATACACTTCTTGTCTGTTGCTTGTAACAAAAGATCAGGCCTCCAAGGAATATCCACCAAACATTGCCTAACAGGATACAATAAGACAAATCCTCACATCAAGGCTGGGTCAGGAAACCCTGTAGTATATCTTGCAGGCAGGAATGATTACAGGTGGAAGATTTTGTGCTTGGACTATTCCACCTATCTCACCCTTGAAAGCCTTGTCTGTTTACAGAGGGTAGCTAGTTCAGACTCATGTCTTCCATTACTTATAGTCATAGATAGAATCCTGAAAGTTTCTACTAGGCTAGATTTACACACACACACACACACACACACACACACACACACACACACACACACACACACGCCTTCCAGTTCCAGTCATTTCTCCCAGAACTCTTTCCCTTCATACTCTCCACCTCTGATCCTTCCTGTTCCCATCCTCTTCAACCCCCAGTTCACCCACAAAATCTATTCTATTTCCCCTCTCCAGGGAAGTCTATGCATCTCCCTTAGAGCCTTCCTTGCTTGTTACTTAGCCTTTCTGGGTCTGTGGATTGTAACATGATTATCATTATCATTGACTTCACAGCTAAATACACTTATAAGTGAGTACATATCATTTTTGTCTCTTTATGCTTGAATTACTTCATTCAGGATTCTTCCATCCATTTAGGAATTTGGCTTCAAATTTTATGATGCCTTTTCCTTTTTCTTTTTCATTTTCTTTTCTTTTCTTTTTGTAACAGCTGAGTAATATTCAGTTGTTATAAGTAGACTACCAAATGATATTTTAATATTTTATATCATTATATTATTTCTCGCTAGTTTGAAGTTTGTTGTTTCCCTGTTTTTTTCTCAATTATTTTTTGCCAATTGTATATGAGGGCTACCATTGTTTGTTTGTTTCTGAGATTTTATTGATGTTTTGCTTTTGTTTTTCTTCTTGTTTTGTTGTTGGATTGGTTTGTAATGTTTTTGGTTTTGTTTCATCTTGTATCCAGCCATTTTGCTGAGGGTGTATGCCATCAGTAGGAGTTCTCTGCTATAATTTTGGGGGTCTGTTGTTTTATGTATATATTATCATATTATATACAAATAGTGATACTTTCACTTTTTCATTTCCAATTTGTATCTCCATCTTCTTTACCTGACTTATTGCTATAGCTAGAACTTCAAGTATCATATTTAATGTATGTGAAGAGAGTGGCTAACCTTATCTTGTTCCTGATTTTAGTGGGCTTGCTTTGAGTCTCTTGTTGAAAATATTTTCTGGGATTTGAGCTGGGAATCTTCTCTTTCTTTTCATATTATTATTTACACACTGTCTTAGATTTTCTAGATTTTAAAAGTGACTTTTTAGATACATTACTTTCTTTGACCAATGTACCTCTCTTTTATTGTATCTCCAATCCCTGAGATTATTTTTTTCTATCTTGTGTATTCTATTAGTGATGCTTGAGTATGTAGTTTCTATTTACTTACATAGATATTTTTCTATTTCCATAACTCCACCTGTCTGTGTTTCCTATATTGTTTACACTCCAATTTCCATGTATTTTTCTTGGTTTTCTTTAAGGAACTTTTCATTTCCTTCAATTTTGTGTTTTTCTTTTTTCTTGATTTCCTTAAGGGATTTATTCATTTGTGCTTTAAAGACCTCAATCATCTTGGTGAAGCTGGTTTTAAGGTCTTTTTCTTGTGTTTCTGCCATGCTAGATTATTCATATCTTGCTCTACTACTATAGATGGGTTCTAGTGCTAGACAAATTGTTGTAGACAAATTACATTGTCTGCTCTTGATCTTTTTTTAATGCTGGCCTTTAGATATCTAGGATTATAATAATCATATATCTAAGTGCCTATTTCTGAGTTTGTCTTTGTAAGATAGTTGTTCTGTTTTGATGGTTTCAGTGTCTTCTTTGGTCTTCAGGTAAGTGTGGCCTGTGGTTGACCAGGGAGGCTTCACCCGAGTTGATGGGTAAAATTCTGGTGGCCTTCCTGACCTCTGTTTGAACAAGAAGTCCCTCCCCAAGTTGAGGACTGGGATAGTTGGAGACAAGTCTAGGACTTGGATTAGATTGGATGGGCAGCAATAAAGTGGTTGAGGAGTGTAGTGTCGGGACAGGCTACCTGGGCTTCTGGTATTCTGTGTGGTTTCTGGTAGAGCTGGGGATCTGCACACTTTTATTTCTGATTTGACTTATCCAATTTGCTTCTTTGGCCTCAGTGCCTCCCTCTCTTCTCTTCACTTCATCTCATCTTTTAACAACCTCATTGGATTTGTGGGAAATTAGGGAACCCAATATTATCCTTTCATATCAGGAAATATATATTTCATTATATTTACAAAAGTCATTTTCTTACAGTACTGATTAATCCTAAAATGGTAGTACTAAAAGAATGTCAAGAAATTCTGGGTTTTCTCTAGGTCATAATAATGGTTTTTAGCTTTACTACACTTTTATTTTGAAAAAATATTTAATATAAAGCTAGAGTCACTCAAATAAATGTGAGTGTAACAAATAATTATAATCTAGACAGACAGACAGACAGACTGACAGACCGACAGTCAGACACATGTATGCATAGATATAGCAATATAGGTAGGCTGAGGTAAGCAAAAGAACCAACTTTCTTGAGAAGAAGGCTGTTAATCACTTAGACTCAACATGACATGCACACATAATTAAAAATAATGATTATAGCTTTGATATTTTAAAATCAGAATCTTGCGAGTAATGCAGCATTTTAAAGTTACATTTGGAAATTCACCTGTCCATTAGGCAAAACTATACGGAAGCTACTGTTGTTTCTACATGTGGATCAATAAGTTACAATTATTTTGTGATATAAATGTTAGTTTCCTGTTATATAATGTAAAATGATTATTTTTTATGTCAAGGGAGATCGTTTCTTCTAGTTCCTTACCAGGTATTGCCCTAGTTATTTGGATAAAGGTGTTGTAAATGTAGCAAATGTGTATAATCAGTTGATTGTGAGTATAGAAACAACCCTCCACAATATGAGTAGATCTTTAACCAGCTAATTTATAATGAAAATAGTTTTCTTAGATAAAGAACATCCTGAATCCCTCTGCAGTGTTAACACTTGCTAGATTTCCCCCTGTTATTTTTCCTAGAGACTCCAGGTTCATCAATCACTAAAATCAACTGTTACAAAAAAAGAACTTATCTGTGAAATATAGCTGTATAGAGATTTCTGTTTATTTGTTCTCTTTCACTGAGACTATTAACTGTTACAGATAGTTGTAACAAATTTAAAAATCCTGGGAAAAGTTGCCAATAGAGTACAATAAGATATTTATTACAGAGCATTTATGATAAAAGTGAGGTACCAAAGAAAATGATTAACAAACTCATGCTGGAATGGTGGCAGTATTAACTCTAGGGTCAGACAGAATGTGTCCAAGTTCTGGCTCTTAGACAAGTTACTGGTTCCTCAGAAGACAAGTTATTGGCTCTGCAGAATCCAACTCCCCATCTGCATAATGGCATTATCAATGATTCTTGCTGCATGGAGTGTTGCAAAAAATTAATGAGGTACTCAATGTATAACAGAACAATGCATTGCATATAAAGAAAACAGAAAATATAGTGGTCAATTGTAATTATCTAGTTTTAGAAAGAAACTTGTGCTAATATTAGTTACAAAGAAAAATACAATAATAATCTTGTTTTAAATATTCTGTTGATACTCAATGGAGAAAAATGTTAGACACTTGAATAAAACTACACTTAGGTGATAATAAAATACGGAAAAGAAATAAAAGTTTTATTTTTTTAGAAAAAATATTCATATGAAAAGAGCTTCAAAACCTGAATTGAAAATGGAGATGTCAAGGGCAGCCCTGCTACACACTGTAGGCCTAAAATCAGCCATAGGCCTAAAATCAGCAATAGGCCTGTCATACATGTATACTAACACCAAGTCTTGGGCCTCAGTGGAAAAACATTGAAACAGATGGCTATAAGCTAATGTCAACAGGCAGCTTTTATGGAAATTTATAAGCCTGAGTAGTCATAGACCTTGTAAATCGGTAGCCTTGGCAGACAATATCAACTTAGATAAGGACAAGCGAGTCATAGGCAGAGTCATAGTGACTTGTCCCCTGAACCTTCACCCAGCTGATACCCGGTTCTGAAGATATCTGTATTCCCCCTGAACACCCACAATCCAGTGTCATTTCCTTCCCCATATCCTGCCTTTCTATGTTTATACCCCTGTGTGAATTAACTATGATTTGAAAAAAAATTAAAAAAAAAAGAAAATGTGAGTTTATATTATTTTTAAGGGAACAGAAAGGGGTATACAAAGTTCTCCATGAAGCACTACTAGAAGGAGGAGGGGGAACAGTTGATTAAGGTGAAAGGAGACTTTTCATTTTCAAATTTCATTGGATTATAAGTAAATACTTTATGGAAATAGAAACCTGTAATCAAAAACCCTCATCCTACCCATGAAGTTTGTCTTTCTCTTTTGCTTTCATCAATAGACAAAGTGGATTGGACCAATCTGTCAAGTACTCCATGGTATATACATGTGTGAGGAATGTTAGTTGTTCTCCGTGTAGTATATAAAAAGTTTATTTTCTTGAAATACAGAAGAAAAGGGCTATGGATTAATACACTCCCCATAAGTAAGACAGCTCATTGATGATATAAATATGTGGAAAGGGTCTGAAGCACTAGCTGACCTCATAACCTTCCAACAAAGTAGGATGTGAGCATTGTCATAGACAATGGAGTTGGGGTACAAAGGATAAATATTTAAATGTGAATGGAATAATTCTATAACTGTTCAAAAATTATTTATCTTAGTAATTAAGATTTGTATTAATGTTTTTAAATAACTTTCTATGATGTAATTTCAAAATAATATAAATGACATTTAAATATGTTATATTTTTATTTAAAATATTTCTTATACAATTCATGGTTATCACTGCTTTAAATCTCATTACTACTTCCAAATACCCTCTACCTCATACTCAACTCTATGCATTTCTCTGTCATCTCTCTCTTTAGAAAACAGGAAAACATATGACAAGATAACCAACAGTAAAAAGAATTCAAAACAACAAATAAAAAGTATGACACTAGTGCCAAAAAATCACCCATAAAAACAGCACACAGTCAGAAGCTGTAACACACAAGCAAAAGATTAATAACTAAAAAATAAAGAAAAGCAAACAGACAAATACAAATATGCCCAAACGATTCTATACAACAAAAAAGTCTATAAAAATACTATTGAACTCATTTTGTGTTGGCAATCTGCCAGGTTCCTTAACTGAGATTAATGTATCTACTGAGATAAAACTTACTACTACAGAAGCTTCTTCAAATATACACATAGAAAAGAAATCTAAATGGAGTCATCAAATAACATGGGAGACAATGCCCCAACTAGAAATCTTTTGCTACCAAGTCAATGACATTTTTGTTTTTCCTTTTAGTCCATCACTTTTACGTTATTTACATATGCATCCTGGTATAATTATCATAAATATTTCAACAAGATTACTATGGATAGCCATTCTTATATTAAGAGATAGTATTTTTCTAATCTAGATGGTCTTCCATACTTGCTCTTGAGAACAGATTCAGCTGTAGAACATTGTTGGGAATCAGATGTTTATCGCACCTGAACTTAGAAGTTTCTGGGGCTTTCTTTTTTCTTTTTCTTTTCCTCTTTCTCCCTCTTCATCCTTTCTTTTCCTTTACATTTTCCTTTTCTTTCTTTAACTCTGGTATTTTTTTTTATATTGTGGGATAGGGATAAGTTATTATGGGCTGGGGCAGTTTATTGTGGGCTGTTGTGTTTTGAGATGGGCAAGAGTTATTACGGGGTGGGGCTGGTTAAATTCTGGCCATTATTATAAAAAAAACAATATTAAACTTTTCTTATGAATACAAAAACGGTATGCTTTCTGATATAATTGTATGAGGGCAATAGAGATCAGTTTGTGTTGTGGAATACAGAGAATGATTGAAATCAGGTACATGACAGACATGTATGAAGTATCAATTAATTTTATTATTTTCTGCAACAAGTATATGCAAACATAGAAACAAGCAACAGACAAACAAACTGTGGGGGGAGGGAAGGTCTGGTCTTTTACAGAGTCACATATAGTGAAAACCTTGAATTTCAATGAACTGCTAGAGATGGGCTGGTGAGATGGCTCAGGAGGTAAAGGCGCTTTCTAAGAAGACTGTCTTAGTTCAACCCTGGGACTCACATAGTGGAAGGAGAGTGCCACTTACTGCTACCTCTCCACTTCACATTAATAAATGCAATAAAAGATTTAGTAGACAAATATGTCAATTTAATAAGTCAATATTTTAACTTGCATGGGCTCCAGTATACTTGCTAAGCTTCTGTGAGTTCCAATCTTCACTCACTCTCCTCACTCTACTAAATTTATGTACCACAAGGTAAAATACAGTAGTTTCCAAGGTTGTGTCTCAGAAATAAACATTGATTGAGTTGAATTTAGAAGGATATGAATGAGATGTGGGGAAATCTTCTGGTGATTGATATCTAATTTCCAGCTCAAATTCAACTTTAAAATTTGACAGGCATTTATGGATATGTACAGGAAAATAATAATCAAACAGACACAGTCCAAAGGAATTTTTCCTAAAGGATACTGACAGAAAACACATTGTTTCAAATTCCTGTAGACAATCACATATTTTGCATAACAGCCTACACTTTATTTAAGGCTAGTTGCATTCCATTTCTGTGTCTTTATCTTTTCTTCGTACTTTGTTCTCACTCTTTTCTTCATTTTCATATTTTGTTGATATAACAATATAATACTAGACCTTTTGCACTCTATTTTCATTGAGCTTCTTTTTTATTAGATATTTTATTTACAATTCATATGTAATCCCCTTTCCCCATTCCTCCCCCCAGGAACCCCCTACTCCATCCCGCCTCCTCCTGCATTTATAAGTATGTGCTCCCACCTACCTGCCCACTCCCACCTCCCCACCCTCGAATTCCCCAACACTGGGGCATCCAGCCTTCACTGGACCAAGGACTGAACCATGTCAAATAATAGCAAGTAAAGAATTATGGGCAAAAACACTGTTTTAAAGTTTGTCTTCAGGTTTTACTCACCTATTTAGTGTTAAAATTAATCAACAAAGTAATTATATCAGTAGACTTTTAAATACATTATTTAACAGACTAAAACTTTTACATTGTTGTAATTAATTTCTTATTAACATGGCAGTGCTTTCATTAATGAGGAGTTTTAATTTCTAGTCAATAAGATGGAATTATTTCTTTGAGCACTCAGCTAAGAATGTCTCATCTTACATTTTAAGTTAGGTTTGTATGGAATTCAAGAACAAATCATTACAAGCTATTTGCAAGTGCTATTAGCTACCCCGAAGGAGGTGATAGGCTTTATTACTGAAAACATATACTTGAGTCACAAACATAGAGAAGTGAACCCCATGTTAACCGAGAAGATTCATCCCTACAGGCTAGTTTTCGTAGTGCTGAAATATACTGCACATGATACCAGAGGAAATGAAGAATCATCAGTCTAATCCAGATGTAGACCCTGTGAAGAATAGTAAGTGGTCAATAATAATTGTCCTGGCCACTGGTCAATAGTGGTGCAAGAGTCATAGTAATAACCTATAACTTTGTGTTTGTGTTTAAGTCCTGCTCTTCAAGTTGAAAATCATATCTGGTATCAACCTTATTTCCTTAGATTTGTATGTTTCTCAAGCCTCATCAGTGAAGCCTCTTTTTACTCTAGGTGGCAATTAACACAAAGGCCCACAACCTTAGTCAAGGTATAGAGAGTAAAAGACTCTACAGTGCTCATCCCCAAATGGGACGTCCTCAGAGATCTTTGTGGAAGACAGTACAAATCACTGCAACAACCAAAGGTAGTACCCAAATACAAGGAAAGAGAATTTTCTGAGCATAACAGGCCAGTTGCCCATATGGATTCACAGTAGTTTTGACAGCATGCATAAGATCTGCACAAACTGAAGCCAGACAAAATCCCAGCATGCCGAAGGGAAGTAGGCGTAAAACACTATTTCTTGCCAAATAACAGCATGTAGCTGATAGTTTCTGAAAGAATAAGAGTCTATTTTCTTTAAAGGTATGACAGATTTACTGGCTCCAGTGGGAGATCAAAACACCAAGAGTATATAGGCAATGCAAATTGAATTTGAAAAACTTAAATTTTAAAAGGACATACAGTTGGATGGATTGGAAATGATGTAGGTCTGTGAGGTATTGAGGAAATATGATCTCAATACAGTGTATGAAACTCTTAAAGAACTGACAAAATTGAAGAAAAAGTTCACAAAATAAGTGATGAAAATGGCAAATGTTGACATAATAGAACAAATGATGCTGAAAACTACAAGTAAAAGATCGGTGAGAAACATTTAAAAACAAGAAAAAGAGACTACACAGCATACATTGTATGATAAGAAAAATTCTTGTGCTGCAGTAGTTTCACTGAGATTTTGTGCAAAATCAAATATTTTCTTTGAGAGGATAGTAATTAATTAATTATCTTATATCACAGTTGATCATAACTATGACAAAAAGTTGTTTACTCATTTTATAATTTCAGTCAACAATCTATTGTGAAAAAATATAATCTTATCAAATAAATTACACATTAGTCATTAGAATAAATTCTCTAAAATAGGCTGGGCGGTGGTGGCGCACGCCTTTAATCCCAGCACTTGGGAGGCCGAGGCAGGTGGATTTCTGAGTCCGAGGCCAGCCTGGTCTACAGAGTGAGTTCCAGGACAGCCAGGGCTACACAGAGAAACCCTGTCTCGAAAAACCAAAAAAAAAATTCTCTAAAATATTGAATATCATTTTAAACCAATAAAAAGAGCAAATCTTTTAAATTCTTGAGTCCAAAACTTGTAAAACTTCAGCTCGATGAAAGCATTCACTTTCCTAGAAATAAATAAAAACAACTGGTTATTAAATACTAAAATATAAACTGATGGAGATCTGCCTGACTCTGCTTTCAATATCCTATAATTAAACATTTGTATTTCCATAACCTGTCAGATTATTTTTATCATGAGAGTTTTTAATGAGAATTTGCAAAATATAGAAACTACATTTTTTTTTACAGGTAAACCAAGTATATACATTCATACTACTATAAACACACAGTATTCTTAAATTTTATACTAATATGTAATATATACTACAGATTTTATTTTCATATTTGTGTTTCAGAAAGTAATTCATCAGATTATTTTATCTTGATTGGAAACATGAAACTGAAGTGTTTTTCATCTTCTAGAGCTTTGAAATAGAGTAAAAGCACCATGGACCTGAGCTTTAAGTATGTTCAATTATTGTTCACCCAAACTTATATTTGTTACCACACATCTTTTTACAGATATGAAAATATTGTTGCTAAATTTAGAATATAAAAGCTATGCCACAAATGTCATCTTCTCTAGTAGAATGCATAAGACTATTCTAAATTGAACAAAAATAGCAGAAATATTTTTTGTCGAGTTGCTTTTAGGATAGTTGCTTAATTTGTTTATCAAGGCAACAAATAGTGGTGTATAGTTTATTTCTTTCTCCATTGTCTTTTTCCCATAAAATTTCATTAGCACACAGCATTCTTAGCCTTTTATACACCATGCATAGTATATTTCGTGTCAGAACATCAGAGTTGGTACAATGGACATATGACCTACAATTCCTAAATCTTGTGCAGCTAGGGGAGACATTTAAGAAAAGTAGGTTTTCCATTCCTGGTGTTGTAGTATTCTCCATTAATATTAAAGGAGTAGTAGAGCCTGCTTACAGTGTAGTTCCAGGATAGTAACAATGTTCAGCTCTAAGTCACTACTAGGCTTCCATTCTCTTTATCAGGTTTACTTTAGTCCACAACCCCTTCAGAAAAATAAAATGATTGTTAAGAAATAACATTAAACAGATGATAATAGTCACATAATAACTGAAGGTTATTGTCTACACTTTTAGAGGTATTCTACAAATATATTTTAGTAAGTCTTTCAAAGTAATCAACTGACTAAAATCTGCTTCTATCTAAAATCCTTCATGTTAGGTCCACGTTTGGTGGAGAATAATTCAGATTTAATATTCTATCTTATAACAAAACTTCTATAAGTCTATGATTCAGTGTTAGTACATTTAAATATCTACTTAAACCCATGTTTTCAAAGATATTGCAAGGTGTAACTCATTAATGTTTATTTTCTACCTGAGTATCCCCTGAGAGATGAGCCTCTGGGCATTATCTTTATTACATTATTTGGAGTGGGAAAGCCCTCACTATAGGAGTAGGATGATTTCCTGATCAGATCTCATGAATTATATACAATGGGTAGGGTGTGCTGCACACTAACCTCTACTGCTCCCTGCTGAACTGTGGATGCCAGGTGACAGGCAATCCTAAGCTCGTGCCTCCTTGACTTTCCTGCCAGGATGGATGGACGCCAACTTGAAAGTTGAGAGAAAATGAACCCTTTCTTCCAGAAGTGGATTTTTTTCTCCACAGTATTTTATCACTGCAATAGAAAAAGTGTCTTAGGCACCAAGGTAAGATCAGGAAGAGGCAACAAGTGAGACTACTTCAGCTGAGTACTTAGAAGCACTGCAGGGGTTCAGATGTGATATCTTAGAAGAAAATGTGAAATGGCTGAGGTGACTAAATGCAATGATGGTATCTGCAGATATAATACATATAAATAGGTAAAGACGTTTTGAGAAATAAAATAATTATTATAGAAAGGATCTAGAGTTTTTATATGCCGACAATATAGGATAGCTAGAGGAAAGCACCTGGCAAAATGCATGCAGTATGCAGTCAAGAGAGAGAGAGAGAGAGAGAGAGAGAGAGAGAGAGAGAGAGAGAGA
>NW_021604576.1:12865837-12873331 GCF_004785775.1 Grammomys surdaster
AGAGAGAGAGAGAGAGAGAGAGAGAGAGAGAGAGAGAGAGAGAGAGAACATGAATTTAAATTAAGCAGCTTGTTCATAGACATAGACGAAAAGACATAGTGGACATAGGGTTGCATAGTGAACATAGGGTTGCTCTCCAGGACACTGTGTGAGACATCTGAGAGAAAGTGCACATGTATCAGTTCACTCCATGTACCAGGACTCCATTTACCAGGCTATCACATACATATCTAGCAATTGCTTTTAAGCCCCCAAATACCAGAAAGCGAAACATTTCACTTTTCAAAGAATTTTCTAATTTTGTTTACACAAACAGCATTTAGACAAGGCTCCAGCTCTGAGACGGGAAAGTGGACACAGGCTTCCATCCATAAGCATGAAGCTATGTCCAGTTGACATCTGCTTGTAGAGGAAACATTAGTTTCTTCCAATGAAGTCTCACTCATCACCAGCAGTACATGTTTAACAGAAAATGAACTCAGTGATATTTTTGTAGATATTGTGTCTCATATTGCTTTGTTTGGACAAATTTTGTCTTTCTTGTCTGTTTTCTAATATTGCTTTTGATTTTGTGTTTATTTTTATGGGTTTGGTGCATGTGTGTCTTAATTGCATGTGTGTATGTGTGTGTGTGTGTGTGTGTGTGTGTGTGTGCACTTGCTTGCTTAATTTTGACTCTTTCACTCAGGTGTCATTGTCTGCTTGCATTTTGTCAGGTGTTTACCTGTAGCAACCCTATACTGTCAGCATGTAAGAAGTCCAGATACTTTCTTTAATAGATATTTTGTTTCTTAAAGTGTGTTTACATACTTATATCTATTATATCTGCATGCATCATAATTTCATTTAGCCACTTTGACCATTTCCCAGCTGACTGTGGCAGCCTGGTACTTGAGCTTGTGTGAGAGGGGAGGATAGGAGAGGAGTTGTAAGACAGAAAACTATAATCTTTTCTCAATTAAAAGAAATGTTAAAAGAGAAAGGAAAGTCAGTAGAGTGGAAGAGGCAAATAGAAAGAAATGCAGAAAATCATACTGTAGTTCTCAACATTGGTTATATTTTGTATGTCCTCTAGGTCCACGTCATAATCGCACATTTCTGCATTTGTTATTAGAGAAATTAAAGCATTTAAATGCACTCCCTCTTTTTTTAAAAGAATTTTCATGTCAATTAGAGATTAAAGAGAAATTCAAATGTGCCACAATGTCCATTGAGAATTATATATTGTGTGCAGTGATCTAAAGTGTTTATTAGCAATCTGACAAATATTTGTTCTGCACATAAATAATTTTCCTACCCAGTACTTATTTCTTGCGTCATTTTACTATATTCTAAGGCATATATAACAGATCCTACGCTATCTATCAAGGTGATAGATTTTGATTGATTGATATTAAATTAAAAGACTAATTAAATGTTAGATAGCACTTCTGGAGCAGACACAGAGGGCCCAATGACTGACCCAAATCTAGACTCTGCACTAGTAAGCTATTTTGATGCCAGAACTGCAACTTTTGCTATCACAACTGCTGCTGGCTACCCATTGCTGCCTGCCTCAGTCCATCTAAATGCTGCGAAGTTTCCTGGCAGTCCTGGACCCTTGAAGGTTCCCAGAGATTGAATCACCAACCAAAGATGGGAAATGAGCTGAACCTATCTTTCCCCAACATGTGGAGAAGATGTACAGCTTGGGCTTCATGCAGGTCTGCTTACAACTAAAGCAAAGGCTGTTCCTGAAATTGTCACTGCTTGTAAGTCCTGTTCCCCTAACTGGCCACCTTGTCTAGCCTCAGTGGGAGAGGATTCACCTGAGCCTGTAGTAACTTGATGTGAGAAGGTGGGGTGATACCCACGTGGTTTCTCCCCCTTCTCAGAGGAGCGGGAGGGGAGAAGGAGGAGGAACTGTATGAGGTAAAGAGTAGGAACAAAGGGGGATCTGATATTGTAAGTATATTTTAAAAACTTATACTCTCTTAGTGCCTATAGAAAATAATATAACATAAGCAAATTAGAAAAGAGTACCTGCTATACACACATAAAAGCAGTAGTATTTATAACAAGCTCACAATGCTTACACATTAGCAGTAAATACATAAGAATATTACCTACATCCTTAATGTAAAACAATATTAAAGACAGGAATTATTATTTTTCCTCTCTACCATCTTATTAGATATACTATTGAGAGCTTGATAACAACAAAAAATGCATGAGAGCATAGAAGTGGAGCCTTTGCTGCTGTAGGGAAGTAAATGGTAAAATCACATCATGAAGACCTTCTCATCTTTTAGAGCATACAGAAATAAAATTACATAGAATTGCATTGATGGGTCATCTGAAAAATACACACTTGCATATATGACAAACACTCTTTTGAATCAGAAGATGTAATACCGATTTCAATATTCATTACTAGGAAGAATATTGTACAACTCACACTTTAATATACTTTGAAGCAGTTAGAAGCAATATGGAATTACATATATTGCTTTACAAAATCTCAAATACATTTGAGGAATCGGTGACAGCACATAGAAGTGCAGAATTTTAATTACAAGCTCAGAAAAATATGGAAGACCAATGAAACTCTTACAGTCATCCTAATTATGATTATAAAAACACCTAGATAATCTATAAAATTATCAAGGTAGTTGAATTTTTTAAATGAAATAAATTTCAAATTGAGGGAGGTAACTGCAAAGAAAAACAGTTTACTCTGTCAAATCATGGAGGAAATGCATGGACGTGAAGAAAAGACCTTTCTGTTAAATAAATTTCGGTTTGTTTGTTGATCTTTTTTTTTTTTTTCCAGACAAGGTTTCTTTATGTATACCTGGGTATCATGATATGTGCTCTGTATACAGGCTGGCCTCAGACTTAGAGATCTGTCTGCCTCTGCCTCCCAAGTGTTGAAATTGCCAGCACCATTCTTTTTTTTTTAATTTTTTTATTGGATGTTTTATTTACGTTTCATATGTTGTCCCCTTACCCCATCCCCCACCCACCCAGGAACCCCCAATCCCCTCACCCCTCCTCCTTCTTCTCTGTGGATGTAACCTCTATCTACCCCCCCACTCCCACAACCCCACCTCCCCACCCTCAAAATTCCCACCTCCTGGGGCGTCTAGCCTTCATGAGGTCAAGGTTCTCTTCTTCCACCTATGCCCAGCAGGGCCCTCCACTCTTACGTGCTCCCAGGCTGGTGGTTTAGACCCTGGGAGCTGTGGTTGGTTGGTATTGTTGCTCTCCTCATGGTGCCACAAACCCTTTCAGCTCCTTCAGTCTTCACTCTAACTCCTCCATTGAGAACCCCATTATCAGTTCAATGGCTAGTTGTGAGCATCTGCCTCTGAATATGTCAGACTCTTGAAGACCTCTGAGGAGACATCCATATCAGGCTCTTATCAGCATGCACTTCCTGACTTCCACATCAGCATCTACCTTTGGTGACTGCACATGGGATGGATACTCAGGTGGAAAGGTCTTCAGATGGCCCCTCCTTCAATTTCTGTCCCTCACTTTGTCTCCATATTTGCACCCTTGAGTATTTTGTTGCTCCTTCTAAGAAGGACCGAATCACCCCCACTTGGTCTTCCTTCTTTATGGGCTTCATGTGGCCTGTGAGCTGCATCTTGGGCATTTCAAGGTTCTGGGCTAATATCTGATAATCAGTGAGTGAATACCATGTGTGTTCTTTTGTGATTGGCTTACTTCACTCAGGATGATAATTTCTAGTTCCATCCATTTACCCAGGAAACTCTCAAATTCATTGTTTTTAGTAGCTGAGTAATACTCCATTGTGTAAATATACCACATTTTTTTGAATCCATTCCTCAGTTGAAGGACATCTGGGTTCTTTCCAGCTCCTGGCTATTACAAATAAGGCTGCTATGAACATAGTTGAGCATATATCCTTGTTATATGTTCGAGCATCTTCTGGGTATATGCCTAGGAGTGATATAGCTGGATCCTCGGTAATGCTATGTCCAATATTCTGAGGAACAGCCAGACTGATTTCCAAAGTGGTTGCACCATCTTGCAGTCCCACCAACAATGGAGGAGTGTTCCTCTTTCTCCACACCATCGCCAGCATTTACTATCACCTGAGTTTTTAATCTTAGCTATTCTGACTGGTATGAGATGGAATCTCAGGGTTGTTTTGATTTGCATTTCCCTGGCGATACTGAACAGGATACTGAACATTTCTTTAGGTGCTTCTCGGCCATTCGAGTTTCTTCCATTGAAAATTCTTTGTTAAGCCTGAATGCTCGCAGGCTCCTGCCTTGATGTTCATGGATCGGACCTCTGAACCTGTAAACCATCAACAATTAAATGTTGTCTTTTATAAGACTTGCATTGGTCATGATGTCTGCTCATAGCAGTGAAACCCCAATTAAGACAAGTTACATAAGTTACATCTTACAGAACAGGTTTTAAGCTAAGTCAGATACTGCATGGTTACTCTCACAAGCTTTGTGCTGTAGCATATCTTGAAAAAGAACACCATTGCAGATAATAGGGTTAGTGAGTGTTTCTTGATTCATTATCAAAAGTCAGATTATTTATAGGCATGAGGATGTATGTCTGCTTTTCAATTCAATTTCCTCAATCTATGTGTCTCTTTTTGTGTCAATACCATGCTGTTTTTGTTAGTATAGTTTGTATTATAACTTGAAATCAAAGATAGCAATACTTCTGGAAGTTAATTTAATTCAGGATTGAAACTTATTTCTTGAATCCTTTGTTTTTCAAAATTAAGCTGTAAGATTTTTATCAAAGAACTGTACATATTTATGTCTTAATTTTGAAGATTTTATCATATTTGTATATTGCTACTGATAGGATCATTTTTACTTTGATAATCCTACTGATACATAAGCCTGGGAGATGGTACTATCTTCTGATATCCTCTTCCTTTCTTTCTTCAAAGTCCTTTACTTGCTTTCTCAGAGTTACTCTTAAATATTTTATGTTATTTGAGGCTATTGTTAAGGTTGTTATTTCCCTGAATTGTCTCTCAGTCTGTTTGTTATTTGTGTATAAGCAGGCTACTGATTTTTCTGAGTTAATTTTATATTCTGCTACTTTTTATTCAATATTTTATTTATTTACATTTCAGGTGTCATCCCCCTTTCCCATCCCCTTCCCCTTTTATCTCTGTCCCATCCCTTCTCCTCCTTTTTTGTCTTTATACTGTTTAAATTACATGCAAGTATTAAGGTCAGTTCTAGGTTGAGGAACTAACAATATGATAGATGCAAATAGTCAAGGAACAAGCAAGACAATAAACACAAATAGTCAAAGAACAAGGAAGGCAATAAACAGAGTCCCATGATCACTCCTGTGATCACTATTTCTAAGGGCTTATCAGGACGGTCAAAATATCTGAGCCTACTTCCCTGTCCTAGCCCAAAGTCATTTTCATGCCTGAAGCCTACTTCTTTGTTCTAGCTTAAGATAGATTTCTGTGGATAATTACTTCTTTGTTCTTGCCTAAGATTTAGAATCCTGCCTTAAAATTCTTCTTTGTTCTAGCCTAGGATTTAGATTTCTGCCTGAAATTACTTCTTTTTTCCAGCCTAATGTGAGATTCCTGGCTCCAATCCATTTCCTTGTCCTTGGCCTATGTCAGATTCCTGGAATGTCTGTTATGGTGAGTCTATCAACCAGGTTTGTCTTACTGCCCTGAGTATTAGAAAAGCTTGCTTCTCTGAAAAAAGCTGGAAAGTGCTGGAAAAAGTGAGTTAGGCTTTAAGCAGAAGCAAGAGGGTAGCGGGCTTAATTATTGATGGTATAACAGCTTTAATTTCATTAATTGCTAGCACCACTGCTTCTGAAATGGCATTGACACAAAGAGTTAAAACAGCTATTTTTGTTAATCATGTAGCATAAAAATGTTACTAATCTATTGAGTACACAAAAGGATTTATATAGGTGTCAGGAACAATGTGATTGATGCTCTATAACCTATTCAAATTGTCTGAAGGAGGGTCATGGTTCAAGAGTTAGGAGCCATCTCAAATGTCATGACAAATATCATTGGAGTAGTGTTACTTCTAAAATTTACAATGATTGTCATTATAATTAGAAAAAAGTTTAAAGACACTTGTAGGATATTTGGCATATTCTGCTACTTTGCTGAACTTGTTTATCATTTGTAGGTTTTTATCCCTGTGGAGTATTTAGGAGCACTATGTATGCTATTATATTATTTACAAATAAAAATACATTGACTTCTTCCATTTAGATCCCCTTGATCTGCTTCAGTTTTCTTATTGATCTAGCTAATATTTCAGTCACTGTATTGAATTTATGGAATGAGTAGATAACCTAAATGTATTGATTTTATTGAAATTGCTTTGAGTTTCTCTTCATAATTGTTAATGTTAGCTATGGGTTTAATGTAAACTGTCTTTATTATGTTGATATATGTCTGTGGTTTCTGTAATCTCTCCCACACTTTTATCATGAAGGGTTTTTGGTGGTCTTTGTTTATCAGATTGTTCATAGGGTTGACTTACACATGTTAGACCATCCCTGAATTTCCTGGATGAAGACTAATTGATCATAGTGAATTATGTTTTTCAATTGTTCATAGATTAGATTGGGAAGTATATTACTCAATAATTTTCCATCTAGGTTCATGAAAAGTTGTATATAATTTTCTTTGTATACTAATATATGCTCACTTTTGGAGAAAGTTCTATAAGGCGCTAAGAAGAAGTTATATTTTTGTTTGAGTAAAATGTTCTGTTCAGAGTTGTCAGCTCTGTTTACTTTATGGTGTCAGTTAGCTCCTACATTTCTACATTTCTTCTCTGAATAACCTGTCTACAGCAAGCATGGTATATTGAAGTCTCCTACTACCAGTGTATGAGACTCAACATATAATTTAAACTGTAGGAATGTTTATTTTATGAATTTGGTGTCATTGCATTTAGTGCATAGATATTATGGTTCATAATGTTTTTCTTTTTTGGTAGATTTTGTCTTACTTTCCTGTCAAGCCCATTTCATGATCTCTATATTTCTTGTATATTGGTAGTCACCTCCTTCATTAGGTTAGGGAAATTTTTTTCTATGATTTTTTATGTAAATATTTTTGTGCCTTTGATATATATTTGTTCTCCTCCCTCTGTTCCTGTTATTCTTAGATTTGTTCTTTATCATAGTATTCCAGATTTGCTGAATGTATTGTGTCAGAGTTTTTGGTTTTCATTCTTTATTTTTTAGATTTAATGTTTTCTGTGACTCAGGACTCTATCTCTTCTACCATGTCTTTAGTGTCTGAGATTCATTGTTCTATCTCTGCATTCAGTTAGACTTGCCTCTAGGCCCTTTTCAAGTTCCTAAATTTTCATCTCCTGAGTTCTCTCAGTTTGGGTTTTCTTTATTGATTCTATTTCCACTTTCAGGTCTTGAACTGCTTTATTTATGTTTTTCTACTCTCTCTCTCTCTCTCTCTCTCTCTCTCTCTCTCTCTCTCTCTCTCTC
>NW_021604576.1:12873341-12899482 GCF_004785775.1 Grammomys surdaster
CTCTCTCTCTCTCTCTCTCTCTCTCTCTCTCTCTCTCTCTCTCTCTCCTCTCTCTCCCTCCCTCCCTCCCCCCTCTTTCTTTTTTTCCAAAGAAATATATTTATTTGGCTTCAGGGGTTGTTACTCACCCATGGGATGGATCCCAAGATGGGTTAGTCACTAGTCAGCATTTCTGTCTTTGCTCCATTTTTTTTGTCCCTTCATTTCTTTTAGATAAGAACAAGTCTGGGTCAAAACTTTTAAAAATAGGTTGGTGTCCCCATCCTTCTAATTGGGGCCCCTTCTATGTACAGGAGGTGGTGTCTTCAGGTTCCATCTCTCCACTGTTGTAGAAGAGAGAGAGAGAGAGAGAGACAGAGAGAGAGAGACAGAGAGAGAGAGAGAGACAGAGAGAGAGAGAGAGAGAGAGAGAGAGAGAGAGAGAGAGAACTGAAATCAATTGAATGGGGATTATCTCTGGCAAGAATTAGAAATCTAGGATATAGGAAATACCCAGGAATCTGAGGGTGACTCTAACTAATATTTCTAGCAGTGGGAGAGGGAGATATGGAGCCTGAAATTGTTATCTCCTATACCAGAAGGGACTTTCAATGGATGTTATGGGACATCAACCCAGCCATATAACCTTAGAACCACAATTTCTCCTACCAACAGATGTGCAGGGATAAAGTGGTGTACAAATTGAAGGGATGGTCAAGAAATGACTGGCCTGGTATGAGACCTGTTCCATGAGAGAGCTCACCTCCAACACTGTTAATGATATTCTACTATACTTCTAGAAAGGTTCCTAGCATACTTGTCTTCCGAGAGGCTTCACTCAGCATCTGCTGGAAACAGATTGCAGAGACCCACAGTCAAACATTTGGGGGAGCTTAGAGAATTCTAGGGAAGAATGGGACACAGAATTGAATGAGCCCGAGTGGCCAAGGACAGCACAAGAAAAGATACTGAATCAACCACCTGGACCAATAGGGGCCCACAGAGACCACACTATCAGAAAGCATAAATAGGATGGACCTGGGCTCTCTGTACATATGTAGCAGTTGTGTAGCTCTGTCTTTATGTGGGATTCCTAACACAAGGAGTGGGAGCACTATCTGCCTTTGGTGCCTGCCTTTGGATCCCTTTTCCCTAACTGGGTTGCTTGTTCCTAGACAAAATAGGAGAGTATACAGGTAGCCCTACTGCAACTTGATATGTTAAAGGCAGGTTGAATTTCATGGAAAGCCTTCCTTTTTCTGAATCTCTTCAGAGGAGAAAGGGAGGATGGTGGGTAGGTGAAGTAAGAGAGAAAGACTGGGTGAAGAGAAGGCAGAAGCAAAATTCGGGATGTTAAGTAAATAATTTATTTAAAAAATACTTCGGTGTTGCATTTGGAAACAGGAGGGGGCAGATAAAGATCCTTAGTTAGGCTTAATTTTCCTGATGGTAGTGGACATTGGCTTCTAGAGGACATCTACTGTTGATGGAAGTTAGGACAATGGGAAGAGACTGGGTGACTGAACTTGAAAGAACAGGAGGGAAAGGGAAATATTTACAGTTAACCTACCTGCTCTCCTAGCTGGAGTGTTCTAAGGTTTTCCAGGGAATACAAACTTCAGCTGGGTCTTAGGATGAAGCAATGATTGGAGAAGTAGGAGTTTGGAATTTGAAGGGGAATATATGTGTAATCCACTGGAGATGAAGCAACGGAAGGGACTGGGGGCTGCAGCACATTATCTGCTTTAGAGCCCAGGGGTGGAGAGCATGAGTTTGGGAGATTGTATTTGCAGAAGTGGAGGGAGTGAGGGAGATCTAGAGTTAATCTACTTGCTTCTATGGCTTGGGTGGCCAGTTATTTATAATATATGCACAGAGATGTCTCCTTAATCAGAGGTCATTTAATTTTTATTTAAGACTTTTTCCACAATTTATTTTGTTCAATACTGGAGAAAACAAATATCTTTGATATTACTATAGACTCTGAACTCTCCTGTCTTAGTTAGGATTTTATTACTGTGAATAGACCCCATTTAGCCAAGTCTTATAAGGACATTTAATTGGGGGCTGGCTTACAGGTTGAGAGATTCAGTCCAGAATCATCAAGTTAGGAACATGGTAGTATGTAGGCAGGTGTGATGCAAGAGGAGCTGAGAGTTTTACATCTTTATCTGAAGGCTGCTAGTTGAAGACTGGCTTCCAGGCAGCAAGAATGATGGTTTAAAACCCACCCCCACAGTGACACTTCCTCCAACAAGGCCACACCTACTTCAACAGGTCTCCACATTTTAATAGTGCCACTTCCTGAACCGAGCATATATAAACCATCAAATTTCATAATAAACTAAAAAAAACAGAGTATAAAGTATATTATTTTTTAGAAAGTTTAACTTTTCATTTTAACTTTATTGCACTCTTATTTCTTTGGGTCAACCAAAAGTTGTTTCTTTCTTGTGATTATTTGTTCCTTTGTTGGTTATTTTGTTTTGATTTCCTCTAAAATTGTGAAGTGGAGGGTAAAAAATCCAACAAAATTTAACACAGGTATAGCCTGATCAGGTCCACAGAGTGAAGTAACACTTTAATGCAAAACTATATTTTCTGTCCTAAATTGATCATCTCCCCAGATCATAGCATGTAAGATTTTAGACTTATTCTGTAATTATATCACAAATACATTGCTAATAACTCTTTGAGAACCACTTTTGTTAGTTTATTATATATAGTCTTAGGCATTTAACTACTTGGTTTTAGTTATTAGCCATTTAGAAAGGATTAGGAGGTATGGACTTCCTACAGGAAATTTGTCGTCAGGGTGGAAGAGCTTTGTGGTTTCCAAGGATATGTGTTATTTTGTATGTCTGCTTTGTCCTTTATCTTTGTGGTTTGATTTGTGAGTCATCAACTGCTTTCTTACCATGACTACCTCACCGATACAATGTTGTCATATTAAAATCTTGATATAATGGATTCTTATCAATCTGTAATTAGAATTTTCAAATTGATAATTATTCTGTAACTTACCGTGATCATAGTTTTTTATATAGCAATAAATCAATGACTAATAAGGCTGAGTAGGGTATTTAAAACAAATGCTGTAGTAAACACTAAAATATATGTTTCCTTTCTATTTCTGTGTCCATATATATATATATATATATATATGAATTGGAAAGCAGTAACGATATACTTATTCTTGTTTCTTATTTCTTATATATTATACCAGAAGTTTTAGGATTCCCATCATTATAAATTTTCACCATAGTTCATATGTATAAAGATTCAAAACATGTCTATAATTTGAGTTACGGCTAAGAGAAGAAGCTATCATTTTATTCAGTTGAAAATTTGGGACTGATTGGCACATGTCAGAATGCAAAGAAATCCAACTGAGAATAAGCTGTCAGCAGTATAGCAAGAAATGTTAGTGATAGCTGGTATTTGTGTACGTGTGTAGACAGGGAGAAAAGGAGCTGACTAGATGATGACAGTGTACCACATATTCTGCTCTTAAGGAAAAAATAAAATTTAACTAATAAATCCTTGTCCTACTTATATTTCTCTCTCTCTCTCTCTCTCTCTCTCTCTCTCTCTCTCTCCCTTTCTGCAGTCAATAAAAAGAAATAATGCTAAGTTCCAGATTCATCCTGAATTGTTTTTGATCAAAAGATAAGGATTTAGATTTTAGCTTTGTTTAATTCAAAATATCACGTCTCTATGAAATATCTGGAATATTATGTCATCTTTCTATCTAGAATCTTTGACATTCTTCTAAGTCTCATTGTTGTTTATCTTCTTATCTTTAAATTAACTCTATGTTCTTAGTACATTATATTCCTTAATGAAAATTTGAAAATTATATGTAATGCTATATAGAGAGACCATTCAGAGTTATAGAAATTAAACTAACTTATCAGGCCAGTGCCTATCCTGGATATTCATTTCCTTCATACTGACCGTAAAGCTATCTTCAGTGTTTAGCTCCTCACCCATGCTCCCTATACTAAACAGTTATGTTGCATGCTCTTCTGTTATGATAAAATGAGATTCAAAATCAAAATCAGAAGAATTATTTAAAAGATTATTCCAGATAAAATGGCAAGCAGCCTCAATGCATTCTTGTCAGATGCCACATCAAGGTCACAAACTGACTAGCTGCAAACTACTAGCTCAAATGAAAACATATGTGGATTCACGAGTCCACGGGTTATGATGGTTATTCTAGACAAAAGATAGATCTACAATTGTATGACATTTTGGCTAAGTCATTTACTGTGGAGAAATAAAATTAATGGTTTTCCATGAAAACAGAAACTGAATGTTTCTAGTGGCTTTTTTACTTTTTAAAATTAATCATTATCAATTTTTAGTATTTTATCTGTATTTATTAATGTGATTCTTAATGGCATATTGTGTTGTTTTGTTATTACAAGTAATACAGTTATGTAGAAGAGCAGTGTGTCCAGGTTTTCCAAGTTGGTGTTACAGTCTTGAAATGGGAACAAATTTTCCATCTGCTTCCATGTTGCTGATGTAGAAACTTTTTCAAATTGCATAATAATTAATCACTTTGGTTTCATACTTAAGATTCCAAGCCATTCTATTCCTAAATAAGTTGTTATGTATTTTAATCTAAAGTGCTTTTCAAATGTTAATTGAATAGCCAAGTCAATGTATAAGCAAGGAAATGTTATCAGAGAAAATGTAATCACATCTGCAATGCTGCTTCTTCACTTTACTGCATGACCTGTTCACAATGACTTTTCCTCCACACAGACACGTAAACGTTCTGAATAACATCTATAGTACCAAATCATTTCTCTGTACACACATATCTTTATGATTTATTCTACTGTCATGAAATTTTGCTTCTCTGTAGACTTGCTATCCTACAGATTAAGTCATTAAGAAAAGAATTTGTTATTTCTCTGAGTAAAAACGGCTGACATTTAAATTAAAGAAGAATACAGTAGGTCAAATATAGGCTAAGGAACAGGCACGATAAAGTCTTCCTGTTCAGATTCCTTTAAGATATTACTGTGATAACTTAAATAGCGTTCCATTAAATTGAAGCCATGCCACACTAGCTTATGCATATGGAAAGTAAAGTACCTAGGGTTCCCATTTTCTTATTGTTAAAATAGATTCTGAATATATTTACATATTTAAACAGTTTTTATTCACATTCTTTTCTTTGAGGTATTCATCTATTTGGCAGTCCCTGTCTCTACTTTCTTTCACATCTATCACCCATATCTCTCGATGCCCTACCTCCCCATTTATGTTACTTTGGCTTACTCTGGAATTACACAATTAAGTTTTTCAGTCTCAACACCTGTAAGCTTAATGTAGTGCCTATACTTAGTAGCATTTGAACTTTTATGACACTTTAAGATGTCCTCAAGAGACTAGAGACCCCAGGGAAAGGGGAGGCCTGGTGGAGGGAACACTGTCTTAGAGGCAATGGGAAGAAGGAATGGAATGAGGAACTATGGGTAGGGGACAGATTATGGAGGCAACAACCAGAATGTTAAAAAATGAATGAAAGAGAGAGAGAGAGAGAGAGAGAGAGAGAGAGAGAGAGAGAGAAACCTTAAGACTGTTTTTGCAACAAAGCCTATTGACTTGAGTTCAAGTAGAAAAACTGATTCTGAGAAATTGTCCTAACCTTTGAAAAACACCATGGTTTGTGTGGGTACACACACACACACACACACACACACACACACAGGAATAAATAAATAATAAACAGATGCTAGAAAATATGATAAAATAATATTCATTAAAAGTTTCATCCATGACGTTCAGCAAAACAATCACAAATTAAATACTGCTTGAACATTGAGATCTGGTGTTAGCACAATTCATTTCCAAGCACTTGTATTTAGCACAGACACATTGCTTCAGTGCTTATATATTCTCTTATTTGTAAACGTCTTTAATTTCTCCAGGCTTTAGGTGCCTTAATAACGCATGATCTGTTCCTGTCAAGAATGGAACTTTGACCATTAGTTTTCCATTGTCTTTAAAACGTGTTTTTCTGTTTCAAATTTTCTTCTCACAGTGTGCACCTGTACTTCTGAACACAAGCTGAACATTCTACACAGTTGGCCCGGAAATGTGTTAGGGACACAGATAAAAGTACAAAGAGTTTAATTTTACATTTGTCATTTACAACTCTGATCTGAGGTCTGTCCCAATTCATAAAATATAAGACCAGAGGATGGTGTGATCAGAAACATCAAACAAGCAAGAATACCAAAGTGTCACAGTAACACATAAAAACCAAATAAAGATCACTACGGTGGACAAAACTAAGGAGGGCAAACATACTATGTACAAACAGCAAAACAACTTCAGTTAAGGGGAGGGGTGAAGAAAGCAAAGGATGGAAACTGAAAGAATGATGGTAAGTAAAACCCTGCAGATTCATTCAGCCTTCCCTTATTAGTATCTGAAATGTGAAAACCTTTAGGTATGCATTTCAATTAGTAAGGAAACAGCTCTATTTGTAGTCTTAATTGAGGTCACTGCCCGCTATCACCATGCATCAGGGAAAAAAATCAAAGCTTTCCTTAATTTTCTTATGTCAAATATGTAAAACAACACCGACTGGAGATAAAGAACCCATAAGGCAGAATAACGAATAGGCTGAAGTGGAGTCTAAAAAAAAAAAAAAAGAGAGAGAGATGTTAGGTGGTCTGTCTGAAGCCCTGGGTCTCATTAAGCTTCCCAGGAGGAGAGTGCCTACATCCTCCAAGTTTTTTCTATGGGGAGCCTAAAAGACAAATGACATCTCATCAACCCATTCAGATGTCAAAGATCCCTGATTCTTCTGCTCTCCTGCCAGACACATAGTAGGCATTCAAGAGGTGCGGCTCGATGACAGGACCCACTTGTATCAACATTCAAAGAACAACCTAAAATTAAGAATATTTATAAGGTATTTCTGAAAGACTTCTATTATGTTTCTTGTAAAACTAGTGACTGTTTCCTTCCATCTCCTTAGGTGAGTCTTTCCTTAAATATCTTAAATGCTGACACCTTGAAGTGTCATTCTGAGCTAGATGTCTTCACATACTCTAAAACTGATTATCTGATCTATAGAATTTTGTTCTGTTCAAGAGATTCCAAGATAATATAGAACTACAAGATTAAAACATGCATTTCCTATCTTAAATGATTTTTAAGGATTCAAATGATTTCTAAAACTCTAAAACATTTTTACTGTTCCTAAGTGTGTAGGGTGTCAGTCTTTATGAGAAGCAGTCAGAAAAAAAGATGATGATGTTTTTAATCATATACTTTATAGTTAAAAATAAGTCCTGGAAAATGTTTAAAGTTTTATATTAATGCTATTACTATTTTCATAAACAAATGAAAATAAGATACATGGAGAATTAGATGAGTATTTTATGCTTTGTAAATTAATTTTGTTCTTTTTAAAGAAGAGTTATGGGTCTCAGTGTTTGATTTTTGTTTTGTGTTTGCTTGTTTCTTTGATTCTTGTTTAATTTATTTTGTTTTTATTTGTTTGTTTTGTTGTGTTGTACCTGGGATTCCCTGTGTAGGCCTGGCTGTCAATCACTCTACATATCAGCCTGCCTTGAACTCACAGAGATCTTCCTGCTTTTGCCTCCTTAGTCCTGGGATTAAAGGTATGTGCTACTACCACCCAGCTTACTAGGGGCTTTGTAAGGTTGGACAAAGCAGCCATAAATGATGAATCAATATGAATTACAATATTTTCATTCTGGAATTTTTAAATTTGGAATTAAATTTTACTTGATATTCAGTTACTACATAAAGTGAAAATTTCTATTTCTTATAAATATCAGGATAGGTGATTTTCATGTCTATATAGAATGAATAATTATGTGTCCAATAAGTAATTTACCAATATCTTCAAAATATCTGCAGATATAATGGAAGTAAAATCACAAAAATTACCACAAGAACACTCAGAGCTGGCTGTTCTGGCCTAAGCCTCTTGGATCCTGTACAAGGAACTATAGTTTCAAACTAGACTCATCTTAATTCTCAACAAAACTAATGAGTCTGAAAGGAGCCTTCCTAATCAAAAAAGCCAAGAACAACTACCCTCAATATAATTGCATTCATAACAAACTTTTGGAAATGATTGGTTAATACAATGAAATGCAAATTTGCTACAACTACTTTCTAGGGCATTTATAGTCAGCTATGAAGCTTATATTTGAATGTTTTTGTCATTCTGTCATTTGTTCATTAGAAGAGTATATATTATATTTTGGTTATTAAATACTAGTTTATATTCAAGAAAAGAAAAAGTAGCAACCCTTTTGCAGCAAAGATCATTGCAACTAAACCTGAAATTATGAATAATAATTCATAATAAGATGGATTAATGAATAAGTTTATGTATATATATATTCTTTTTTGTAAGAAAAATAAGTAAGATTTTTCTAAGTGAAACAGCATCATTACACATCGAAAACATTGCATTAAGTTAACCATATCATACAGGCACATCCATTATCATGCTATTCATACAAATAGCCAAGATGCTATTATTCATCTGGCTGCATAATAATTGATTTTTTTTTTGGCAAACTGGTACCAAATCACAATGTAGAAGGTTGGAAATTGCTAGGAAGAATTGAAAATAGGACACTTTTACCATATCTTGGTGAGCCTTTAGGTCACATCATACTTTTTTTATGCCTTTCGAAGTTAGAGATGATTACTTAACTGTTGTTTAACACACACACACACACATACACACACACACATACACATATACACACATATACACATATACACACATACACACACACGCACACGCACACGCACACACACACACATATATACATATATATATATATTTGTTTTTAACAATTTAATTAAATATATGTCATGATGAATAAAAATGCAAACTGTGGATAAGAAAAGACATAAGTATAGAAAATAAAGTGAAGTGATTGAAGTCTTGAGGGTAGTCTGCTACAGTATTTTGTACCAAAACTCTACAATGCTACTTTCCACTTCTCAAACTCAAGCCTTCTGATTTCCATGTGAGTGAGATCATATTCTACTAGATTTTCTGTGCCTGCTTAGTTAACGTAAAACAAAGTACTTTTTCCACTGTTGCTAGGCTTTTTTCATGATTCTACTCTTAATTATGTTCCATTTTATGTGACTATTACATTTTATTTATCCACTCTTCAGCGGGTGGGTATAGATTGTTTTCATTTCTTTACTAGTGCAGAGTACCCCAGTAAGTGTGAGAGTCTGCATCTCTTCTACATATTTTGAGAAGCTAGGAATGAATCCAAAGCCTTCCTTACCTAGTACACTGCTATCACTGAACAGGGTTTCCAGGTACTATATTTAGTTACTCGAGGAAAAATGTCATTCAAAGATTTATAGCAGTTTATTGATTCTATAGATTCCTTTGCAAGTAAAGGAATATAAAACACATTATTAAGGCATGACTGTGGAAGAACATAAGAATGCTTTTTACTTATTTATTTAGTTTCATTTGAGTGTGTATGTGTGTGTTCATGTGTGTCTGTGTGTACCTGTGTCTGTGTGCCTACAGCGTGAAACTTAAAGGATAACTTTAGAGAGTTATGTATCTCCTTCCACACAGATTTTGAAGGGTCAGGCTTGGAAGCTAGCACCTTTGCATGCTGAGCCATCTTGCTAGCCTTTGAAACTTTGCATAATGACAAAAAAGAGGGAGAGAGTCTATACTACTTAAAAGTTTGAATATAAATGATTTTAAAAATAAATGTATTTGTAAATTATAGAAAGTGGAATAAAGATGGTTTTTGATAATTTATCTTTAAAGTGCCTTCAATGGTTTTATTTCTGAACACAGAAAATATTTTGGCCTGGAGAAAGGAGAGAGCAAATCTAGAAACTATCCCACAAAAGGACAACCAACAAAATGGGAAAAGATCTTTACCAATCCTACATCTGATAGAGGGCTAATACCCAATATATACAAAGAACTCAAGAAATTAGACTCCAGACAACCAAATTACCCTATTAAAAAATGGGGTATAGAGCTTAACAAAGAATTTTCAACAGAAGAAACTCGAATGGCCAAGAAGCACCTAAAGAAATGCTCGGCATCCTTAGTCTTCAGGGAAATGCAAATCAAAACAACCCTGAGATTCCATCTCACACCAGTCAGAATGGCTAAGATTAAAAACTCAGGTGATAGTAGATGCTGGCGAGGGTGTGGAGAAAGAGGAACATTCCTCCATTGTTGGTGGGACTGCAAGATGGTGCAACCACTTTGGAAATCAGTCTGGCGGTTCCTCAGAAAATTGGACATAGCATTACCCGAGGATCCAGCTATACCACTCCTAGGGATATACCCAGAAGATGCTCGAACATATAACAAGGACATATGCTCAACTATGTTCATAGCAGCCTTATTTATTATAGCCAGGAGCTGGAAAGAACTCAGATGTCCTTCAACTTCCACAAAATAGAGACAGAAGGAACACTACCCAATTCGTTCTATGAAGCTACAATTACACTCATACCCAAACCCCACAAGGACCCGACAAAGAAAGAGAACTTCAGACCAATCTCCCTTATGAACATCGATGCAAAAATACTCAATAAAATTCTAGCAAACCGAATCCAAGACCACATCAAAACAATCATCCATCATGATCAAGTAGGTTTTATCCCAGGAATGCAGGGATGGTTCAATTTTCGGAAATCCATCAATGTAATCCACTATATAAACAAACTTAAAGAAAAAAACCACATGATCATCTCACTAGATGCTGAGAAAGCATTTGACAAAATTCAACATCCCTTCATGATAAAAGTCTTGGAAAGATCAGGAATTCAAGGCCCCTACCTAAACGTAGTAAAAGCCATTTACCGCAAACCAGTAGCCAACATCAAGCTAAATGGAGAGAAACTTGAAGCAATCCCACTAAGATCAGGGACTAGACAAGGTTGCCCACTCTCCCCCTACCTATTCAATATAGTACTGGAAGTCTTAGCCAGAGCAATTAGACAGCAAAAAGAAGTCAAAGGGATACAAATAGGAAAGGAAGAAGTCAAAATATCGCTATTTGCAGATGATATGATAGTACACTTAAGTGACCCCCAAACTTCCACCAGAGAACTCCTAAACCTGATAAACAACTTCAGCAAAGTGGCTGGTTATAAAATCAACTCAAACAAATCAGTAGCCTTCCTCTACATGAAAGATAAACAGACTGAAAAAGAAATTAGGGAAATGACACCCTTCACAATAGTTGCAAATAATATAAAATACCTTGGTGTGAATCTAACCAAGCAAGTGAAAGACCTGTATGACAAGAACTTCAAGTCTCTGAAGAAAGAAATTGAAGAAGATCTCAGAAGATGGAAAGATCTCCCATGCTCATGGATTGGCAGGATTAATATAATAAAAATGGCCATCTTGCCAAAAGCAATCTACAGATTCAATGCAATCCCAATTAAAATCCCAACTCAATTCTTCACAGAGTTAGAAAAGGAAATTCTCAAATTCATATGGAATAACAAAAAACCCAGGATAGCGAAAACTATTCTCAACAATAAAAGAACTTCTTGAGGAATCACCATCCCTGACCTCAAGCTGTACTACAGAGCAATAGTGATAAAAACTACCTGGTATTGGTACAGAGACAGGCAGGAAGATCAATGGAATAGAATTGAAGACCCAGAAATGAACCCACACTCCTATGGTCACTTGATCTTTGACAAAGGAGCTAAAACTGTCCAGTGGAAAAAGGACAGCATTTTCAACAAATGGTGCTGGTTCAACTGGAAGACAACATGTAGAAGAATGAAAATTGATCCATTCTTATCCCCTTGTACAAAGCTCAAGTCTAAGTGGATAAAGGACCTCCACATAAAACCAGATACACTGAAACTAATAGAAGAGAAGGTGGGGAAAAGCCTCGAATACTTGGGCACAGGGGAAAAGTTCCTGAACAGAACTCCAATGGCATATGCTCTAAGATCAAGAATTGACAAATGGGACTTCATAAAATTGCAAAGTTTCTGTAAGGCAAAGGACACTGAAAACTACTTTTTAACAACTAAAATATTAACAAAGCTAGCACTCAGTTCCTGTGGCTGTGACTGCAGTGGACATTCCTCTCACTATGTTGTTCTTTTCCTATGCGAATGACAGGATCTTTCTGTTATATGTACTTTGTAGGAGATGATACCAAAGGTATTGAGATTCCTTTTCCCTCAGTTTCTTCAAGTGCTCTCAGAGTTACAACACTGCTTATGGGCAAGGACCCTCCACATTCCTTCTGCTTCTTTCATGGGTTCTGTTTCCCAGCAATAGCTGAGGAGGAAATATAACTAAAGACTAAAATGACTGTTATGTTTCCTCAATATCCCAAGGATAGAGTAAATAGGTGGAGAATTTTGAGAATTTTTTTCTATCAAAGAAAATTAGTTCTACAAGGACCCATATTACCTTAATCTTTTAATTCCTCTTCTCACAAATTTCCCCAATGTGTCAGAGTGTGATGTTCGATTCCTATTCATACAGTGAGTCAAAGGCTCCCGCTGCTTCATGCATGAAAAACAGAGATGATTTTGGTAGAATATGGTGACTAGCCTCATTTAGGTTCTGACATACCCTTTTTGAAAAAAAAATAGAATAAAGGAAAGAAAGAAAGAAAGAAAGAAAGAAAGAAAGAAAGAAAGAAAGAAAGAAGAAATTACTTATCAAATTGTTCATGCATTTCTTTGTGAAGCGCTGAGACTATTCTTCCAGGAAGTAGTTATTAAATACACTATTATGCTTTTAGCATTAGTGTTTGATCAGCACTCTATGAAATCTGTAAATTATTTCTGGTAGTATATCTATCATACCTGTATTAAATTTCCTTTATTTAGAAACATGAGATTTTATGTCTAGTTGCTTTTCTTTTCTCCTTAAAATGTACTTTGACCTTTGGTGATCTTACTAAATTCTCTGAGAGTATCATGCAAAGGAAATGTGCACCTCAATAACTTACCCTGGAACCTCTATTAGTTAATTAAGAATATGATTTTGTTTTATTCTATTGCTATATGAAAAAGTATTTTAATACTTTTATATGTTTTTCAGTAGTGTGGTGGTCAACTCTTATGATAGAAGTGAATCATTTCATATTATATCAGTGGTGATCCAAAACCAAGTTATATAAGTTCCATCTTAAGGTTGACATTTAGGCTTAGATTTTTTAGCTGTTCCAAAAATATGTCTCAGTAGCAATATTTTCCACCACTTGATATATCTGATTTATCTTATGTACTTTTAAAATAAGGCTGCAATTAGTACTATGTGCTTTAAAAAATACAAAACTATTCTCCTTATTTAATATATAATATATTAATATAATGTTATGATAAATTACAATAAATTACATTGTAAAATACAATCCAGAAGAGATAGTAAACTTATAAACTTATTAAATTCTTTGTATTGTTCAAATGCCAAACATTTTCAAAACTCTTCAATGATTATTTATTTTTATTTGGTTATGTGTACTCATTTATGCTTATCATCCAGCAAATCCTTATACATAGATCAAGAGTCTAGTTTATAAAATTCTATCCACTTCCTGAAATGAATTTAATTTCTCTCCACTTTTACACTAATGGCATTCTAAATTGTCTCTATATCAAAGTTTCAATAGCTGTTTACAACCCAGAAAAAAAAATGTGCCAATATAATAAGACTCTTGAGAACAGTGACCTCATTTTGTGTATATAAATAACTCCAGAGTCACAAAAATCAGGGTTTCATATGTTTATACTTTATGGAATTATTTTGGGTAAATTAAGTTAGAATGGTATTAGGAATCTCTATATATGCGAGATTTAAGTTTAATAATCACAAATACATGTAATCATATACAAAGCTTTAATATATATCTCTAAAGATGAAAGCATTTTTTTTCTACCATTGAAAGAGCGTCATTTTCACTTCTAGTAAAATAAACAGCAACATGTAATTCCCATCAAAATAAAAGATTCATAAAAGTTCACTTCTTAGTACTTTTTCATTTTGTTTCTATAATCCTTTTGTCTTCAATTACAATTGAAAACAATCCATGTATTATCTGATTTATAAGCATCTTAATGTTCTCTTTATAATCCATGTAAAACTTGTTTTACTTTCATAAGAAACTAGTATTTTTTTTCAAGAAGGTTTTGTGCACTTTGGATGTATTTTATTTCATGTTGTGATATTATATAGCATATTGCTCTCTAAGTTTTATATTCCTTATAAATTTCATAGTTCAATAAAAGGAAATCTTATGTAAGTTTCATCTATCCACCTATAAATTCAATATTAAGTAAAAACTAATACTATGATTATCAATAGGCGAATGTAGAGATGGTGATGAAATTGAAAAAACAGCACAGTTTTCCAAAAGCATAATTTTCATCACATTGTTATTTGGAACATGTAGAATTACATAAATTCAGACTAAATTAGATTAGGGAAATAAAAGTTAGAATAGCCCTAAAATCTCAAAGGGAAACAACATCTCCTCAATTCTGCAATAATAATGTCACTTTACACCACAGAAGGAAACTCTTTGTATGATTTAAAAAACACAATAGTTTGTGCTTATATAGTAAGATTTATTTAAGTTGAAATAATGCAAATACTTTGTCCTACTACTTAACCTTTAAAATTTATTTTACTTGAATGTGTATGTGTGTGTGTCTGTTTGTGTCTGTGTCTATGTCTATGTGTCTCTGTGTATATGTCTGTCCCTGTTTTGCCTGAATGAATGTATATGTGCTATCTATATGTATGATAGTCATGCAAATGAGAAGGAGGCATGGAATATCCTGCAAATTGAGTTATTTATGGTTGAGTCACCATATTGTTGCTAGGAATTTCAGTTATGTCTTCTCTAGGAGAAACAAATTTTGTTAGCTAATCTCCCCAGCTTTACTGTTTATTGTTGTGAATAAAGTATTTGGCACAATAAACTTAAAAGATAGGATGTATTTATTTTGGTACAGGATTCAGAGTATAGATAATATGGTTCTTTGGCTCATGCTAACAGGAGTTCATGGCAGTGGAGATTCTTTGTCTCATTGCAACAGGACCCTTTTTAAAAGTGTAGGTATCAGATGTCAGATACAGCATTCACAGACAGACTACTTGTGACTTATTTTCACCCTTTAGATCTCACCTGCAAAAATTTTACAGTGTCCCAGTATAGTATCACAAGGTTAGGACAAAGTAATCAAGAATATGAGCCTGCTGGAAGTCTTTACATTCCAATTAACATATTTTATTCCTGGCAATCAAAGATTCATGTCCAGATCACTATTAAAAACACATTTTTAAGCAAGACTAGAGAAATGTCTTCCCAGGCAGACACCCAGAAGCCATAGAACTGAACTTTTCATTGCAATTTAACTAGTATGTTCGTAGTAGTAGTAATAATAATAATAATAATAACAATAATAGTAATAATAATAATAATCTTTTACCCATTGTACTTCCTGGAGACAAATGAAAGGCTCCTGGATCCAGCTACTTTGTGCTTGATCTCAAGTCTGTGTTTCAGACATCATTGGAAGCTTCTTAGACCCTGCAACTCATACAGTCTCTAAGTCTGAAAAGTTAGCACTACACAGACAATGACAGTAAATAATGCTTCTTTCTTCAATATCCAATTTTTATTGGATATTTTCTTTATTAACATTTCAAATAGTATCCCCTTTTCCTGTCCCCACCCACCCCTGAAAACCTCTATCTCATTTTCCCTCCCTTGCTTCTATGAGGATGTTCTCCTACTCACTCACTCACACTTGAGCTACATTATGCACAGTGGCAGTGGCATCTTAATCTCTAGGTGGCTGAGTCAGGAAAAATATTCTATCAGACAATCTTGTAACATTAAGACAGTGCAAGTTCTATTTATGTAGAAAGTCTTTCAAATGACTTTATAATTTTATACATTGAAGCTGAAAATGGTTTAGAATATGATTTTGAGGTCTCATGATACTATGCTTCTTTTACCGAGCATATAGATTTTCTTCTTTTTATTTTCCTAATTTCTTTGAAAATCAGGTACCTAGAGATCAGAACAACAGCAAGTGTCTACTATAAACTAGAGGAATATCCTAGTGATCTACTTCATCCATCCACATGTATAATTCTAAACTTTTTACAACCTCCCTAATGTGTGTCACCAACTGGACACAAAATATTAAAAATAATATATGCAGAAAGATATTCTGTGTCTCTATTAATGTGGTCCTGTTAATAATAAAATTGATGGCATATAGCTTAGGTAGGAAATAGAAGATGGGATATTCAGGAGATAGAAAAGATTTTGGGATATAGCCAAGTAAAAGATTAGCTTGAGAAGCTGTGACCAGGCGGATACATGGTACCTGTACATAGGTAACCAGCCACCTGGCAGAATGTAGGTTAAAATAAATGGATTATTTTAAGATTGAATCTAGTCAGAGAAAAGTCTAACTATATGGGAATGTATTTGTAGATATATTTTAAGTCTTATTCTTATTTCTGAGATCATGGGGCTGGGGAGAAGAATGAGACCTAACATAACAGAGGTAAAGAGAAGATTGTGGGAGGATTTTAACATTCATACCACAATAATATTTTAAACCAAGTTCTGAGGAGCTTATTTTTAGAGATTAAGTCTATATTGTAACATGTATTCTTTGCTTTTTGTGTGCAAATATGTAAATGTTTGTTGTGTGTGAATGTGAGAATGTAGGTTTTCATTTGTGTTGTTTCCTATTTATGTCACTGCACATAGACTTGTTATATGTGCATGTGGAGTTGATAAAATGTATTCCCACATCTTCACTTTATAGATTAAGCCAGAGACTATTACTTGAATCTCAGAATCAATGGTTTGTCTTGCCTAGCTATAGCTTCTGCATGGTTTCTGTTGCTTACAATCTAATAGGATTAGGAGTGAGTAAATAATCCATTTTGCATTATATGTATACTAGGTCACTAAAATGTGGACCTCAAAAATTATATCAAAATGCTTTCACCCACTAAGCTATATTTTCAACCTCACATAAGAAAATATGTTTTAGTCACTTCACACCATACAAGAGATTCTATTGTTAAAAAATAGACATTAGTTTCTGATTGTGTTGCTAAATATAGCCACTATTTAAAATACGATATTAAAGTTAAATAAATTACACATATTTTACTCTTATGAATCTTATTTATCTCAAATGGATATCAAGTTCATGGGCTATACTTTGTGGAATTGGATGTTGAACCAACAGTCTTGCATATTGTAAACTAGCATTCTTCCACTTAGCTCAGTTTCTAGGAGTTATTAAAATTACTGTATCAAGAAAAGAATAAAGTCTTAAATTTAAAAAATAAAATACTAGTTAATATACAAATCTTAAAATAATTTCAAATCAAGGAAAGGCCCATAATAGAAGTACAATTTATGGAAGACATGACTAAGAATAATTTCTAATAAAAATATTTATTTTCTTCTTCCTTGAGTAGAAAATATTCTTATAGTTTTGCTGAATGATAAACTTATAATTTCAACTAATAATTATTATGTAGCTTAATGTCAATTCTCTTAATGAATCTATTTTCTTTTTTTCCCTTTTTGTTATTGAATATTTTATTTAGTTACATTTCTGATGCTATCCCCTTTCCCCTCCCTAGAAAATCCCCATTCCCATCCCCCCTCCTCCTTTTTGCTTTTATACCATTTTAATTACATGCAAATATTAAGGTCAGTTCTAGGATTAGGAACTAGCAATAAAATAGATGCAAATAGTCAAAGAACAAGCAAGATAATAATCATAAATAGTCAAAGAAACATCTCTACTCACAAATAATGGAATTTCCTTAAATTATAGCTGCTTAGACTATTACATTGTATAAACATAGTGCTAAATTTCTAAAACAGCAATTTTTTATGTAATTTGCTACAATTTTAATCTAAGGAGTCCAGGAAATATTTTAAATCAGGGCTGAATTATTTCAACATAATGTTTTTCTTTCAAATGCTTACTACTACACAGATTATTATTACAAACACATGCATGCATCTGTAAGAATAAGAAACTAAACAACCTTCCATCTCTCAAAACCAATATTTTAGCAAAATAAAATACTTAATATGAAAATCTAAGCCAAATCACTATTAACTCTACATATATTATAAAATTAATATGAATTCATAATAAAATTCTACCTTTTTTTTGTAGAGGACAAGGTTATATTCTGGACTATGAGGATACTTCATATAGTTATTTCTCAGTTCCTTATAAGGACATTGACCCAGAGTCTCCGGTGATTTTTGCAACTTTGATGCTTTTATCAATTGCTATGATGATCTTTGATCATTTATGCCTACAAGATTACCACGCAGATGAAGCTGTCATGATCTACTTCCAGCTCTGAATATTGCCTCATTTTCTTTCATTCTGCTTATGTGTTGGGTCTGATGTAAAAATTTTATAGGCAATCTCTATTTAATTCACTTTTTTGTGAAATGGAGCCTTGCGTGGCTAGAGTGTTAGCTTCGTGTTACTTCTCATTTTGTTCTTTGTAGAGTACTAGATTTCTGTTTTGGGGGGGGATCTTTTTAACAACCACAGTTAATTTGTCCTTACTCAACATTAATATACTCTTGTCCTCTCTCCTTTTCTCACCAAACTGCACATTTTTCATATCTTAGTTTATACTTACTACTAAACCTGAATCAAAATAGTGAGCACTAATGATGATGTAATCTGAATATTTTCTTATAGTCAAATTTATTCCACTGAACCAATTAGTCCATTATTATTGTTATCATCCACACTCCAGGTTTTAGGACATTCTCAGAGCAAAGTCAAAGGTTGTGTCTGTTTGTTTGTTTATTTGTTTGTTTGCTTGATTGCTTGTTTGCTTGTTTTTTTTTGTTTTGTTTTTGTTTTTTTTGTTTTGTTTTTTGCCAGGCTATAACATGGATGACCTCTGCCCCTTCTGCAAACTTGGGCATCAGGGTTTCACTGCTTACATTTCCTTTGGCATTCTGCTCTTCAAAACTCACTTAAAATGCCCTATTAGGCTTCTATTATAGAATTCTAGGGTTTTTCTAGCCCAAAGAGTGTAAGGATTCCATAAGCTTATCACACACACCGGCTCTAAAGACCAAAGAAATATATGGTCAAATTTCACAGATATATTGTTATTATATACGTGTTATGCATTATTGGCTTCTTTGTACAACAAAATATCTGACAAAAGTAATTTAAAGGAGAAATAGCTTATTTTACGCCAAAGTTTGAGAATACAGTCCATCCTTTTGGGACCATCATGGCGGTAGGACCAGAAGGCAACTTTGCTCTGCTCTCACATTGCGTGTGCTATCAAGATGCAAAGAGAAACGAAGGCTAACACTCTGCTCATTTTTATTCTTTATTAAATCTGACACCTAAGCTGTTGGGTGATGTCCTGCAAGGGTGAAGTGGTTCTGCTCTTCTCATTAAATCTTTTGAAAACACAATCATTGACACACATAGAAATATGTTTCTGTGATCACTATAAATCTAGTCAAGTTGAAAATGAAAATTAATCCTAAAATATGAATGATGAAAAATAACTTCAATGGATGGTTATATATCAAATATGAAATATCTTTGGCATCAATTATAAAATTGAAGCTCTTTACATTTTTTAATGTATATAGAATCACCTAAGATTCTAAATATATTTGTATCTGTTTAGATAACTGTGCTTTTAAAAAAATGTTTCTCCTCTGTGATACACAGATCTGGCTTTGTTTAAACATTATCATACTATCCCTATCTAGATAAAGACTCAAACAAATTTTTGCTAATATGTTTAATTTTATTGTTTTATTTATGTTTAATTATATAAGTTTAAATATATTTACTGCAAAAAATACAATGTCTTCTTTGTCTATTTTCCTATGTGAATTAGTGGATATTAGCATTTTTTAATATTTTAAATCTATTTAAAATTACATAATACATATATGTAAATCTATGTTATAAATCTAATATATAGTTTAAATGAAAATGTCCACATCTTTGGCTGACATTTCTTTCAAAGGCCATAGACTATGCCACCAAAACAATAGACTTCCCAGACATCATAGACTATTGCAGTTGTCCTTGGTAGTCTCTTAAAAGTGCAAGGTAAGCATGTACTCCATTTTTGAAAGCAGCAAGCATTTCAAACACAAGAACCAGAGTATCCAAGCTGGATCTGCCCTAATGGTGCAAGAATGTTCCCAAGGTAGGGAAACAGCCACTAGTCCTACATAGCTATGATGATTCTGAACAAAGTCACCAATATGGCACAATATCACTAATGTGTGCATTAGTGGCATATCTTCTTGCTAATGAACAGTTTTCCAGTTGGATTTAAAGGTGACCCAATGTAAAGAATCATATCTGCTACTGAATATCTAGCCAACTACTAAGGGCTGTTGGAGTCTTGAAGAAGAACCAACAACTACCACTTTAATGCATAATTCCTAACTCTATTCTACATATTTGTACTTATACTAACAGATATTTATAGATCTCACCATTCATCATCCTTGTTCCTCATTGAAAGAGGTCATTATATTCCATAAGAGCATAAAAGATCAAACTGTAGAGAAGAAGAGAACATGTGATGCTCAGTCCTAATTGATACATCCACAATACAAATCCTGCCCCTAATCCTCAGGGATTGAAGAGCAAGAGGAGGTGGCAAGTTTATGGAAAAAAAAAACAGAAATATTTCTGTGAATTGTGTCTCCTAGTATGTCAGAGAAGTTATACTGATAAAGTCTTAAGAACATGACTGCCTAGACAAGACTTGTACAAGAATGACACCAATAAACATGAAAACATGGGAGGAAGAAATATGGGGCCTCAACCCCAAAGAACTACTGGCGATTATAAAATGCTGAAAGTAGGAAAAGAAGAGGCCCCCAATTATGACCCAGTGGTCATCCCTGAAATAACTTGTATATAAGTAAAATTATACAGATTAAACAGTATAGATATTTCGGAACACACACACACCACATTCACACACACACACACACACACACAAACACACACACACACACTGTATTGACAGCTAAAGAAATAGAGGCCATTAATTGGAGAAAAAGCAATGCGGGATTATATGGTAGAGGGGAAAAAAGGAGAAAAAATGGAATTATTATTATTATTATTATTATTATTATTATATTTATTTTCCAATAGTTTACTTTTTAATCACTTTGCATCCTGATCACAGCCTGCCTCCCTACTCTCCTTTCAGTCTTCCCCATTACAAACTCCTCCCCACATTGCCCCTCCTTTCTCCTCAGAGAAAATAAAGAGTCACCCGTGGGTACACCTCACCCTTGGTCATCTAGTCCTAGCAGGGCTAAGCACATAATCTCCCACCGTGGTCAACCAGACTGTCCAGGTAGGGAGTAGGTGACTCAATGGTAGGGAACGGAGACCAATACAGCCTCTCTACCAGTTGTTAGAGGATCCCACATGAAGACCAATGTACTTGCTTTTCACACATATGTAGGGGACATGGGTCTTGCCCCTGAATGATTCCTGGTTGGTAAGACAGTCACTATGAGCCCCCATGAGCCCACATAGTTTAGACTGTGAATCTTCTTGTGATGTCTTTGATTCCTCTGACTTGCTCAAGTTTTTACCCTACGCTTTGCCAAGACTCCATGAGTTCTGCCAAATGTTTGGCTACAGATATCTGCATCTGCTTCCACCCACTGCTGGATGAAGTATCTTAAAATAAAAAATATATATATATAAAAAAAGGAAGTGTTCTGCACATAATCCATGTTAAAAAGTGGAAGCCGTTCTTCTATCTATAGATCAGTACATGCTATTCCTTTAGTATACATGACCTGATTTCTTTTATATGGATATCTTTTTTTATTAATCATTCCATTTATTTACATTTCAAATAATATTCTACATCCCTGTTTCCCATCCACAAGCCCACTATCCCACAACCTCCCTCTCTTCTCTCCCCTTTGTCTCTACGAGGGTGCTCCTCCACCCACCCAGCCTTTCCTGACCTACCCTTCCAGAATCTCCCTACACTGGGACATCATACCTCCATGAGACCAAAGGCCTCTCCTCCCATTGATGTCAGACAAAGACATTCTCTGCTACCTATGTATCTGGAGCCATGGATCCCTCCCTGTACACTCCTTGGTTGGTGGTCTAATCCCTGGGAGCACTGGGTGGTCCGGCCAGCTGATGTGGTTTTTCCTGTAGAGTTGAAATCTTCCTCAGCTCCTCCATTTCTTCTGCCAGATCACCCACCAGAATACCTGAGCTCAGTCTGATGGTTGACTACAAGCACCCACATCTCCATTGGTCAGTTGCTGGCTGAACCTCTCAAGGATCAGTTATACCAGGTTCCTATCAGCAAATGCCTCTTGTCAATGGCAACAGTGTCAGGTTTGGTGTCTGTAGCCTGTATGGATTCCCAGGTGGGGCAATTCCTGGATGACCTTTCCTTTGTTCTTTGCTTCAATTTTTGTTCTTGTTCTTCCTTGGGACAAGATACTTTTTGTACAGCCTAGATATTAGTATTGTTATTCACTGATGTTTATACAGAAATTAGAATCAGAGCAATTTAAACTTTTAATAATTCTACTTAAATATTGGTTGTATTACTCTACATATTAAGAAAAAAACTTTGACAGAATTTATTTGATACTGACTTGAGGCAATTCAATTTCGAACATTAAAGAGTTAGGAGGAATAAACTTCATGGATGGAAAATATTAATGACAATATTATCAATCACTAGAAAGATAACCCCAAATATCATGAGCATGGTAAATTACTAAATAAAAAAAATAACACCTGCCATAGCAAAGCTAATGATGCAGATCTTTTAAAGGAAAAAGTGCCCTTAGGTTGTAGTAGTTATACAGTATACACCTAGTGTGTTCAGTTTTTCTTCCAGAACGCATTGATTAAGTAGAAAATCCCTGATTGAAGGGAGGGAGCCCTTAACCTCAGTAATGAATAGTCCCCAAGTTGAAGCTCTAATGTTCTAAGTCCTCGGTTTATCTTTGTTTCTAGCTCTTTGCCTCTAAATCAAGATTAAAAAGCAAGTCAACATGAGCCAAAATAAGAAGGAGGTCATTTAATCACCCTGTTAGCTTCAAATGATTATTGATTCCTGGAGATGATGCCTAATTCTGCTAGAAAATCTATTTTAGTAATGACTACTCCCTCAGTTTTATCTGTGATACTAGATGTTATTAACAGTGGAGGTCTCAGGAGAAGTGTACAGTTTTAAGCCATTAATATCATATTTCACATTTTTTATTAGGACATGTTTTTGAGATCTGCCTTTTAACCTATAACAGGATCAGGTTGTTCATTTAGGAATGTTTGCTACACAGGTCCAATTCTTATATACATTCCTTGGGGAAAAAATACATTGAGATGCTGACAGATAAGTAGCAGAGTAGAAAATATTGAATGGTTTTTAACCACATGCACATAGCACTCAAGCATGTCTAGAGATGTGAAATTAATGTATTGCCTGTTTTTCTTTCAACTCACTTCATGGTCATACATTAAACACTCTTAGAGTCTCAGATCTGCAATTATATTGAAAACAAATTTTTAAGCATGGTTGAAATAAATAGCCAGTAAATGTATTTCTGAAACAGATAACTAGATTTAAGATAATCCTCTTTGTAGGAATTGCTATGGGTGATGCTATATCAAATGAGAGCCTTTCTTCTTTTGGGTGGTTGCTCAGTGGAGTCAGGCAGCAGAAGAAAATAGTATATCTACTAGCCATAGTATTACAGGTAATGCTACATAGCATAAATTTGTTATTTAATTGCCTACACTTTATTCTAGAAAAAAACTTGTTTCTCAGTAGGAGTACAAAAGACTCAAGCTTACTATTTAGGAGTAGAAAGAACTGTTTGTCTTAGGTATAGCTGACCAGGGCTGTTGATACATTTAATTGTTAAATAACTTATGATGCTCATCAATATAATGAATATAAGAACAGGAGAAATGGGAAATTTAAAGACTCAATCTAAAAGAACATGAGCATGAATTTTAAATTTGAATGAGATTTTGGAAAATATGTTATTTATAAATTAGGTTAGGAAATTAGAACACTACATTTAAAATTTGTATTATCTCTGCCCCAAATGATTCTGTCCTAGATAACATCATCTGTCAACTTTATTCAGGCTAGCATCACCTAAAAAATATAGACTTAATTGGCTAATTGACTTCATCAGATTGGTCTGTTGAGATGATTGTGAGAAATGTCTGGATTATTTTATCTTAATGTAGGAGGACCGAGTTTACTGTGAATGATACCATCTTTAGGGAGGTTCTTTCAGGCTTTGCAACTAAGCTATCTAGGTAGTACCTACAACTAAATCAGGAAGTGTATCTAAAAGAAGTATCCCACTACTTTTTCTGCTTCAGGCTTCAGCCTTTTGTTCCTTCCTTGACTTTGCTCTCTGATGGAGTATGACCTGGAAGAGCAAGCCAAATAAAGCCTTTTATAATTCTAAGTTGCTTTAGGTGGGATGTTTTATCACAGCAACTGAAAGGAAACCATAATAGATGGGAATCAGTTCATCCCTCCCACCTTCTGGATTTGGAACATCAAACTCAATTTGTCAGAGTTCCCCTCAGGTACCTCCTTGCTTGAGGCATCTCTCAGACACATATTTATGAAATTCAACAGAAAAACTCAGGAAGAGGGAAGTGGAAAATTTTCTACTTCTTTTACATTTATTCATAAGGTACCAATTTATGATTAAAAACATGCTTATCTTATTAAGTACACCAAGTATGGATTCATTTAAAAACAGCAACAAAAATACATAAGCATTAAATAAACCTGTCATAATATTGAAGGGCTCTGTACCTGGCTAAAGCATTGCAAACACTGTGCCAGAAGGTTTTGTCTTTCTATTTCACTTGCTAAACCATGAGAATACAGGACTGAAGTCCCCAAGATCTATTCCCTGTTTTGATCACTGAACAATTCCTGACTAATGTCCAACAACCAAGATTCATTATTTCGCTACACTACCCAACTTGTTTAATCAGGACCAACTCACAACTGACCCTAGAACACAGTTTCCTTTTTCTCCTTAAAAACCCAATCCTGATAAAACAAAACAAAACAAAAGCAAACAAACAAACAAATAAACCATCTACTGCTTACTATCTCCCTTTTCCCAATTCCAAGGCAGCCTCCTGTCCCTGGTTGTCCTTCCAGATCAATAATCAACATTGTGCTAAGAATTTGATGTCTCTTTGTGTCCTGTACTGACTATAAGGAGGACCTTTCAAACTCTTCCAAATAAAATCTCTTAGCTTCTTATAGAAAATATCATTGAAACAGCCTATTTGAAATTAACGCTGTCAAATATTTGTTATGAATACAATTTGTTTTATTTCTGCAACTCTCCTTTGAATAGGCTTCATCAGTCTCATGTAAAAGAAACACAAAAATGAGTGAAAGAGTAAGTAAATTGTATACAATGGAACAGTTACAATGACAATGGTTTGTTCTCTGCATACTATAATTTCAAATATACTGGATAGGAGAATGTGACTTCAGGAATGAAGTATTTTTCTATCATGACTAGAAACATAGTGATCCTGCAGTCCACCTGGGAACAATTTGTACAGACAAGAAAATATCAAAATCACCCTGAATAATCAGAATACTCACATTTTAAGAAGATAATTAGGGCTGGAGACAGATACGGTTAAGTTGTTGAGTACAGGCATAGCATGGACATGGCCTTGTTCCTGCTTGACTACTGTCCAAAACCAAAGATAAATTAATAAAGATTGAAGTAATAGTAAAATTCAACTACTTCTCCCTTCCTCCCTTCCTCCCTTTCTCCTTTTTTCCCTTTCTCTCTCTCTCTCTCTCTCTCTCTCTCTCTCTCTCTCTCTCTCCCCCTCTCTCTCTCCTTTTGATACAAGGTTTTTCTATATATAAAAGTACTACCTAGCTATTTCATCTGTGAACCACACCTATGACCTTGCTACAATTATAGCAAGATATATCCAAGTGTGTCTTAGTGTCCCGGGCCTGCGGGACTCGGTTATTCGTGGGGGCGAGGGGAACC
>NW_021604576.1:12899492-12916602 GCF_004785775.1 Grammomys surdaster
GGAAGGCTGGCAGGGGTCCCTGTTAGGGGTCCTGGTCTCTGACATCTTAGTGTCAATTGTATTTCAGTGGTAACAGATGGCCATTTAATGGCATATAAGAACTGCTCAATAGAAAAGAATCCAAGACTAGTGATGTAAATATAGCCAACATCTTTTGGCTGGTTAAGCATGTATCATAGTGAAGAAATTACTATTTCCGATTATCTAAAGTAGTGCAATTTCCCAACTGTATTGTAAACATCTATACTTATACTGACAGGTAACTGTAGTTTTCAATCTTCATCATAGAAACTACTTTTTCGACAGATAATGACAAAGAAAATCTACAACTGGTCAAAATGCAGAGAACATCTAACTGTGGCATATCCATCCCCAGTTGATATCTCTGAGTAAACAAAGTGTAATGATACAGGAAAATATAATACAATTACAACAATGAAAGTACATGGAAGGCTCAGAAACACTATTGAGGAAGGGTGGGAGTTGTAAGAATTAGAGGATCAGGCTGTGTACTGTAAATTATTTTCTTCTCTATGTGACAGTGAATCATATCAAGAAACTTTAACACCTTAATAATAAAGTCACCAGAGAAATATATTCACAATGACAGAATTGGTTGACAAGTTAGTGTAAATGTAGGAAATCTCATTAATCCCCACCCCTAGATGTTGACAGACAGAAAGACAGACAGATACACATACACACACACACACATACACACACACAGAGAGAGACAGAGAGAGAGAGAGAGAGAAAGAGAGAGATATCAAACTTCTCTAAAGAGAATGATAATGTATCCAAACCCAAACCTAAGTGGCCAGACATACATATATGTACATATAGACATACCAGGTACACTAAACAGAAAAAGCAATTATCATATACATACATATATATACAAATATATGTACATATACATAAATATGTATATATATAAAATTATGTAAATCCATTATGAGTGAAATTTTCAAAAATTTTAAAACATTGCTGTGTATATATGTAAAATTTAAATACATACATAATATTATATGATACATGACAATGACACATGGTATAGGGTATATGATATATCATACACTGTATAACACAAAACCCAAGACTTAGTAATTTCATTTGACCATTCATTCTAACATATGACAAGTATGCTTACACACTCATATAGTGAATGTTTTTAGTATCTTTTGTATGAATGCTAATGTTAAAACAGTACAATGAAGTGAATGGGCAAGTCAATCATGCTAGAATTTTCATAGAATATTATAGAGGATTAAAACTATTAATATTCATAAGAAATTAGATAAATATTCAGAGCATTAGTTTAAAAATGCAATTTCAAAATTTACATATTATGTAACTCCAAATGTATAGCCCTATTAAAGTAGCAAACTGTAGAAACAGAAACTGGTGGTTTCTCAGACTTATGTTGCATTTTACAGTTTGAGTAAGCTAAGTGTAATGAATAGGAAAATGGTGTAAAAAATAAAATGGTGTAAAAATAAAAGTATTCTGCATCCAACTTCATAAATATAAATTAAATTATTTGGACAACAAAGATTTTTAAAATATATTAAAATGAGAAGAAATTACCAACATAAGGTCAGGCATATATATATACATATATACATATATATATATATATATATATATATATATATTCTATTTTTTAACCATTCAGCCATTATCCCCTTCCTGGACCACACTCCAACAGTTCCTATTCCCATTCCTCCTCCCCCTTTCTCCAAGAGGATGTCCCACCCTGAATACCACCCTCCTCCTGCCATGCCTCCATACCTCCTGGGGCCTAAAGTCTCTCAAGGGTTAGGTTCATCTTCTCTCACTGAGACCTGACCAGGTAGTCCTCTGCTGTATATGTGTTGGGTCCTCAGACCAGCTAGTGCATGCTGCCTGGTTGGTGGCTCAGTGTCTTCAAGATCTCAGTGGTTTGTTGAGAATGCTGGTTTTTCTATTGTGTCATTTTCCTCCTCAAATTGTTGCAGCCTTTCCTTAATCCAACAACAGAGATCCCTGAATTCAGTCCAATGGTTGGGTCTAAGTATATGCTTCTGTCTCTGTCAGCTGCTTATTGGTCTTCTGGAAGGACAGCCATACTAGTCTCCTATCTGTAAGCACACCATAGCATCAGTAATAGTGTCAAGCCTTGGAGCCTCCCCTTGAGGTGGATCCCAAGTTGGACTGGTCACTAGACCCCCTTTACCTCAGTGTCTTTTCCATTTGTGTCCCTGCAGTTCTTTGAGACAGGAACAATTCTGAGTCAGAGTTTTTGACTGTGTAATGGTAACCTTATCCTTCCACTTGATGTCCTGTCTATCTAATGGGTGTGAACTCTACAACTTTCCTCTCCCCACCCAAAGACCACCAAGGAGCTGATTCCAATGCAATTGCATTAAGGTCTCCTTAGTATAATCTCATGCTTGGGCTATACCACCATCTCTGATGCCAGAGAACTGGAGCTGGGGCAAGACATGTTTCAGGCAACCATTTATAGAGGCAAGAATGGAGTATCTAGCATGGTGCACATCTGATTGGGAGGCCATGATGACCTTTAATATAATTGGCTGGTGTGGGAAGCTAAACGATAAACTTAACCTCTGTTTTACTCTTGATTATTGATTGTTAGAAGTGAAGTGTCATAGGCAGGCTTGTTACCTGGAGGTGCAGATTTGTTGAGGAGTAACCTGGTAACTGGTGCTAGACACAGGTCTTGCTTGGGAGTAACTTGGAAACTGGTGCGAGATGTCAGTTTGTTAGTTAACTCAAGTTCAACCTTAGGTCAGGTTCTCTAAGATAGAATCTGGTCTCAAAAGATTTGATCACTCTGCTTTTTATGCTAGAAAATAAGAAGTTTGAAATTTTCTTCTAGCCTCACAAATGTTGGCAAAATATAAGACACTATAAATTCAAAAACCAAATTCCTGCTATTCATGGAGGAACAGGCATAAGCAGAAACACATCTCTCCAATGTGACCACAGACCCAGTGAGATCCTGGATGTATTTCAGGAGCCCATACTGTACATGAGATAATTGATCTGAAGGTGGGCTTTATTGGAGGATCTACATACATATTACTCTCTTCTCCACAGCCTGAGAATTTGGGTTAATATTAGAATTAAATTCACTCATCTTCTACATCTTGAAGAGAAAATCTCCTTCATCTTCTGTTGTTTAATGTCCTCAGAAGTTGTTCTTCATGTAATCATAAGATTGAGCTTTTGTTGTCAAATTTAGGTAGATAACTTTTCCAAAGTCTCTTACTATATATCTAAATAAACTGTCATGTGTGTGTTGTGCTGTTTATGTGTGTGAGTGAGTGAGTGTGTGTGTCTGTATTTGTGTGTGATGCCATTGAGTGTCTTGAAGCGAATTATCTTATAGATACATTATATATTGATTATAACTTTTGAGAAATACTAGTTTCCTGTGCCTGTATTTTACTTAATTCAATCATGTTTAACAAGGATCTAATAAATAAAATGTATGAAACTGGTGCTTTCATGCCTTATCACAGTCATGGCATTTACATGAGATGTAATACCTTGCCAAAAAAAAAAAAACTGTTTGGCACTTTCTGATTCATTTGCACTCTCTCTAAGTGATGGTCAAACATACTATACTACTAAACCAGAGAGTTAGTCAAATCACTTATACTTAACAGTCAGGATAAAAGACTCAAAAGTATAGATTAAACTTAACCACTTACAAGAAGTTTTAACTTATTTGTTATTGCAACAGATGTTATTTGCTGGAATAATATAAAATTCTTCCTTTATTATTTTATTTTTTTCAGAATGAAGCAACATCTTCCCTAATTAAGAGTTTGATGAGATCTAATTTAAAATGATCATCACAGGGTAATTCATAACTTACAGCAGATCATCCAACACCACTTTCTGTTTAGAAGATAGATTTCACAGTCATAATTAATCAACTACTATTTGTTCATGTGAGATCCCACTGCACTTTACATTTCCTTCGCGTTTTACAAAAATGGCTATTGACACCTACATAGGAAGAAAAAGAACCCCATCTAAGAGCCTGAGCACAAGAGATCTATAAATGCTAGCCAATACTGGTGTTACATGATTAAGTGGAATAATTATGAAGGAGCAAGCCAAAGCTAGCAGGCCATTTCACATCAGTCAGTTAACTCACTGTCAGACTTACTGTCTGCTGATCTGTGTCTCGCTCAGCTGCACACTGCTGAATCATTGCAGTGATGAAATATTTTATACTTCAAAAATTCAAATCTTCTCAAACTGAGCTAACATTGTACACAGGATATTTTACGGGATCATTTGTTAGAATGTTTTATTTCTTCGTGTTTTCTTTAATCGATATATTAAGTTCTTCATAATCCTAGTACTATTGTTTGTATTTAAGACACATGCTATACCAATTATTTTCACTTTGTTTTCAGAGATTATATAACATTAATATTACTTAATTTAAGTTATATTCATAAAGTCTTCAAAACATGGGCTAAACATGGATGATGCCAATGAATATATCAACCAAGCTGGATGGAGGATCCCCCCCCGACAAAAACACTCACACATACACATGCATCAAATAAACAAAGAAGCATACAGGAAACTGTGTGAAGCTGGTAACAGAAGATGTGGCTATCCCAAGGTTTTCCAGTGCCAGTCAATCACCCCTTTTGGTTTGTGTATAGTGTATGTATAGATAGTATACAGTCCTTATGTATAATGGTTATATAAGTAGCATTATATGGATTTGACATGTTATATTTAAGAATATATTTTTACATATATAATGCCCACTCTAATAGTGTAGAAACAAGTCAGTAATTTGAAGGAGAAAGGAAGTGGGGTTCAACAAAGGAAAGGGATAAGAGAAATATGTTTAAACTAAAATCTCAAAATAAAAGTTTTTATAAGTATTTTTATTTGTTCGATTCAACCAATACCCTAATGCCACACATAGTTTAAATAGAGGAAGGAAATACTTTCGAGCATTTGATATGTCTTCAATATTTTTATATCATTCAATGTATTTTTAACAAATAAAAATGTCAGAGGTTGATGAGGAATCAATAAGGAACAGATGTTGAAAAGAAAGAGATACAAGCCACTCATGCTCCCCAATACAGAAAAGAGAGATATGTTAAACAGCACCTATAATATTCTATACAGTGTTATTATAATGTATGGTTCTGGATAAGAGAAAGAGGAATGAATAGCTAGAATGACATGTGTATGTCTAACTAGACACTTAGCCTGTTCATCAAGGGAGCCCACAATTGCACCTGTATCTACTTGTTTGACACACAGGTGGTAGAGTTTATATTTACAGGAGTGTCTGCCAGCCTAAAGACTCTTTGTTGTAATGAGTGTAAGCCATTGTGATTATAGGCACATAAAATTAAAAAGAAGCCATTCTTTAATCCTCCTCACTCCCATCTGTTAGGTTGCTACCTGTCAGGTGTGATGTAGACAAGCAGATGTGCAATCTGGGAATCCATCCAAGCTTATTTGAATTTCTTCTTCTTAAAAGAAAGAAAACCATCCAATAATATCTTCTGAAAACAATTTTGTCTCCGCTTGTGTTCTGTCCAATCTGTGATTATATTTTAGTCTCTAATCACAGGATGGAAGATGTGAGTCTAAAAGCAATAACACTGGGCTTTTCCTTCCTCATAGCAGACAGTGCTGTCTTGGGTCTGTTCTATCAGTCTTTCTTCAGAGAACCATCTTCTACTGTAACTGTTGCCCTCTCAATAAAAACAAGGAACAAAGGAAATTCACACTTACATAAAATCCCATAATCTGTCCCTTCAGGAAGCCCAATAGTGACCAAAGCCAAGTCGTTTGCATAATTAACATAGTACAAAGTTTAGGGCTCTTTTACTAACCAGACACTACTGGAATGATTAAACAGCTGAAATGCCTATCATTTAAATGATCATTGCAGGAGCAGGCCAAAGAAAAATTTTTTTATAATCAGGGGTATTAAGCTAGATAGTTCTTCATATTCAGTAGTAGCTAAATTAATGCAAGATTCTATCTGTCCTAAAATACAGGCACTGAGCTCACTAAGATTACAAAGGAATTAAACAGAATAAGCATATGATAACATTCAATAGCAAATTGGAAATATCTACATTTCAATATATAGACAGACAGAGAGACAGACAGACAAAGGAAAAAGAGTTAAATCAACTATTCATAAATTTCTAAGTATCTTTACCATATAGAGTACAGAATGGAATGATAATTTATAAGTAAGATAGTCAGTTTAGTTGCACTCTATTACATATTAGATATTCATGTTCACGAAAAGAAAAAGGATAGCTATTGCTCTTGTTTCTTTTTATAAATAGTACCTATTTGTTTATTTTATTAGCATGTAAGTGAAGGAGCCAGTGGAGTTCAATACAAGGTATCATATCCCCTGGATATGGAGTTACAGATGTTTTTGATTCACAATGTGGCTGAAAAGAAAACCTAAACTATCTGCAAGATCAATAACTACTGCTAGCCACTGAGTCATATTTCCCAGTTATTCTTATTTCTTAATAATTTCTGTATCCCAAATTAATTATATTTGTCTTCATTGATATAGTATTGTGAGCATTATACATTTACCTAATCAAATGAAGGTAGCAGAAAAAACGGTTACAAATTGAACTCTTTTATTATAAACGACCTTGCCATCACTGACATAAGGATACTTGAAATACTGGAAATGATCACTAGTCTACGTTTGGAGAGGCTAGTTGAATATGTTTAAGTGTTACAGCAAATGGTGTCAAAGTGTGGAGGAGAGAAGGCATTTACAGGAGAAATACACAAAAATAAAAAGATTAACATAGGTAACATCTGTTGGTGAAGAAGTTGACAAATTTATTTTTGGTGTCCAAGATTCTCAGCACATTTGCTTTAGAAGTACAAAATTACTTCAGTTTTGAAACTTATGATCTATTTAGTCATAAATCAATGGTCTTGGCTTCTTCTCACCGCTAAAATAAGCCAAGAGTAAATACAGGAAGTATCAGGTAATTCTGTAGGACCATGACCAAAATATTGATGTTGGTGATATTTTATCATTAATTTATATCATTTTACTTTTTGTGTATGTGAGTATATGAAATGTGCATAAAAATATCCAAAGAAATTAGAGAGGGCCAGATTGCTTAGAGTGGAAGATACAGGCAGTTTGAGCTTCCCCAGGTAGGTGCTAGGAACTGATCTTGAGTCCTCTAGAAGATCAGCAAGTACTCTAATCCTTTCAGCAATTTCTCTAGCCCAGTACCCAGCTCTCTTGCCCATTCACTTTCATCTTCATAATTAGCTATTAATAAAAGTCTCCTGTGCTAATAGCAGGAAATGATTGCAAGGCTTACATGCATACTATATTTCACTAAATAAAATAAATTTAACAAATTTTATTAAAACACCTTGATATTCCTGTGATAATTCTTAACTGACATTTTACAACACCGATGGGTGAACTACAGGCATTTCTGTATGGTTAAGGGCAATGGGTGCCCTTCATAGAACCTAAGTTTGATTTTCAGAATTTACATGGCAGCTCAAAACCATCTGTACTCCATTTTCTCTTTAGCACTGTGGATTACTCAGGAGATCTGTGTTTCAGGAGTTCCGTTCAGGACTTGTTGGGGGAGTTGCTAGCCCACCACTTACCTGCAGAACTTGTTTACTAGGTGTATCATCTTTGAGAGAGGCTTTGTGACCTTCAAAGGTTCTCTGGATACTTGTATATTTTTTTTATTTCTTGAGGCTTTATAATTAATTTTTTTTTATTCCTTGAGATCCTTATACAATGTAAGATCTTATGCATTTGAATGAATATCATACAATTTTGATCATATTTATCACCTCTAATTTTTTTCATAGCCTCCCTTATCACTCTTTCCACTTCATATGCTCTCCAATTTTCTAGATTTGTTGGTCAACTTTACATGAATTCATGGCCTACCTTTGAGTATGTTTGATATACCATGTGTAACTCTATCTAAAGAAAGCAAACAACAACAACAACAACAACAACAACAAAAACAACTGACTTTCCTTTTCTCAGAAGCAATCAAACACCAAAGCTCCTCAGGAAGGTGTGGAACTCCTGATGGTCCCCTGGCTTGAGCCTGTACATGTCTTGCCCATGCTTTCATAATATGTTAGTTTATATATGCATCTTTCCAGTTGTGTCTGGAAATATGCTATTTCCTTGTTATCTGCCACCTTATACAGGTATAATGGTTTGATAGTCTGTTCCATGTAGATATCTGAGCTTTGATTGCAAAGAGTATTTTAGTAGTTTGAATGAGAATGGCCCTCACGTGCTCATATATTTGAATGCTTGATCTCCAGTTAGTGGAACAATCTGGGAAGGAATAGGAATTGCAGCCCTTTTGAAGGCATTGGTCACTGGGGATAGACATTGAGGTTTCACAAACCCTCACTAGCCATAGTGACTGACTCTCTTGGACTGCAGATCAAGATACAAAAGTGTCCAGCTACTGTTCTAACACCATGCCTGTCTTTTTCCTGACATAATATTAATGGAATAACTCTCTAATACTGCAAACAAGGCCTCAGTTAAATGCATTCTTTTAAAAGCTTTGGCATCTTCACAGACTCTTTTAACAGCAATAGAGCAGTAATTAAGACACAAGTGATATAACACTCCATTTAGACCTGAGCCTTCTGAAGTCTCCAATTGTTTCAATATTAGCAATTGTGGGTCCTTGTGTTAATTGCCATCCAATGAATGAAGTTTCTCTGATAAAGGTTAAACAATGCACTAGTCTATGCTATAGCCATAAATCATAAGAAGCAATTTTATCACTCTGTGTTTTTAGCAGAATAATAATTGTAGGATTTTTTAAAATGTCTACAAACTATCTTGCCACAGGTTCTTGGATCTCATTGAAAGTGTCGTGCATGGGTTTCATCTCTTGAAGCAAGACTCAGTTTTCATGAATTATGGTTGGTTATTCCTATAACATTTGGGCCAGTACTGCAGCAGTGGGCATCTATTGCTAGGCAAGTTATACTATAGCTCAGAAGATTCATAGCTGGGTGAGAATTATAAAGACTTTTCTTCTCCAACACTTTAAAAGCTATATGGTAGACATGTTAATATCAGCTATATTTCTCCATGTCTATATCTAACTTACATAGTGTTTCCAAGAATGGAGACTTATAGTCAAATTTTGGAGAGTAACCCGCAGACCACCAAAAATTGCTGTTTATTTTTTCATGGGATTTAATGAGTTTTTTTTCTTATACACACAACAGCAATTTGGAAGAACACCCAAAGAATATTGATTATATTGATTAGATTCTGGAATTTAATGGGCACTGCCAACTTATCAATAATTCTATACATATCAGCAAACCCCATGTTTAATTTATTGAATCTGGTTTTTTTTCATATGAACTTCTTCTTTTTTTGATATTTTTTTATTATTATTAATTTTTTTAAATCAAATTGTAATTTTTACTTATTCACACAGGGGTTATAAACACAAAAAGGCAGGGCATGGGGAATCGTTTAGGGGGAGTACAGATATCTTTCAGATCAGGGTATCAGGTGGGTGAAGGTTCAGGGGACAGGTCATTATGACTCAGCCTATGATTCACTTGTCCTTATCTAAGTTGGTATTATCTGCCAAGGCTACCTATTTACAAGGTCTACGACTACTCAGGCTGGTAAATTTCCACAAAAGCTGTCTGTTTACAATAGCTTATAGCCATCTGTTTTAATGTTTTGTTTTTGTTTTTTTTTTTGTTTTGTTTTTACAGAGACCCAAGACTTGGTGTTAGTACACGTGTATGACAGACATATTGCTGATTTTAGGCCTTCAGTGTATAAGCGGGGCTGTCAGTGACATCTCCTACCTTCTCTAAGTAAAGAAGGGCTATGACGATTCTAAACTTGTGAAGGTGGGGATAGAGGCCTGACCTCCAGTACTTGAAGGGGACTTTGTAATGGCTCTGGTCCCCCTGTCATTGTCCAGTGAGGCATGAGGGCCATACCTATCCCGGTGTCTTTTTCCTGGAGAGGGGATATTTTTAACATCAACCCCTATGCAGTCAGGCTTGTCCCTCAGGGAACCCAGAGAGATATTATTAACTTTTATTTAACTTTCATTGCAGTGCTTAGCCTTGCAGCTTAAGCAAGAATTCAGATTGCCAGTCAGAGGGGCTTCTGGGTGGCCCCTCTCTGCTTGGTCTAGGGGTGGAAGTCCCCTCTTTTTGATTGGGTGGAGATGGGTTTTGGGAACACCATGGATAGAGTAAGGTCCCAGAAAGTTTGTATTCCCTAGTGTTGGGGAATTCGATAGCAGGGAGATGGGACTGGGTGGATGTTAGGAGCACACCCTTATAAAAATAGGAGGAGGGGGTACGGGATAAGGAGTTTTGGGGGAGAATGGGAGAGGAGATAACATTGAAAGATAAATACGTAAAATATCAAAAAAAACGGATAATGAGTCTGAAAAATAACAACAACAACAACAACAAAAAAGATAGTTTACTTATTTCAAATTATTTTCAAAAGTTTCTAAGAGGAGCTAATTGGCTAAGATCTTATTTTAAGCTCTCCAGAAAAGAATTTAAGTCTCTGTTTAATATTCTCAAGAGACATGAAATTCCTAATTTCCCCCAACAATTAATTGACAGAAGAGGAGTAATCTCACAAAAAGTAGAAGAAGCTATTATTAATCGATATATTGTATAGTCTGATTAGTTGTTGACTGTCCTATAACAGTCCTTTGATAAAAGAGATTGTTAATATAGATTTATATTTCTTTAAATACTGTCTTCATGACTCTCTGAGTGTGGAAGGAACAGCTGCTGGTGTTTCTGCCCTGATTTTACGAGAACTCTGAAAAACTGGCTTTAAAAGAAAAGAGGGGTAATAGTACCCCCACAAAAGAGTCCACAGAAATACTCTCCATCATTCCTTGTTCACTTTTAACTCTCTAAAACTGAAAGCTCATGGCAAATCTGCTGATGACTGCCTCTGGCATCACCGAGACCAATAAAACCTATGCCACAGCTATGTGGAAGGACCCTCTCACCCTTAAAGGGAATGGCCAGGACCCAGTTCTCTTATGGGGCCAAGGATTGATATGCCTGTTTGATACCACAGAAGGCACAGCTAAATCACTACCAAAAATATTAATGAAATAAATAGATACCCCCAGAAAGCCAGGCCCAACCATAAATAAGATGAATAACAATTGACATCCAGGGAAGAGAAATCTCCCTGAGAATTCCCTTCTTTTTCCTTTCCAGGTAAAAATGAATCACCCATGATGTCGGCTGTTCGAAGTTCTAACCCAGATGCTGGCCTCTAGACTTAACACTACTCAGACCTGATGGGCTGTTGACAAGGACATCAAACAGCTAGAGAATGATATCACTAGTCTGAATAAATCCCTCATTAAGCTGTCTGAAGAGACCTCCAAAAATTGCAAAGGTCTTTATTTGACTTGATTTACTCTTTTATAATAGAAAAGACTATGTACAGCTCTTGACTGTGTGCAGCCCTTAAAGAAGTATGTTGCCTTTACATAAACAAGACAAGGATGGTTAAAGGCAGCATGAAAAAGGTAAGAGAAGGCCCCAAGAAAAGATAGAGAGAGAAAGAGAAAGATGAATTGGTTTTCAACCTTTCCATGGTTGTCAACCCTACTTCCTCCCATCTTGGGACTATTAATTGGGTTATTTTTGCTTACTTCTTTTGGCCCCTGGGCCTTAAATAGGCTGACTAACTTTGTGAAACAACAGATAAATAATTTGGTAGCAAAACCTATTCAGATACATTATCATAAGTTAGCTATGGAGGACCACAAGACTCAAGATGAGTTTGTGACTCTATCCAGGGTGTTCCCAAAACCCATCTCCAGTCACATGAAATTCTTAATATAATATTGCTGTAAAATAAGCTAGGGTAAAAAATTCAGGGTCAGAAATTTTATCTCAAATTTGACAATATCACAAAATGGGAATTAATATTTAAAATAGCAATTAATAATATAATATGAAAAACAATATAAAGTTATTTTTTAAAGCTGTGATAATTTACTTTTTAATCCTGATTTTAAACCTCCATTTGGATCATTATTTTCCAAAGATCTTTTTCTTTTTCATATGTATTCTTTTTTCAGTATCTTGGTTAATTCATACATATTCACTAATTTGTCATTGTAGGAATCAATGATAGCTTGTATTACTCTTTTATTTACATACCTATTAATCATAACATTTCAGTTATAAATTTAAGCTTATATTTTGAAAGCTGTAATTTATATATCACTACCTCTGTGGGCCCTGCTCTGTTTCTCTAAGGACCACTGACATTTTGTTTGTTTCTTTCAGTGGTGATTTGTCTTAAAACAAATCTGAAAGTAATCACACATACAAATACATTATTTGAATGATTGCCTAATGCTTTATAAGGGGATGCTAGGCTATAAGCTTTCTTCATATATTCCAACACTTGAGTATCAGCCAGGGAAATGGAAATAATTTACTTGAAAGTTTCAGTAATTTCTATGTAAATTTGGTTTTTTACACTATTACATACACCACAGTATACATATATTCATTTTTCTAGTACACTTCTTGGACAATTGGTGCTTCGTGGAGTATTTTCAGAGAATTTCCACTCTTCACTGTGGTAGTAGCCATTAACTCTGACCTCCATTTCCTCCACCATTAACAGTGCAAACTACAATGCTATGCAAGGATTATGGCAGAAGACTCCCTTTAGGCATAAACTGAAAAAAGTTAGATCTAAACATCCATTTTCCTTACAGATGTTTTATAGATCTTAGTTGTTTTTAGTATCCTTAACGATTCTGCTGACTTTTGCTCTTTTATTTAACTTTAGGGTTTATAATCAGAATCTGAAGGTTAAATAACTGGATCACAATACTGTTACCAATATCCATAAACTCTTCCAAAACTCTCTAAACATATTTTCAGTATTTTTAAAAACATAAATATTCAGGTATGTATTTGTTGTATAGAATTATTTGATGTTACAAAACACACCACTAGTGACCACGCATGGATGAATCATTGAATGTCTGGTACAATAATGATGAAATTATCAGGACCAAATAATAAGACAAGAAATATGCAAAGCTTGATAATAGTCTTTGATTATGAGGATGGAATTAACTTTTGAATAAATATACTCTTGAGTTTTCATCATTTTGATTACCCATAAAAACAGACCTGCCAAAGACTGGTTTTCTATCTACCACGAAGTAGATAAATTCTCATGAGGTCATGCTCCCCCTGCAAAAATATGAGATAGTTAAGGATTACTGAGGAGAGGAACTTACAATGTCATATCCCATTAGCAAGTATTAATAGGCAGGTAAGTGTTTGCTTGAGAAGAAAAGAGTGACCTAGGGTCTCCTATATTGTTATCCTAATTAAATTCATTGGTTCACCAAGCTAGATGTAATTCAGTTCCTTTACTGTTTTCTATGCTCTATTGACGAAAAAAGGGACATTTTCTTTATCTCCACAGCAAAATCTGACAAACAAATACTCAACACTTTTTCATTAGTCAAGTAATTAATTTATGTTAATCCATCTAAAACATACTTGGCATTTGCCCAACAGAAGTTAGATTGGCATTTGGAAATGATATCAGCAGTATTTATTTATTGTAGCACTTATTCACAATAGTCAATATGGAAAAATCACAAGTGTCAACTGATGAACAGATGACAAAATGCACTGTGTGCAGACAAATACGATAATGTTCATCTATGAAAAGGCTATGAAACATGTTCTTTGCAAAGAGATACATGTTATTGAGGGCCATTTTCTGAAGTAAAGTAGCCAGGCATAGAAATACAAGTACTACTTGGTTTATCTCCTATGGAATCTAAAGCAGGTAATCTAATATATATTGAGAGTAAAATGGTGGTTACCTAAGACGGAGGGGGAGGGAGTAGATAAAATGAGATATGGATAAAATCAATCAATAGATACATATGACTTCCTTAGTGGTATTGCCATGGAGTGTCTTTCTTTTTTTTTTTTATTGGATATTTTATTTACATTTCATATGTTATCCCCTTGCCACATCCCCCACCCACCCGGGAACCCACCACCCCCTTACCCCTCCTCTTTCTTCTCCGTGGATGTAACCCCCACCTACCCCCCCCACTCCCACTTCCCCACCCTCAAAATTCTCACCCCCTGTGGCGTCCAGCCTTCATGAGGTCAAGGATCTCATCTTCCACCTGTGCCCAGCAGGGCCCTCCACTCTTACATATTCAGCTGAAGTCCTGGATCCCTCCATAAGTGCTCCCAGGCTGGTGGTTAGGACCCTGGGAGTTGTGGTTGGTTGGTATTGTTGCTCTCCTCTGATACGATACTAATATACTATATTTCAAAAAGATAGAAGAAAGGATTTCCAATATTTTCACAATAACAAAATAAGAAGAGTTAAAAGACAAAATGTATTTAATCTAATTTAAATACCATACTATATAAACATTTATGGAAACTTTATATGTCACATATATAATATTCATGAATATGAATATTTTTAAATTTTGGAAATTCTTATATGTAAGTACTGCTTTTCTTGCATCATTTATCTTCTTTCTCTTATTTCTCCAACTCTTCCCATTTTCATTCCATCTTAAAATCCGTAGGTTCTTTTTCTTTAATTATTGTTGTTAAACGCATACACCTGCATATATACTCAAAAGATACACATGCATATACACATGTACATACACATGCACATACACACACATAGAGAGATAAGAGAATCTGCAGATCACATTAGAATTATTTGTAGATATATATATTTAGGACTGACTACTTGGGATTGGATAAACTATCATGGAGCTCATCCCTGTTAAAGACTGATCTTCTCTCCAGGGACATGAGCTACCTTTATCTTTTCATCTAGTGGTGGAGCTTTGTCAGTTTTCCCCTATCTATGTTGGGATATCAACTGTTGTTGTTCCTTTGAAGATCTCCTTTAGGTGACTGTCATGTTGAGATATTCTAGACTGATGCTTCTGTCTCATTTCAAGAAGAAATTATCTCACATTACTTCCTGGTCCTTCTGGTTCTGGAAATCTTTTTAACCTTCTTCAAGATATTTCAGATGCTCAAGTTATTGCCTTCAGCAATATTGTCTTACCTTCAATTCCTGAGAGGTACTCAACACAATGACATTGACATTGATGACTGGTGACAGTGACATTGTCTTGGGAGTGTCTTGGGGCATCCTGATCAAGAACTCCAAGGAGGGTTTCATTCAATATATATATGTCAGCCCTAAATACATATATGTAAAAAAATTCTAAAGTGATTTGCAGATTCTCTTATCTCTCTATGTGTGTGTATGTACAGGTGTATGTTCATGTGTATGTGTATCTTGTGAGTATATATGCAGGTATATATTGGGCTGCCTTGCTGTGCATCAGTAGAATGTGTGCCATATATATATATCACATAGAGAAAATTTTAAACCAATTGCTATATTTGAAAAAAACACAGTCGAACATTAGGTAGAGGTTGAGGAATTCTGTGGATGAGGCAGAAGAAGGATTGAAGGAATCAGAGGGTCAAGGATACCAAAAGAAAACTTACAGACTCACTACCCTGGGATGACAGGGGCTCACAGAGTCTGAACCACAAACCAGAGAGCATGTATGGGATAGACCTAGGCCCTCTGCACATATGTAGTAGTTGTACAGCTTGCTCTTCATCTGGCACTCCTAACAGCAAGTGAAGGAGCTGTCTCTGGCTGTTACCTACCTTTGGATTCCTTCTGCTAACTGGGCTCACTTGCTGTGCATCAGTAGAAGGTGTGCCTCTTCTTACTGCAGCTTGATGTAACAAATCTGGTTTATTTCCATGGCAGGCTTTCACTTTTCTGTGTAGACATGGAGAAGGAGTGGATGAGGGTTCAGGGGGGAGTGAAAAGGACTGGGAGGGAAGAAGGGAGTAGAACCAATTATCCCCATGTAAAGTAAATTAATTAATAAAAAATAAACCTCAATATAAATTTACCACGCTTAATTTTTTCTCCTATTCTTAATAGTTGTTTCAGATTTGACCTTACAGGATTCTGTTTTTTTGTCTGCATTATTGGATGATATTTTTCTCAATCATGAAAAGCAATTTTCTTTGCAATGGGAGTCAGCTCTTAAGATGTCCTTGTGAAGAATTTTTTTCCACCTGTATTCCACATTGTGGTAATGTGAATTATCATGCTCATCTCTCTGTACACATTTATATCACTGGGAAAAACAGATATACAAACAAACTGGAAATTTCATTTGATGATATTCTTAAATATGAAATAATTAGTAGCTTTGTAGTTACTGAGGCTCTAGCTACTGAATTTACCTTGAGAAAAATTTAAAACATATTTATAGAGGGTGCATCTGACAGATGTTAGCAGTGTTGGTTTTTACATACATCTATCTTACAATTGAAAAAAAAATATTTAAAATGAATGAAAAATGTTTTTGTTGTGAGTGATTTCTTGCATTTCATATTTTAAAAATAATTTTGGATACTCTATTCATTGAGCACTCTTTATATATTTTAATTTGTTCTTTGATAAGTTTACACAGGTCAATAATATATTTTGATCATATTCACTATTGTTATGATTTCTTATTTTATCTCTCTGTTGATGAGAAATGTCTTATCCCAAGAAGTCCTTTTTTAATAGCCTTTGGGATGTGTGTATGTGTGTGTGTGTGCTTGTTTGTATGTGTCTGTCTCTCTGTCTTTCTGTTTGTCTATCTGTCTGTCTGTCTTTGTCTCTGTATATATCGGTTTCTGTGGGTATCTGATGTGTCTGCCTGTGTCTGCCTGCCTGCCTTTATGTATTATCAATGTTTCTGTTTGTGTGTGTCTTTGTATGTGTCTTTGTATTTGTCTGTCTATGTCTGCATGTTTGTGTATGTTATACATGTGTCTACTTCTCTCTCTTTCTCTCTCTCTCTCTCTCTCCCTCCCTCCCTCCCTCCCTCCCTCCCTCCCTCCCTCCCTTCCTCCCTCCCTCTCCCTCTCCCTCTCCCTCTCCCTCTCCCTC
>NW_021604576.1:12916702-12983266 GCF_004785775.1 Grammomys surdaster
GTGTTGATGGCTGGCTGGCTGTGTTTATGTGTCTCATTTAATACTGGGGATTGCTTTCTTAATCATGAGTAGGTGGCTGGTGTAATCTAGAGAGAAAGAAAGAGACCTTAGTGAATTCATCAGGGGCCAGACCAATATCTCTTTAGAGAAGACAAGGCCTCCTGACTTCTTTTGTATACATGATGGAATGTTGAAGGCCGGATTTTGTGTAAATCTTGTGCAGGTAACCACACCTGTAGTGAGTTTATGAGTCTATCAGAAACCCTCATTTCTGCTTCTCATGCCCAGGCTTAGACACCTTTGTTGCCTCCTTTTCCATCATGACTCTGAGACTTCGAAGGGGTTATATAGGTTTCACTTTTGGACTGAACACTCAGGGCTCACTCACGCATTCTCATCATTTGAACAAGTTATGTGACTCTTCATTAGCTACCACAGACTGCAAAAGAAGCCTCACTAGTTAAAGTTGGTAATTGCATAAATTTGTAAGTCCAAGGTTAAATATTTTACAGGCAGTTTGAGAACAACTCCATCTAGCAAGATGGCAGAAAAGAGGTCCCCTCTAAAGCCTATGACCTACACAGTCATGGGCTTTTTACTAAGTTTACAATATCAAGCAAGGATTCTTCAGGTGAAGCAGGCCTCCAATTTAATCAGAAAGTGATAAGGTGTACTTTAACACGCACCCTATTGTCATGCCTCATACTATACTTTACATTGATGGTCACAGTGATAACACAGAGGGTCTACCATTAGAAAAGAAAAAGGTAATTCCATTTCACATTCAACACCCTGTATACAGCATTTAAAAGCTGTGAGTTGTAGCCATCAAGAAAGAAAATTGCAACTCAATTCCACCTTAAACATATTGAAGCCAATTGACATTCAAACCACCACAGGGTCTTGGTATGTAATTATACTGAATATAAAAGATGACATGAGTTTATATTGTTGCAATGTTCTGGGGACTCCCTGGCCAATAACACATAGAGAATTCTCCCATACCTGATACTGGGATAGTTTTTCAATACCCTATTTTTTCTGGAAACAACATTATCCAGCCACCATTTGGAAATAAAAATTAATTGTATAGAAAAAGCAGTAGTTTTACATTTAGCATCTCAGTTTACATGGCATAATAAAACTGCTTTATTAACACAGATTTATAATATATAACTTCATATCAGATAGTATGATTTCTATAGATTTGTTTTCATGTTTAAGATTGCTGTAGTTTATGTGTCATATTTAATGATTCTATGTGAATTTTAAACCAATTTTCTTTATTTCTGTGAAAACTGTCACTAAATTTTAAAGTTTATTTTTTGTCATTGATTAACTTAAAGAAGACCATGATTCACTGTGAGAATTCATTTCTATAGAAGATGCACTTCGATCATACTATCTTCCCATTGTTGATTATGCAATACTTTCCTTTCTGAGTTTGGTTTATTTTCACAGGAAGTGTAATATTGCATAGACTGATGTGGGTGGCATGGACATTTTCTTAAGAGTTTTGCAGTGCACACTTGTAAGCACCTGTTCTTTGTTTACTATGTTTTCATGAATGTTTTCTGACATTTTTTCCATAGGCTTTTCACATTCTTTGTTGGATTTATTTTTAAATTTATGACTTATTTTTTGTTGTTGTGATTAAAGGGGCATGGTGAGAAGCAACTTATGAAAGAAACAGTTCATTTTGCCTTATGGTTCCAGAGGGAGGGTAGCTAGTGTCGGGAGATGCACGACAACAAGCTGTAGGATCAGGAATATAGATATCACATCTCCACACATATTTAGGAAGCAGAGAGTGAGCGGGAGTGGGGTGAAATTATAAGTTATCAAAGCCCAACCCACTGACATATGTCCTCCAGAAAATCTGGGCTTCTTAAAGTTTCTCTATCTTTCCGAAGGAATGGCTCCTACTGTGAAACCTTTATGAAAATACAAAAGAGTCCCACAACTCCTCCATACCCTTTTCCAAGAGGATGCCCTTACCCCCACTACCACCCTACAAGACAGCTCTACTTTGGGTAGAGTAACTAGTACCCTCTCTTTGAGTACTGAGAGTCTCTCACCTCCCAGGTCTCTAAAAGCCATTTTCTGTATTTATTAGGGATATTGGCCTTTAATTTTTCTTTTCTTGAAATTTTTCTTCTACCCTTAGCATCAAACTGCTGATAGCTTCTTAAAATGCATTTATATGACTATATATATTTAGTGTATTTTCAAGTCAGGAAGTTCAATGTCTCCTATTTGTTCTTATAGTATTTTACTATTTGGTCTTTTTTTTTGTAGTTCAGTAAAATCCTTTGGTGTTAGACCATAGTGACATTCCATTGTTTTTATATCAACTATGTAACAGATGAGGACTCCACCCAAGGTCTGAAGTCAGTCTGGTGAGCATTCCGTGGCTGTGAAGACAATACCAGGAAATCCAGAAATGCAAAAGACCCAGGATGTTCTCTAACACCTCTGATAAGGCTCAGAAGGAGCAGATTGTGGACTTTGCAGCTGGGCTGCAGCACAAAATATGAGTAAGAGAACTGAAGACAGTGCTAACTAATTACAACTGGATAGAGTACAGGTTGTCACTTGGTGTTTTTGAACCCTGTAACAAATAAAATGATTATTCTTGCCTTGGCCAATATCATATTCCTACCAAGCAGCCCATTTCCTTGTTTTTTGGCCCATGTCAGATTCTTGCTAAGCAGCCCCCAAAGGCTCTCCACCTCTTCCCCTCCCCTTTCTTTTTATTTCATTAACAAGACTGAGCCTATCAGATGAGAATCTGACATTAGGCTAGAACAAAGAAGTAATTTCAGACAGGAATGTAAATTTTAGGCTAGAACAAGGAAGCAGGCTTTAGACATGAACATGACCTTGGGCTAGGACATGGAAGTAGGCTCAGATACTTGGTCATCCTGATAAGCCCTTAGAAATAGTAATCACATAATTGGGTTTAATGGCTTGCTTTTTCTTTGACTATTTGTGTTTATTGTATTGCTTGTTCTTTGACTATTTGCATCTACTATATTGCTAGACCCTCAACCTAGAACTGACCTTAATACATGCATGCAATCAAAATGGTATAAAGCATAAAGGAGGAGGGGGGATGGTATAGAAGGTTCTAGGTAGAGGAAATGGGGAAAGGGGGATGACATCTGTATTGTAAATAAATAAAATATCCAATAAAAAATAAAAATAAAAAAGAGAACTATGTAAGAGCTACAGGCCTTTGTTTCTTATTTTGTTTATGTCTTACAGTTTTGCTGGATTTCATTATTAGTACCAATGGCTTTTTGATGAACTCTTTTGAGTTTTTAGTATATCTATATGATCATATCAGCAAAGAAACAATTTGACATCATCACTCTCAATTGGATACTCTACTTCCTCTTGCTTGAATGCTATGGTTAGGACTTCAGTACCACACATGTATAAAAGTTATAAAATAGAACTTTCTTGTTATAATGTAGATCTTATACATCAGATATTTCAATGTTCCCCAGCAGCTACATCAGAGTATGAAGTTGCACAGACCAGATGTGACTCATTTAATGCTTTACATTTCTCAGACGGCTGTCACAGCAGTCAGCTCAACTTTATAGCATGGAACACACATGGGAAAATACATAAGGAAAGTGAAAATGTTTTCTTGCATTAAGATAGTTTATAAAATATAGGCAATCAAATATATAAACAAGTTTGATTTATAAATATTAACTAATTAAATAAATAGTGTTTCCTATGGTTTCAAATATGCCTCTATAAGTATGTAAATAACTATAAATAACAAATTTAGGATTTCATTTTGTTTTCATAAAAATGAATGCAAAATTCAATTTATATAACTATTCATTTCCATTTTTGTGAACATAATTATTTGATAAACAACAAAAATATTTGTAAGGTTTTTACAATGGGATGATTGACCAAGTGAGGATTTCTGTGTCCTTGTAGAACTGGAAAAGACACAGGTGCCCGATTTCACTGAGTTTTCAGTAAATGGAATCCATAAAAATGAGATGGCTTGGATTCACAGGAAATAATGTTGAAAATAGTCTATTCATATTGAAATCAACTCCTGACTAAGGTTTTTGTGTTAGCAAGGAATGTTTATTCTGCAAAGATTGACATCCATGTTAAAAAAAATGGATTAGGCAGCTATGCAATCATGTTAACTCCTTTAACTCCAATTTCATACTTAATATTTGAAAATGTACTTAGTGCATTTGAGCATGCAATCAAACAAATGTATTAAACACGTGGTTAATTTTACTCAAATTACTATGAAGTAATTTTGGTAATATCTTAAGAATTGATCTTATTTTATTGGTCAAGCAATATATTTAATTTTAAAAATTATATCTTATTTCAAGATAGTAAGAATTATAAGTAGTATTTATTAGTATGTCTTTTGGAATATCCTCTAATCAACAACTTGATGTACAAAAATATCAGTGTGACTATTAATTAAATTTATAAATGTTTTGAGGCAATAGCAGGATTTTATCTATTTTGTACAATATAGTGCAAAGTAGTCTGCCTTCCTCTCTATGTAGGTGAATTCTAATCATATATACTATCCTAATCTTATCTTATGTGACAATTATGTACATATATATATATATATATGCAAATATAAATGTTGATCATCTTTACCTTTTAGATTTTAATTATTTATTTATCTATCTTTCCATTTATTTATTTATTTATTTATTTATTTATTCATCCATTGATTAAGTTTTTTTGAGACAGGTTTTTTTCTGTGTAGACATGGCTGTCTTGGAAATCTCTTTGTAGAGGAGACTGCCCTCAATCTCATAGAGTTGTACCTGTTCTCCTTCCAGAGTGCTGGGATTAAAGGCGTGCTCCCACCAATCAATCAAGTCATTATATTTTAGTATATTTAGGTTTATTACCTTCTTTAGCTATAAATTTTCATCGATTCCATCGACTTCAAATGAAAAGATTTATGTGATATCTCTGTATGTTAACAGGCTAAGACGTGGCTTGGCATGTATAACACACACACACACAAACACACACACACAAACACACACACACACACACACATCCAATCAGATAATAGCTGATTCTTCTTCTGTAATGTGTATCACTCAGTGAAGTCAGCGTATGTTGCCAGGCCAGTCGTTAGTGCATCTAGTGGAGTTTACACTTAAGTATCTTTGATGCATACATTTTTTCCTCCAAAAGTGTACTGTAGGAATCCCTTCTCAGTGTAGTTGGCCACTGGCCCACTGTGGTGGAGGAAGCAGAAACAAAATTATTAAAATTTTACAATAGACACATGAAGACATTCAGGAAGGGTGATTTTTAAAACTTCCTTGGTCTTAGCTATTATCAGGTATACAAACTTCAAAGCTGCATCAAAGAGCCAATAAGAATGGCTATTAAATGGAATTGAGTAATAGCTTGTAGTTAAGAGCACTTGTTCCTGCAAAAAAACAGGGTTTAATTGCCAGCATCCATATGGAAGCTCACAACTATCATAACTTCAGTTTCAGGAATCCACCTACCATCTCTGACCACAGAACACCCAGATATGCATGCCTACAAAACAATCATATGCTGAAAATAAAATAATTACAAAAATTCTATTAAAAGAATGATTATTAAAAAAGACAATAGAAACTGAGAAAAAGAACATATTTTTGATTGATGATAATATATATTAATATAGTTACTAGAGTAAAGAGGATATGGATTATTTAAGTAATAAAACTATTGCTGTTTTTGATTTATACACTTTTTATAATTCTGTGCATCTCTTTGTCTCTATGTGCAGATATCCCTAAAGGCATGCATTCTTAAAAACTGAGTCATCTGTTCAGCTTCAGTGAAAACTCTTGATGTGATATTCTTAATACAGGGTATATATTGAGAAGAAAGTATTTCATTTTCCCCCAAAAGTCTATCTTAATGTGTTTATTGTAGTAATAGTAAAAAAAAAAAGGCGGCCTAGATGTCTATCAAACAATGAAGAAAATGTGGTACTATGAAAGTCTGGCATTTACTACAGCATGGATAGAAACAGATATCACAATTTTATGTGAAATATATCAGAAATAGAAATTCATGTAGCAGGAGCTAATGTGGGAGGAGTTAGGAGCAGAAGAGGAAGAGGAGGAGTAAGGAGGAGGAAAAAAGAGGAGGAGCTAGGAAAGGAGAGAGAGAGAGGAGATGGAGGCGGATGTTCACGTGTCTGTAGCAGTCAAAGGTAGTTGGTATATCTAGGTTGAGTATTGGGTTATACTTCTGATTGTATGGGTATCTTGCTACTGATCATTACCAAATATATAAGCCTTTGATTAATCTTTAAGCATTAGAGTCTCATTTTTCTACTGGGCCAGCGTGGGTGGCAGGATGGTCTGGGCAATGCCCAGCCTTGCGGAGATAGTGTGGGAGATTGGTGTAGCCATCTCCCATGCTAGCATCTCATGGGTGGCAGGGCTGGTGTGTCTGGCGGGCCAGTTCTAGCTGTGGCACTCATGTGGCCTCTGGCTGAGAAACATGGTGGCCCAGAGGCTGATTTTAAATAATTACCACAACAAATTCAAATATTGTGTTACACACATGTTAATTGTTAAATAGTTTATCTATAGAAGTTGCTAGAAGAATAGTAGTTACCAGAGTCAGAAGAGGCCAGAAGGAGGTAGAGTTATCAATGGATGCTAGGTTATAATTAGATAGAAGTAAGGCATTGTGGCATGTTGTCTATAAAAGAATGGTTCTAGATAGAAATAAAGTATGGCACAAGTTAGTGTCTTATTTTTTACTCTAAAGAAGTGATGAAATTATAAATAGTTGACAACATAGACATTATTAGCTTAAATCAAATATTATATGATAAGATGTAAATAAAATACATTTCCCATGAATACACAAATTCTTTCTTTTTATATGTTGTACTTTTATAATCTGTATTATTATAAATATCTAATATGTGCTAAATATGTATGCAAATATAAAATATACACAGTTCAGATATTACATTTCTAGGAAAAGAGTGTAGCACAGTATTGAAGACCCCGGTCTGGCCATGTTTGTGATCTGATATTACTTTGAAGCAGGGCCTTTACAAATATAATCAGCTTTATGTAATAATGTTGTAATCAAATTGTCTCTTACTTGAATATAGCATAACACAAGGAAATGGAGGCAGAGACTAGACTGAGGGAATATGTAACAACCGAAGAACACCATGACCTAGTGAATGTAGAATATTTTCTCACCAGAGCATGGGGCAATGCCATGCTTTGTAGACAATTGATTTTTCTGCTTTTCAGCTTTGCAATTTGGAAAGAACACATTTCTGTCATTTTAGCCTTTGATTTATTGAGCTTTGTCATAACAGCCTTAGAAACCTGAAGGAAATAGGAAATGTACTAGGAAAGCAGGAGATGGGTTATGTGTGGAAACTGGTATGGTGTCTGGGCCTACATGTCTCTCCTGTAGGCTGTACTATGATACAGACATGGGGTTTAGACAAATTAAGTAGAAGAGACTGGCATTTTATAACCATTATGCAGCCTTAAAAACAAATGGCTAAAAAATATAAAACATATGAACTTACTTCTTCATATTCATTTTCATATTCTAATATTGAAAATTCAGTCATTAAACTCTTAATTATCATCTTGGCTATAATGGAAAATAGCCCTTCCTTGTTCATCCTCATTTTGAGTGCTAAGTGATGTGCTCCATTATAAGAATCATATCAAGACATAAATAAAATTATAAAGTCTTATCACTCTTTTCTAGGAGTTTCTTGGTCACCTTAGTTATGGTTTTGTTGCTGTGAACAGACACCATGAGCAAAGCAACTCTCATACGGACAACATTTGATTGAGGTGGCTTATAGGTATAGAGGTTCAGTCCATTATTATCAAGGCGGGAATATGACAGTATCTAGGCAGGAATGGTACAGAAGGAGCTGAAAGTTCTACATCTTTGTCTGAAGGCTGCTAGCAGAATATTGGCTTCCAGGCAGCCAGGATGAGGATCTTAAAGCCCATATCCACAGTGGCACACATACTCCAAAAGGGCTACTCCTTCTAATAGTACCACTCACTGGACTAAGTATATATATAAAAAACCACTATATTGGTTTAATCAAGGGTTTTTTTTTCTATTTTCTCAAGTTCTTTTATGTGCTCTGATTTCAACCAGATTGCAAGTTTTTTGGTTTGCTTTGTGTTTTCTTGTTTTGTTTTATTATTAGAGACTATATCGCAAATATTCCAAGCCTCTTAGAATATCTTACATAATAGTTTTTAAATAGTCTCATAATCGACAACTTTTGTCAGAGGAAAAAAAGTCATTTAGATTAGTATTTCTTGCATAGATCAGAGTTTAATAACAATTTATACTGTCATTTGGATTAAATTAACATCTTTCAGTTTAGTTTGAAGTATATGGTGATTGTTACTGTTGACCATTGATACTGCCATCTGGTAAAATTTTATTTGATGAAATAAAACATGGGATTCCTTGAAAGTAGTTTGAACTTATATTTAAGTAACACAAAATAATCAAAAAGAAAGGCTACTAATTTGAAAATAGGCGTCATGATTAAGATTGGGAAAAGGGTACCTGAGAGGGACTGAATGAAAGAAAGAGAAGGGGAGATTGATAAAATTTCATTTTAATTAAAAATAAGCTTCATTAAAGAAGCAAAACATAAAGTGATTGTGAAAAATGAAGTCTTTCAATGTTTCACATTCACAATGTTTCAATGTTCACAATAGAACTGAATAATTTACAAGGTCTTCATTTTCATTAAAGTTCTTCATTTACTGTCGTATATTTCTGAACATCATTATCTCCACTTCATGGCTAGTAAAAAAGTAAACAGGATTGGGTAAAGTTAACACGGAGCATTTGCTTATTTCATGGAACCCTTGACCAGAAGTTATTCAAAGATGTGAACATGAACAATTGCAGTGAGATGAGGAGTTACTTGAGATTTTCTTTTGTCCAAAGTCATCTGTGTTCCATTTGCAAGGGTAACTGAGAACTGAATGAATCATGAAATGACATCATCCCATCAGTGAATCTGAAATTGTTTTGGTGCATGCGAGTTAATATCCCGAGCCACAATCTCTGCCGGACTACAGCATCAGATCTTTTGTAGTGAAAATGTTCTTTCTGAATTTTTGATGATGAGTTTGATATAGCTCACAATGGAGATACTGTAGTCAGTTTACACTCGAGTGATATTTTCTCAGGATCAATTTGGCTTTGGTGTTCTTTTCCAACTCTTACTCCAATTCGTCATCTGACTTCTGTTCCACTAAACTTTCAGCTGAGTGGCTTTCTGAATGCTAGACCCAAGGCAGACTTGTTTTTACTATGCATATATACTAAGCACACCTCTTGCTGTCTTTCCTATTTTTCTTTTCCGAGCTAGCCACTCTCCATGAAAACCACATACTTATCTCCTACTTTCTTGACTTACCATTCAAATACTCTGCTTATTTCCTACTTCCTTTATGTTCCTTCTCAAAATAGTACTATGTAAGGGTAGCTTTCAGTAGACAGCCGATTCTCTGAAACGTTGTTAATTTGCCATAATTTATTATTCACCAAAGAACACAGTTGCTTTTGGCTGTTTAATTTTTAAAATCATATCATAAATACACCAAGAGAACAGGTGCTTTGTCACTTTTTCTCCACATCTTTGTTCAGAATTCTTAATTTAGTAAGGAAAACATAATACTTAATAAATAAGCATGAACTGATTAAATGAATGTATGCTTGTCTTGTCGTCTTAGACTTCTCTTGATTTTGGATAAAAATTCTAAGCTGTCAGTCTCCAAACATTCTAATTAAACCAAGGCCAACTTTATTTAAACATCAATTCCAACTTTTAGAATATATTTTATTTGTAATCTAGCTGATATTCTAGAGTTTTTTAATAGCCACTTATTTTTCTAAAAGTTGTATCTTATTCAGATTATTTATCTTATAGTATATTTTTATTTCTTTCCTCACCAAGGATTTGAATTAATCTTTTCTTGGTTTTGGTTTCACAAATAAAAAGCAAATAAATTGAGCTTTCTACTTTTATTTATTTATAAAACCTCTGAAAGCATAAACATCAGGATCACTTTTTAAATGTAAAATTGAATTAATATTGAGGTTTATACTTTCAACTTCATTGATATACATGCTTAGAAAAATTTCATCATGTTACTTAATATTTTTAAAGCATATATTAAACATAATATTTTCTTTCAATGGACAGAGGAAAGTTCTTCTCATTCCTTGAGAGATATCCAAAAGTTTTTCTCACATAAACTTAAAAAAAATGTCTAGTAGTTTTAAAAATTGTATTTTGGGGGCAAATAATTTAAATAGATAATTTTCTATTTAAATAGATAATTTTAATATAAATTAGTAACAAATATGTGTAAACATGTTCACTAAGAGTCAACACTGGGAAATACATATCAATATAAATACACATGTACTAAATGCATAATTACATACAAATATGTATACAATAACAATTAAACAAAAGGCCTCAGATTTGATAAAGAGCCAGTAATGGTATATTAGAGTGTTTGAAAGGAGAAAAGTTAAGAAGGACATGATATAATTACATAATCTCAAAAACTAAAAAAAAAATTTAATTTAAAATAATAAAAATGTAGTGATAACCAAAAATACAAAAAAATATATTTCTTTGCACAGTTTTACTGATGTGGGTGTTTCCGTACGTGTGTGTGTGTGTGTGTGTGTGTGTGTGTGTGTGTATAAATGTGTGTATGCTTCATAAATCTTGACCAAAATGTTTTTCATATATTTACCGTTAGTGGCTATTTAGATTATGAATTTACTAAGAAAAACAAGAGGAAGTTTCATCAGCAATTGTATAAAAGCACTTGTTAGGATATTATTCACTAATTCTTTTCTTTCAATATTCTGTAGGTTTCTTGAACCTGCAATATGTCTGATACATCCTATATCCTACTTTTAAAAATTAGACATAGAGACATTAAGAGAAATAAGAAATTAATACATATATTATTTGAGAATGTTTAAAAACAGAAGAAGCACTGAGACCAAAAATAAAGTAAGATCATAATTCTACTGCTCATTTTGTCAAACTTTTTTCTTCTTTTAAGAGAGCATAGAGGGCAGACAACAATATTTGTTCCATTACACCTTTAGTTTGAGAATGACTAAGCCATGTAAAATGGTTCATCAAGTTAAGATTCAAAGATACCAGAATTAAAAGAGAACAATTGAACTACAGATTTGGGGGATTCAATATCGATGAGAAAATGTCTATATCTGATATATGTTAAATACAATTTTTCTCTATCATTATAAACTCAGCATTTGAATTATTTTTCTACACTTATTTTTTTTCTGAAGTAGCATATATGAAAAGATCTTTTAACTATATTTTGAACAAAAAACTAAAGTTGTCTGGGAAAATGCAGTTTCTGTGTTTGACTCTAGAGCAAAGTTCATAGAGTCAATCTTATATTTAATTTTTGTACTATGTAAAATTTACTTTCTAAGAAAGTGAGAAGTATTAATATTAGCAGCATAAGGAAACTTGAGGGTATGCAACACTTTAATACTTCTTGAACCTGTGTGACTACAGGAATTTTGGAAGATTGTTCTCTAGGATGTTGTTGAAGAACATCTAAAATTTCTTGAATCTTAAACTTCCTGTTGCTGTTGCCCTTTAACATAGTTTCTTGTGTTGTGAAGACACCAACAATAAAAATATGTGTTGTTGCTACTTTATAACTGTATTTTTCTTACTGTTATGAATCATAATGTAATATTTTTGGAGATATGGAATTGACAAAGGGATCAATACCTACAGATTGAGAATTTATGATCTAAATTCTCATACCAGGTGTGTTGATTACACTTAAATGTTTACCTTTTCCCAGCCTAGAAGTATATGAGGAGTGTTTGGAGAATTATATAGCGCAGATTGACTTTGGTCTTGCCTGGGGGTGGGTTCTTGATTTTATTTCATGGGACAATTTCCCCTGAATATAGGTGAAACATTTTTTAGTATAAGCTCTGGACTATGAAGAGTAAAGAATACTAGAGAGTAAGTTATCCTAGATCAGATGTATCTTTCCATTTTGCACCTGTGACCATCTTCTTATACTCTTCCACTATGACTTTTCTGCTATGATAAACTGTAAACTAAAATTGCAAGCCAAATAAACAACTATGCTGTGTTCTATCAGGGATTTTGTCACATTAACAGAAATGAAATTAGAACAGAAATTGAAACTGAGAGAGGGGATGGTTGATGTGAAGAATGTGACTATCCTGTATTGGAGGAAGAATGTGGAAGACTTTAGAACATTGTTTTAGAAAAGCTACTGGGTGCTCTGTGAAATGTTGATTGTAATGCTTCCTAAGTGAGGCCTTGATCATGTTTTTCAAGGGGAGCAGAGCTTTCTTGAAATTTCGCTAGGGGACATTCATGTGATTGTACGGTTCCAAATCTGTGATGATCATTTTGTGGTGAATAAGCATCTATGATTATAAGTTTACAGTAGAATTGGAAATGGATAATTGTTTCTAAGGTACTGATATGGAAGGCATGGTGAACTCAGAAAGAGAATTACTGAAGCTTGACATCTCTGGCAGGTAAGATTCACTAAGCAGAGACTTTGAAAAGGCTTTGGTGAGAATTAAACCACCATTATAAAGGCATCTTGAAATATTATAAAGGGAAGGGCAATAGAGTGTATGACATGGAGAGATGCAGATATTAAGCAAAGCCGGCCTAAGCGAGAAGTATTGTAGACCTAGAAAAGTAGGGATACCCATAATCTTTAGAGACTAAACACAATACCAAGATGAAGAACACTGAGCTTCAAAATTTGGTATTTCCTTGCCAAATTTTCGGTTTGGTGTGATGTGATTGTTCCTTGTGATGCCTCAATTGTTCCTTTTTGGAAAAAAAAAAGAGAGTATGTAACTTGTATTTTATTTTATTAAAGCTGACTGCTAAGTAACTCTGCAGTCTTTAAGAGTGTTTAAGTAATTGAAACTTTAAATTATGAGATTAACATAAGAATGTAATAAGGGCAAGTATACTTTATTTGAGGTGTGCTTGTGTATGTCTGTCTGTATGTATGTCTCTCTGTGTGAGTGTGTGTATGTGTTTGTGATGTTGACAACGAGTAGATTGTAGATTAATTTTGAATGTCAACTCATCACAAGCTAGTTTACCTTTGAAGAGAAGCTTAATTCAGAAATTGTAAGATCCTTGTGGTTAGTGGTCTTGTCAATGGGACAATTGTCATTGTGGTTAATAGAAATGAGAAGTTCCACCTGGAGACTGCATAAGAATGAACAACAGAAAAAGTAAGAAAGCAAACAGAACAAAGATCATATATATATATATATATATATATATATATATATATATATATATATATGTATATTCTTTATTTTTATTGGATATTTTATTTATTTCCATTTCAGATGTTATCCTCTTTCCCTATTTTGCCTCTATAACCCCCCCATCCTATTCTCTTTCCTCCTTTTTGCTTTTATACCATTTTAATTACATGCATATATTAAGGTCAGTTCTAGGTTGAAGGACTAGCAATGTGGTAGATGCATATAGTCAAGGAACAAAAAAGACAATAAAGACAAATAGTCACAGAACAAGCAAGACAATAAACAAAATTCCTGAACACTCCTGAGATCACTGCTTCTAAGAGCTTATCAGGATGGCCACATTATCTGAGCCAACTTCCATGTCCTATCCCAAAGTCATTTTCAAATCTGAAGCCTACTTCCTTGTTCTAGCCTAAAATATAGATTCCTGCCTGAAATTACTTCTTTGTTCAAGCCTGAGATTTAGATTCCTGCCTGAAATTACTTCTTTCTTCTAGCCTAGTATCAGATTCCTGCAAGAAGCCTACTTTCTTGTCCTTGGCCTATGTCATATTCTTGCTAAGCATCCCCAAAGGCTCTCCCCTCTCCCCCTTTTTTATTTCATTAACAAGACTGAGCCTATCTTAGCTTGTTCTGACAAGAATGCCTTCCTTCCCCAAAATGGAATATGCATTATCAAAAGCAATGCAGTTATGACTTAGGTTGGTAAGGCTCTGTACAGAATCTTACCCATCCTTGGCCTGCCAGCCTGTTAAATTAATAACTCTGTCTGGGGGTCCACTTGCATATTCAAGCCATGTACTTTGGCTGCTAACATGTTGATGTTGTTAAAGACAAGCTTTAACATGATGGGTAGGAATAAAAGTACTCCCAGTACAAAAAGGCATAGCATGATCAAGCTATATATACCATACTTGAAGCTTGACCAAAATAGAAATACTGACGTCAGTCCATGGATAATTTTATCAGCACTATCCGCAACATCAAAGCTCAACAAAGCAACATTCTTTAAATTCATAATCTCACTATGTAAAATTAAAACATCAAGAGAGGTGTTAGAATTATGCCAATACCCTACAAGTGTCTTTAAACTTTTTCATATTTATAATGACAATCATTATAAATTTTAGAAGTAACATAACTCCATTGGCATTTAGCATGACACTTGAGATGGCTCCTTACTCTTAAACTCTGAACCTCTTTCCAATAATTTGAATAAGATAAAGAGCATCAATCAGATGTTCCAAATGACTATCAAAATTCTCTTGTATACTCTATACATTAGTATCATTTTTATGGTAAATGATTAATAAAAGTAGCTGTCTTGACTTCTTGTGTCAAAGTAATTGCAGAAGCAGTGGTGCTAGAAATTAATGTAATTAAAGCTGTTATACCATCAATCATCAAGCCCACTACCCTCTTGCTCCTGCTTAAAGCCTGACTCATTTCTTTCAGTACTTGCAAGTTTTTTTTTTTCAGAATACCAAAGTCCTCTAATACTCAGGGCAAAACAAAACAACAACAACAACAACAACAACAACAACAACAAAAGCTGGTTGATAGACCTCTGTAACAGACATACCAAGTTTCAACACACTAACACAATTACAAAGTGTACAATCAATGCAACTTACATTAAATACTGTAGAAGAAACAAAAGTAATTTTAACTTTACAATTAAAAAACCTTAACACATGCCCTAACACTTGTTTGAAATCCAGATCTTGCCCCAACTGTAATTCTTGCCAACATAACATCATAGAAAACTGCAGATAACTTTCAAATATGTCTCTGAAAGTGTCCGGATCCAGCCTTCCAAATGAAGACTGTTGTTTCCAATATTAGATTGATTTCTAGATCAGTACATGATGAAGTCTGAAAAACTGGTCACATTTAAGAAAAATACAAGAATCATTATAATTTCTCTTTTTGATTCTATGTCCCACAAGGTCTAAAAACATGAGGCAAGGCAACTTGTCCCATCTGGGATACAGGAAAGCAAAGATGGGTTAAGAACATATGTCCAATACAGCTCTCTAGTCACCATTGTCAGATTACTCACCAAGCATCATTCTTTGTCCCAGCATCAGTATGTCTCACCAATCACTCTGGCAGCCTCCATGCTTTTTCAGTTTCCTACAGAAGAAACACAAACATGTCCTCTCCCCAATATTAGATACCTGATCTGGATCATGCCATATAACAGTAAGTGGATCCTTCTTTCTCACCTAGGCATAAATATGCATAGGTTTAGGGTGCCATAGACACACAGCAGAAAGTTGCTTGGTATCTAAATTTTTAAAAAAAATTAAAATAAAAATAATGGTTTAAATAAATTTGTGGTGGACAGGAATATATCTCACCCATTTTCATTTTATGAAGATATTGTTTAAAATTCCATGGGCACGTTCCACAATACCTTGCCCATGAGGTTTATAAGGAATCCCAGTAATATGGGTAATATTAAATTATTGCCAAAAATCTCAAATGCTGAAAAGTAATACCCAGTTCCGTTATCTGTTTTTTATTTATTGTCATTGTCATTATTATTATGTACTTTATTTACATTTCAAATGTTATCCCCTTTTCCCATTTACCCCCCCAGAAACTCATTATCCCATCCTCCCTCCTCCTACTTCTATAAGGGTATGCCCCCACCCATCAACCCATTCCTGCCTCCCCACCCTCGAATTCCCCTACACTGGGGCATCAAGCCATCACGGGACCAAAGCCCTCCTCTCCCACTGATTCCTGACAAGGCCATCCTCAGCTACATATAAAACTGGAGTCATGGGTCCCTCCATGTGTGCTCCCAGGCTGGTGGTTTAGACCTTGAGAGCTCTGGATGGTTGCTATTTTCGCTCTCCCCATGTGGCAGCAAACCACATCATCTCCTTCAGTCTTCTCTCTAACTCCTCCATTGGGGACCCTGTCTGTGATCAGTTAAATGGTTAGCTGTAAGCAACTGCCTCTGTATATGTCAAGCTCTGGCAAAGCCTCTCAAGAGACAGGTTTATCCATCTCCTCTCAGCATGCACTTCCTGACATCCACAACAGTGTCTGAAATAGGTGACTGTACATGGGATGGATCCCCAGGAGGGGCAGGCTATGGACAGTCTCTCCTCCAGTCTCTGCTCCACACTTTGTCTCTATACTTACTCCCATGAATATTTTGTTACTCCTTTTAAGAAGGACTGAAGCACCCACACTTTGGTCTTCCTTCTTGAGCTTCATATGTGTTATATCTTAGGTACTGTGATCTTTTGGGATAATATTCACTTATAAATGAGTGCATACTATGTGCGTTCTTTTGTGATTGCATTACCTCACTGAGGATGACATTTTCTAATTCCATCCATTTGCCTATGGATTTCATGAATTCATTATTTTAATAGCTGAGTAGTTCTCCATTGTGTAAATGTACCAAATTTTCTGTATGCATTCCTCTGTTGAAGGATATCTGTATTCCTTCCAGCTTCTGTCTATTATGAATAAGGCTAATATGAACATAATGGAGCATATGTTCTTGTTATATGTTGGAGCAGTTTTTGCTATATGCCCAAGAGTGGTATGGCTGGGTCTTCAGGTAGTATCATGTCCAATTTTCTGAGGATTCACCAGACTGATTTCCAGAGTGGTTGTACCAGTTTACAATCCCACCAACAATGGAGGAGTGTTCCTCTTTCTCCACATTCTTGCAAGCATCTGCTATTAACCTGAATATTTAATCTTAGCCATTCTGACTGGTGTGAGGTGGAATGTCAGGGTTGTTTTGATTTGCATTTCCCTGATAACTAAGGATGTTGAACATTTCTTTAGGTGCTTTTCAACCATTCGAGCTTCCTCAGTTGAGAATTCTTTGTTTAGTTCTGTGTCCCATTTTTTACATATGGTTATTTGATTGTCTAGAGTCTAATTTCTTGAGTTCTTTGTATACACTGTATATTAGCCATCTATTGGATATAGGATTGGGAAAGGTCTTTTCCCAATCTGGCTTGCTGTTTTGTCCTATTGACAGTGTCCTTTGCCTTACAGAAGCTTTGCAATTTAATGAGGTCCCATTTGTCAATTCTTCATCTTAGAGCATAAGCCATTAGTGTTATGTTCAGGAACTTTTCCCCTGTGCCCCCATGTTTTCAAGGTTCTTCTCTACTTTCTCTTCTATTAGTTTCATTGTACCTGGTTTTATATGGAGGTCCTTTACCCACTTTGACTTGAGCTTTGTCCAAGGAGATTAGAATGAATTGATTTGCATTCTTGTACATGCTGACCTTCAGTTGAACCAGTACCATTTTTTGAAAACGATGTCTTTTTTTTCCCTCGATGGTTTTAGCTCCTTTGTCAAAGATCAAGTGACCATAGGTGTGTGGGTTCATTTCTGGGTCTTCAATTCTATTCCATTGATCTTCCTGCCTGTCTCTCTACCAATACCATATTGTTTTAATCACTATTGCTCTGTAGTACAGCTTGAGGTCAGGGACTGTGATTCCCCCAGGAGTTATTTTATAGTTGAGACTAGTTTTCACTATCCTGGTTTTTTTTTTGTTGTTGTTGTTATTCCAAATGACTTTGCAAATTTCTCTTTCTAACTCCATGAAGAACCGAGTTGGAATTTTGATGGGGATTTAATTGAATATGCAGATTGCTCTCAGCAAGATGGCCATTTTTACTATATTAATCCAGCCAATCTTTGAGCATGTGAAATCTTTCCATCTTGAGATCTTCTTTGATTTCGTTTTACAGAGACTTGAATTTCTTATCATACAGATCTGTCACTTGCTTGATTAGATTCACTTAAAGGTATTTTATATTTTTTAGGACAATTGTGAAAGGTATCACTTTCCTAATTTCATTCTCTGCTTATTTATTCTTTGAGTAGAGGAAGGCTACTGATTTATTTTTGTCTATAATGCTTTTACTATGTTTAGGTATGGGCCTTAGATTCCTGATCTTTCCAATACTTTCTCCATGAAAGGGGGTTGAATTTTGTCAACTACTTTCTCAGCATCTAGTGAGACAATCATGTGTCTTTTTTTTCCATTGAATTTGTTTACATAGTGGGTTACCTTGATGGATTTCTGTTTATTAAACCATCCCTGCATTCCTGGGATGAAGCCTATGTGATCATGATGGATGACTGTTGTGCTCTTAGATTCGGTTTGTGAGAATTTTGATGAGCAGTTTTGCATCAACATTCATAAGTGAGATTGGTTGGAAATTCTTTTTCTATCTTGACTCCTTGTTTGGTTTAGGCATGAGCATAATTGTGGCTTTATAGAACAAATTGGGTAGAGATCCTTCTGTTTCTATTTTGTGAAATAGTTTAAAAAGAATTGGTATTAGATCTTCTTTGAAGGTCTAATAGAATTCTTCACTAAAATCATTTGGTCCCAGGCTTTTTTGGTGGGAAGACTTTTAATGACTGCTGCTATTTCATTTATGGGACTGTTTAGATGGTTTATCTGCTCATGATTTAACTTTGGTACCTAGTATTTGTCTAGAAAATTGTCCATTTCATCCAGATTTTCCAGTTTTGTTGAGTATTGGCTTTTTTAGCATGATCTGATGATTTTGTTTTAATTTCCTGGATTTCTGTTGTTATGTCTCCCTTTTCAGTTTAATAGGATGAAATGGTCTACTGATATTTGTTAAATTCATTTGGTTCATAACTTCTCTTAGTTTCACTGTGTCTGTTTATTTTCTGTCTCCATGATCTGTCCATTGTGGAGATTCGGGTATTGAAGTCTTCGACTACTAATGTGTGAGGTTCAATGTGTGCTTTGAGCTTTAGTAAAGTTTCTTTTGTGAATGTGGGTGCCCTTGCATTTTGAGCATAGAAGTTCAGAATTGAGAGGTCATCTAGGTTGGGTTTTCCTTTGACATGTATGAATTGTCCTTCGTTATCTTTTTTGATATCTTTAGGTTGAAAGTCGATCTTATTTGATATTAGAATGGCTATTCCAGCTTGTTTCTTGGAATCATTTGCTTGGAAAATTGGGTTTTTAGCTTTTTACTCTGAGATAGTGTCTGTCATTGTCACCGAGGTGTGTTTCAAGTATGCACCAAAATGCTGGATCCTGTTTAAGTATCTAGTCCATTAGTCTTTGTCTTTTTACTGGGGAATTGAATCCATTGACTTTATGAGCTATTAAGGAAACGTGATTGTTGCTTTCTGTTATTTTGGTTATTAGAGGTGGTATTATGTTTATGTGACTATCTTCTTTTGGGATTGTTGGAAGAAGATTAATTTCTTGCTTTTTCTAGGGTATAAATTTCTCTCCTTGTTTTGGAGTTTTCCCTTTATTATCCTTTTTAGTGTTGGATTTGTGGAAAGATATTGTGTAAATTTGGTTTTGTCATGGAACATCTTGGTAATTGAGAGTTTTGCTGGGTATAGTAGCCTGGGCTGGCATTTGTGTTCTAGTAGGGTCTGTATGACATCTGTCCAGGATCTTCTGGCTTTCATACTCTCTGATAAGAATTCTGGTGTCATTCTGATAAATCTGTCTTTTTACATTACTTGACTGTTTTTCCTTATTGCTTTTAATATTCTTTCTTTATTTTGTTCATTTGGTGTTTTAGTTATTATGTGATGGAAGGAATTTCTTTTTGGGTATAGTCTATTTGGAGTTCTGTTGGCTTCTTGTATGTTCATGGGCATCTCTTTTTTTAGGTTTGGGAAGTTTTCTTCTATAATTTTGTTGAAGATATTTACTCGCCCTTTAAGTTAGGAATTTCACTCTCTTCTATACCTATTTTGCTTAGGTTTGCTCTTTTCATTTTATCCTGGACTTTCTGGCTGTTTTCAGTTAGGAGCTTTTTGCATTTTGCATTTTCTTTGACAGTTGTGTCAATATTTTTTATGATATCTTCTACACCTGAGAGCCCCTCTTCTATCTCTTGTATTCCATTGGTGATGCTTGCATCTATGACTCCTGATATCTTTCCTACGTTTTCTATCTCCAAGGTAGTCTCCCTCTGTGATTTCTTTATTGCTTCTACTTCTATTTGTATGTCCTCAATGGTTTTGTTTAGTTACTTCATCTGTTGGCTTGTGTTTTCTTGTAATTCTTTAAGGGATTTTTTGTGTTTGCTCTTTAAGGGCTTCTACCTGTTTACTTGTGTTCTCCTGTATTCCTATGAGGGAGTTATTTATGTCCTTCCTAATGTTCTCTATTATCATCACGAGAAGTGATTTTATATCTGAATCATGCTTTTTTGGTGTGATGGATTATTCAGGACTTGCTATGGTGGGAGAACTAGGTTCTGATGATGCCAAGTAACCTTGGTTTCTGTTGCTTATATTCTTGGACTTACCTTTCATCTTCTGGTTATCTCTAGTGCTACTTGCACTCACTGTCTCTAACTGGAGCCTGTCTTTTCTATTATCTTGGGTGTTTCAGAACTCCTCAGAGTCCAGGTGTCTCTGTGATCCTGAGATCCTGGGTGTAAGAGCTCCTGGAATTCAGGCTGCCTCAGGGATCCTGAAATTCTGGTGTGATCAATCTCCTGAGATCTTGTGATCCTATGATACTATGTTACTGGGTGGGTTAGAGCTCCTGGGATTCCAGCCTCTTCTATGTTTTTTGGGATTGGGTGCGGAGTTGTTGCTTAAAGTCTGCTCAGGGCATTGGCGCAGACTGGAAGGAACCCGTATTACTGACTGGGAGTGAGTTCCTGAGTCCCAGTGGGTCCCAGTTACTTCCTGGTTGGAGCGGGTGTCACTGCCTCCTCACCTATGATCACGGGTACAGCTCCTGGGAGTCAATCCTCTTTTGGGCTTTGGGGGATTGTATGCAGAGCTGATGCTCAAGGTCTACTCAGGGCACCAGTGCAGACTGGGAGGGTCTTTAATCTATTATACAATCCAATCTTTATACTTGTCCCAGTCTGTCCTCTGACTGTTCCACATCCTATACCACCTTCCACCCACAAGGCTCCAAGAGGAGGTTCCCAACCTCCACCCCCTACACCAACCCCAATAGACCTCCACACTCCCTGGGGTCTATATTATTAATCTCTTTATTGGTAACGAGGAGATTTTGTGAGCATTATCTTTGAGAGTCTTCTATCGTGCCTTCTCTGGTATAATGGACTTCAACCTATAACTGAAAGTCAGCTAAACCATTTTTTCTTTATGTTACTTTTGTCAGGTAGTTGTCACAGTCACAGAAATGAAACAGGAACACTGGGCCTTTGAGTTGTGTATGTATCCCTGCTTCTTTTCAGAGATTTAGTGGTTCCTTTTCAAGAAAAAAAAACAAAAACTGAACCCTTAGTTCTCTGCTTCCTGCTTTTACCGATACTCTAAGGTTTGACTCATTTCCTTTTTCTGTTTTAATTTTTTGTTACTTCTTTTTTTTTCTAGATATGTTCATTATTTCAACAGCTATTTACAGAGCATGTAATCGTGTCAGTAATCATTATGATGTGGATGTGTGAGCTATAAATAAATAAAAACTATTGTCAATGGAATAGAATTAATATTAAGGAAATTAGGTAAAGAAGGATTAGCAAATATATCGAAGCCAGAGAAATCTAGAGGCTAACATGAGGAATGCAACGGTCAAAGGTAATTACGCACCAACATGAAGGATGTATGTGAAGATAAGAAAGAAAAGACAAGCAAACAGACTAAGTATAAAGAAGCATAAGTAAGGCATTTCTGCTCTTTGTTTTCTTTTTTATATATAGTTTATGTGTTTATTTATTTTCCTATACATTTTCTTCAGCCTGATATGCAAGTCTGTTGGACTGTTGATAAGTGGCAAACTCATGAAGTTAAAATTACTCCCGGTCTACATGTCATATATATTTGATATATTTTTGCTGGGCCATATTTAGCTATTAACAAAATGTCTCAAAAAAACAAAAAACAAAATAAAAATAGGCATGTCTTTTTTACTGAGCTTTTTTCTAAGACATAGGTCACTTTTGTTTTAAAGAACTTTTCAAGGGGGAAACAGAAATAAACAAGTAAGAATTAAGGACTATTTTTATTGTTGCTGGAAAAAATGATAAGAGATCAGGTACAAATTTAAAAAAAAAAGTTGATTTTTACACAATAAATTTTATTATGATGAATTTAATTGTACTTGCTATTTATGAATCTATTTTATGTGATTCTATATGCATGTTTGCAAAATGAGAAAAGCAAAAACATAAATGTTTGGGAGATTTTTAATATGGATGAAAATGTACCAGAGCCTGAACAATACAGAAACAAATGTTCACAGCCAACCAATGGGCTGAGCATGGGGACCTGAAAGGCAAAGTTAAAGGAAGGACTGAAGGAGCCATAAGGGATTGCAACCCTATAGGAAGAACAACAATATAAACAAACTGGGCATCCTAGAGCTCCCAGGGACTAAACCACCAACCAAAGAGTACTCAGAGGGATACATGACTCCAACCTGTATATGTAGCAAAGGATGGTCTTATCTGGCATCAATGGGTGGAGAGACCCTTGGTCTTGTTGAGGCTAGGTGCCCCAACATAGGGGGATGCTAGAGGAGTGAGGAGAGAGTGGGTGGAGGAGCACTCTCATTGATGCAGAGGGGAGGGTGAATGGGATAAGGACTGTATGGAGGGGAAATCAGGAAGGGGACAGCATTTGAAATGTAAACAAATGCAGTAAGGAATAAGTTTTTAAATAAAGAAAATGTATGGTAATGGAGATTATGGCAGGTATTTCCAGAAAGTTAGAAATAGAAGAACAAATAAAAGAATTTTAAAAGTGTTAGAAAGAATAAAGAAAGGAAGAGAGGAGGGGTCAAGGAGGAATAACTATAAGATTCCGTGAGCCTGTAAGTTAAAAGAATTTGCAGTTTTATACAAGTAGCAGCAGTAAGAAACACTGTGATTAACAAGGAATTATGACCAGAAATCTCCACACTTACCTCTATTGTCTTATTTCTGTAAACTAAAACAATTAAAGGAATGCAGGATTCTACTATTGGATAATAAATATGAAAAACAGAGACTAATTCAGAAATGTTCAGGCAGGGGAAGTCTATCAAAAACAATCCTGTGGTCTAGAAGGATCTGATAGGTGAAATTGGGTGTGAGATGGTAATGCTCCCAAAGACTCTTCTGTGTGTTCATTTTACTGTAGCAAGAACAAGAGTTCCAATTTCTCAGCAATGCAAAAAAGCCACTGGAATTTATTCATCATCTGAAAGTATGAGAGTGCTTTGTAAAGTCATTTAAAAGTCTTTTCATTTGCTGGGAATGAGAATTGAAGATGGTTGCTCTTAATTGGTCTGATTTTCATTTTCTGTTGCAAGAAGAAAGGATTCAGAATCTTTATTAAGTTAAAGAAAACTAAATTAAATAATCTTGAAATGTTAAAGAAAATAAAACCATGCAAATAATTCTCCTTTCTTTTTTTAATATGTTGGCTCATTAGAGTTTGAATGTCAAAGAAATAATGTATTTTTAATGTAGAAAATGAAAAGCATTAAAAAATATCCATTGTAACACAATAGAAGGTTTATATTTTAAAAGTTGGACATATGTAAGAATCCCAAATGCTTTTAATTTTTTTTCAGTGAATAATCTGGGAGACCAAAAACCATATCATGTAGCTTTTAGTTTGTCCTGTCTCTGTTTTACAAATGTAAGTTAGACAAGCACTTCTCATATATCCATAATTAGCTTCACATATTCACAATGGATTAAAATTAATTTTTTTTTGGGGGGGGGCATAGGAATTTTCTCTATCTATGCTTCCTAAATAGCCATCTTCTTTGGTACATGATTTTACCAGTTTTATTTGATACCTAGAGATCCATCACTGGGTTCTATTCCTGAATTTTCTCTTTTATGACAATTTATTGGTGTTCATATCCAACAGATGTGTTGGAGCAATATTACTCCGAAGCTATTGAAACATGTTTCCTCTTAGTTTACAGAATTGCATTTCAGAAGAGAAATTTTGGAGATATTTACTATGGTGTTCACTTGTAGAAACTAATTGGTGCTTATTGACAATTTCAGGCATTGACAAGCCTCTTTCCTGATACCTGACATTACTTGCTCATTCCTTTTGATTGTCATATAATATTCTTATTCGAGGTTTCAAGTCATTTAAGTAAAAGAAGAATATCAATTGCTGGTGGGATTGAAAACTTATGCCACCACACTGAAAATCAATCTGGAGGTTCCTCAGAAAATTGGAAATAGATCTACCTGAAGACCTAGCTATGTCACTCTTGGGCATATACCCAAAAGATGCCCTACCATACCAAAAGAGCAGGTGCTCCATTATGTTTATAGCATTCTTATCTGTGATAGCCAGAATCTGGAAACAACTCAGATGTTCTACAACAGAAGAATGGATAGAGAAATTGTGCTTCATTTGCACAATGGAATACCATACAGCTATTTTTGCAGGAAAATAGATGGAACTGGAAAATATCATCCTGACTAAGGTAACTCAGACCCAAAGGACATGCATTATGTATACTCACTAATAAGTGGAAATTAGCCTAAAAACTGAAGAAAACCAAGAATGTAATCCACATAACTCAAGATTAACAAGCAGAAGGGCCTAAGTGAGGATGCTTCAGTCCCACTTGGGAGGGAGAAGAAAACAATCACAGGAGACAGAAGGAGGGAGGGGCCTGGGTGAGAGAGAGGAGGGAGTGGGCAAAAGAAGAACATAATCAGTTATGGAAGGTGGGAAACAGGACTGAAGCTCTGAGGGACAGCAGAAGAAATGGAAATATGCAACCTTGGAGGGTGGAAGGCTGAGGGACCTTCTATAAAGTATCAGAACCTTGGGAGGTGAGAAACTCTTAGTATTCAAAGGGAGGGACCTTAGATGAAATGCCCAACAGTGGGAAGAGGAAACTAGTAGTTAACTTGCAGTAGAAATACTGGGCATCAAGTGGAGGGATGGAGATGACATCCCATAGTCAAAAACTCTGACCTTCAAGTAAAAAATCTTGTCTAAAAGACCTGAAAGGACAAAAATGGAGAAGAGCCTGGGGGAAAGGAGGTCCAGTGACCAGCCCAACTTGAGTTTCATCTCAAGGGAAGGCTCTAAGGAATGACACTATTAGTGATGCTATGCTGTGCTTACAGACAGGAGCTTAGCATAGATGTCCTCCAAGAGGACCAACAAGCAGCTGACAGACACTGATGGAGATATTTATATCTAACAAAAGTTTGAACTGAAGTTGGAACCTCTGTGGTTAAAATAGGGAAAGGCTGGAAGAAGATGATGAGGGCAACTCCAAAGGAAAATGAGCAGTCTCAACTAACCTGGACCCCGAGATCGCTGATCCACTGAGCCACTAATCAGGCAACATACACTAGCTCTTCTGAGGCCCATGACACATATACAGCAGAGAACTACCTGATCTGGCCTCAGTTGGAGATGTTCCTAACCATGGAGAGACTTGAGGGAATGGGAAAGCTTGGCAGGGAGGATATCCTCTTGGAGACAGAGGAGAGGAGGAATGGGATGAGATGAGGAAACTGTGAAAGGGCAGACAAGGAGAGGGGCAACAACTGGATTGTAAAGAAATAAAAGTTTAAAAACAACATGTAGGTGTTCTAAATTACAAGCTTGTTTGAGTGATCTGAAGTGAATAGATTTAACAAATTGTTTACTTCAAGATGATGAGTCATGATGTTTCTATGTATTTTGCTTTGGAGCCATGGAATCATACGAATTAGTTGGATCTTTATTCTCTGAGCAAGTGCTATGCTAAGGCCAATGAAATCATGCTCAGTACACTCACCAGCAAGCAACATTTCATGATATGCACAGATAAAATTACACAAAAGCAAAGTATACTCACAAGTGTTTAAAAAGTGTCCACATTGATTTCCATAGTGACTTATGAATTTGGAGTCCTAGCAATGTTTGAGTGCTTGTGTTTTTACACATCTCTACGAGCATGAAGCAATTGTCACTTGTTTTGCTGATCTTAGCCATTTTCACAGGTAAAAGATGAAATCTCAAATTAGTTTAAATTTACATTTCACTGAAGACTAAGGTTGCTGAGCACTCTTATGTCATTTGAATTTCCTCTAATGAGAACTCTGTTTAGATCAGTACCCCATTTTTAAAATTAGGTTTATCCCTCAATATCTAGTTGCTTATGTTCCTCATACTTATTGAATACTATATTGAAAACCCATTATTGGATGGGAAAAATCTTTCCCCCTTCTGTTTTGTTCAAATAACAGTGTCATTTGACACTGTATGCATTCTGCATGGCGAAACTTTTCAGTTTTATGAAATTCCATTTATTAACTGTTGTTTTTATTCCTATGAAAATGGTATTCTGTTCAGAAAGCCTTTTCCTGTGTCAAGACTATTCCTCACTTTCTCTTCTATTATCTTCATTCTCTATGGTTTTTTATTGAATTACTTGAAGTTGAGTTTTGTACAGGGTCATGGGTATGAATCCATTTGCATTCTTCTGTAAACTGACATTCAATTTGTCAAGCACCAATTGTTGAAAATGTACTTCTTTTTGCAGTGTGTCTTTCTTGCCTCTCTATCAAAAATCAAGTGTCTGTAGGTTTGTGGATTTACTTATGGGTTTCAATTCAGTTTCATTGATGAATGTGTCTGTTATTTTATCAACACCATGATATTTTTATTGCTATAACTTTACAGAACAACTTGAAATCAGAGATTGGATCACATTCATGTGCTCTTTTGTTATTCAGGATAATTTTAGCTATTCGTGGTTGTGTGTGTGTGTGTGTGTGTGTGTGTGTGTGTGTGTGCATGTACATTTTCATATGAAGCTGAAAGTTGTCCTTACAAGATCTTTGAAGACTTATGTTGGAATCTTGATGAGGATTGCATTGACTCTGTGAATGGTTTTTGGTAGGATTGCAATTTCTCAAGGGAATGGATATTGATCTACTTTAAGACTCATATCTACTGTTCTTTGGCATATACACAAAGGATGCATCATGCTACCACAAAGACACTTTCTGAACCATATTCACTACTGCTCTATTCATAATATCCAGAAAGGGAAATAACCTAGAAGTCCTCAAGAGAACAATGAATTTTGAAATGTTCTAGATTTATACAACAAAATATTATCCAGGCATTAAAAATAATGAAGTCATAGAATTTTTGAGCAAATGGTATTTAAACTAGAAATAAAAGGGTTACTGAGTGTGGTGCCCCTAACTTAGAAAGACATATGGCATGTAGTTGCTTATATATGGATTTTAGCTGTTACTTCAATGATTAACAGCTACAATTCATAGATATATAGAGAACAAGTATAGAGTAAAGAACTAGAGGGAACAAATCAATCTCATTAGGGAAGGAAAATAGGAACAGATAGGTATGGATGGAAGGATGCAATCTGAAATGGGAGGATCAAGTGAGAACGGGGTGCTAATACAGAAAGAGATAGCTAAAATTAAGTGGCAGTTGTGAGATAGTATAGAAATCCAATACAGTAGAAACTAGCTAAAATATATGCACATATGAAGGCCATACAAAAGAAAAAACAAATAATGGAAGACAGAGTCCCAATTATCCATTTAATTGTTATCAAACAAGGACTTCAGTCCTGTGATTGTACTACATCTAATTGAGTTATTGTCCAAAAGGATCCTATATGAATTCCCAAACAACTGAGTATTTTGATAATAATTTAAGTTGGTCTTCTCTTCAATCACAATCTCAAGTCACCATTGCTGAAGGCAAGATCTATGGATCTCATTGAACATGGAGATGTCCAGCTGGTGCCTACACAACTGTTCACACCTATGTTTCAGAGATTTTAGTACAGCAACCTACTCTCTCCATTCTCAAAAGAGAAACTTAAACACTACACCAGTCTCAAAATTTTATTTGCCATGGTGTCCTATGTGCTAGGGCAGTGATGGCACAAGCTTGTGGGAGTAACCAACCAATAACTGATTTGACGTTAGTTCCACTCCCATGAGATTGAGCACAATCTTCACACTACATGGGTGATCAAGAACCTGAACCTAGATAACCCAAGGACCTAGGGTGAAATTAAATAATAGTAGCCTAAAAAAAGAAAAGAACTACAATCATAAAATGACTCATAATGATATTGTGCTATACTTATAGATAAGTACGTTATTCTGTCAGCATCAGAGAAACGTCTTCCTGCAGTAAATGGGAAAAATATAGAAACGCATAGCAGGATATATCAAAGAATGAGAGAAATTGAAACACTCAGCCCTAAATGTAATGTGTCTATGAAACACGAGGGAAACTCATAAGAATTTTTGTAGATTGGAGCAACAAGCACAAGGCCTGCATAGGTCTACACCAGCTCCTCTATGTGTATATTATGGCTTTCACTTCATTACAGTGTTTTTGGGAATCCTGAAAGTGGGAATGAGTGGATTTCTGGTTCTTGTTTCCTCTTTTGGGTTCTTTACCTTCCATTTGTTTTTATTGTCCAACTAGGATACAATAGTTTTTGTTTTATAACATTGCATTTTATTATATATATATATATATATATATATATATATATATATGTGAATAAATAAAAACCTACTTACTAGAATGGTTAACCAATGAACTGCCAAGTATCCTTGCTAAGAAAGGGATAGATAGTTTTCTCCAATAGAAGATACTGGGTATATCAACCACTTCAGTATAGGCCTCATTGTTCAGTAGGTATTGAACAATATAAAACAAACTCCGTAGTTCTTTCTGTGTACTTTTATATGGTTACAGTTTGATGGGGATTTGTTTGTTTATCATGTGGTTTTAATTTGTTTTCTTTTGGGGGAGATCATTGTACTGGATTTTCATATTTATTTATTTTTTTACTTGAGAAAAACTTAAAGTTGGATGGGTAGAATTGAAAAAGTAACTTCAAGGAATTGGAGAATGTGAATAACAGGATCAAAATAAATTTAAATTTAAAAATTGCTTTAAATACTAAAACCTATAATAAAAAAATGAAATTTCTGAGTATCTCATTCTTGGGGAAATGCAAGCGATACATTTAATATCAAAGAGAGTTTCAGCACTGGATTAATAGTGTAATGTTCACATGAGCAATTATGCAATATTTAAAACTCCTGGTTATATATTATAAATAACTTACATATTTTTGAATAGGGCAATTCAAAAGATACATAAAGAGAGGCATGAAGGTCAAGGATATTGCCATACACTAGTTTTGTATTTTATATAAATTGTTTAAACCAACCTTGTGAACCTATTATATATATTCAAAAAACAAGACTGATAGGACCATTTAAAACCACATTTTTTCTTTCAGTTTTGTTGTCCGGGTGGCAGAAAATATGGTCTTTTCCAGGGTAGGCGAGTTCCAATTCCTTGTCACTGAACTCTGTCTTCAGTGTGGGCATATATTGCCTGAAACAGAGCAGATTGTCTCTGACAATCAGTGAATGCCTCATTTGAATCTCAGGTGAGAAGCCAGGATGCAGAGGCCCTGGACAGCACATAGCAAATCATTCAGAAGAAAACAAATTTTCTTGAAAGAATCAAGAGACGAACATAGAAATGTTTAACCTGCAGTCTGGAGAAAGGAGAACATGATAATTTATATTTATTGACTACTTTTCATAGACCTAGAGTCATCACGGTGATAAAATTCAGAACAGGTTTATAAGGGTTTTCTAGATTTAAAGAAGTGAGGTAGGAAGATCTACCCAACTTTTTTTTCTTTTTTAGTTATTTTATTTATTTACATTTCAAATGTTGTCTCCATTCCTTGCCTCCATCTCTCCTCCACAAACCCCTGATCCAATCCCCCCTCCCCTTTGTCTCCAAGAGAGTGCTACCCCACCTTTCAACCCACTTCCACTCCCACCTCACAGGCCTAGCATCCCCATACAATGGGAGCATCAACCCTCCATAGAATAAAAGGCATTCCCTTTCATTGATGCCAGATAAGGCAATACTTTGCTACGTATGTCACTGGAGCCATAGATACACTTTGGTTTGTGATTTAGTCCCTAGGAGATCTGAGGGTGGGTGTGGGGCCCCAGTTAGTTGATATGGTTGTTCTTCCTATGAGGTTGCAAATCCCTACATCTCCTTCAGCCTTTCCCCTAACTCTTCCATTAGGGTCTCTGAGCTCAGTCAGATGGTTGGCAGTGACTATCTGCATTTGTATTAGTCAGGTGCTTGCAGAGCCTCTCAGAGAACAGCTGTAGCAGGCTTCTGTCAGCAAGCACTTCTTGGCATCAACAGTAGTGTCAGGGTTTGGTGTCTGCAGATGAGATGGATCCCCACGTACGGCGGTCCCTGGATGGCCTTTCCTTCAGTCTCTTCTTCATTTTTTGTCCCTGTATGTTTTTGAGACAGAAACAATTCTGAGTTAAAATTTTTGAGAGGGGTAGGTGGCCCCATCCCTCAACTGGAGGCCTTGGCTATATACTGGAGGTGGTCTCAACAAGTTCTAGCTTCCCTTTGTTGGGTATTTTGGTTAAAGTCATCCAGTTGGGTACTGGGAATCTCTTGTTTCACTGGGGTCTTGGACTTTCTAGTGATTCCTCCCCAACCCTGTTCCCTACCCAGCCCTCCCACGGTTACATATTTCTATTCATTTTCCTGACTCTCTGGACTTCTCTCTTGTCTCTTCCTATACCTGATCCTGCCCTTCCTATTTTTTCCTTCCTTCTCCTCTCTCCCTTCCGGGTCCCTCTCTCCCTCTATCTCCTGTGATTATTTTGTTCCCTCTTCTAAGTAGGATTTAAATATCCACACTTTGGTCTTGATTCTTGTTAAGCTTCACATGGTCCATAATTTGTATACTGGGTATTCCAAACTTTTGGGCTAATATCCACTTATCAGTGAGTACATACCATGTGTGTCCTTTTGTGTTTGGGTTACCTCATTCAGGATATTATTTTAGTTAGATCCATCCTAACTTCTAGGGCAATGGTTCTCAACCTGTGGATCACGACCCTTCTACCAATCCTGCATGTCAAAAATAATAATAATAATAATAATAATAATAAACGCTACAATTCATAACAGTAGTTATGAAGTAGTAGCACAAATAATCTTATGATTTGGGGCATCACCACAACATTAGAAACTGTATTACAGGGTCATAGCATTAGGAAAATCAAGAAACAGTGATTTAAAGTAAATAAAAAAGAGAAAGCAGCCTGAGCATAGCATTTATCTGTTTCCTGATGCTGTGTGATGAACAGATGCCCAAAGTTCTTACTGCTGTGATATCCCAGGCCTGAACCATGAGCTGAGAAAACTTTCCTTTTGAACTGCTTTTGTCAAAAGACCTTGAAGGTGGCAGCAGAGATTACTGAAGGGTAAAGGCGTGTGGAACTCGAGTAATATCATATTACTGAAAGTGTGAAAGGTCCACACAGTTTTTCTTATGTTGAGGGCCTTTCACCAAGGAGGAAGCCATTTCACTTTTTTGGACAACAATTGAAATAGTAAAGGATATTAATTATAAAAAATTCACTGTTAATTTGGGATTTTGCAGAAGCATACAGCCAGGCAAAAGAAATGTTAAAAGTGAATAGTCTTTTTATGATAATTCATATGTATTGTCAATCTGAAAGACTATTATGAAGCTCACTGTACTCCATTTTTTGTGTGTGTATTGACATAACAATTAGGTCTTTAAAAATGCATTCATACTAAATAAAAAGTTCAGAGAAAATAGCTTAATTTGTATTTTATAGATCATTCAATTTATCTACAATCAACTTAGTGCGACCAGGTGCTGTTTGATGGAGAAGGATCTTGAAAAATATGTTTAGAGGACTCTGTGATAATTGGTGACTTTTAGAAGTTCAGAGAAAGATGCTATGGTTTATTTGGAGATAGCACATCATTTGCTGAAGTCTCCTAGGCTTGTTGACATTCCAGCACTTTGTGAATGAGGCTCTTTTTATTCTCCCTTCATTTGTTTAGCTCTTTACCTAATTGATTTTCTGTGCTAATACACTAAAGGTCTGAAGAAGGCAGTGCCTCAGGTGTGACAGATGAAATAAGATGCTCTTAGGCATCACTTTTATCTTCCATGTCTAATGTGTTGGTTACAGCTGTGCAGTTTAACAGCAAAATCGATACGTCATTTACTGCCAGTATCTGAAGGAATTTGGAAACCCTTCAGTATTTTAACTATTAGATTTCCTCTGAAGTTTTAATACTTACTTACGTGTTTACTTTCTGCTCCTGAATGCCACTAGGTAAGTAGCTGTTTGCTCCTCCCAGACTTCTCAGGCATTGCTATTGCCAATAGCAACTTAAGTTACTTTACTGTGAATCTTGGAACATCTGTCAATTAAATGAATTCTAGGAAATGTAAAATAAATGTTTAAAAAATCTCTTCCATTTGTTTAAATCATGTTGAGCTTAAGCAGTTAGCATTTAGCATATGTGCCACTGGAAATAGAAGCACTCTATTGTGCATGAAAAGCAGGATATGTAGAGGTAGTTGGGCAATTCTTTTTGTAAATGGATATGTTTATTGCCAGTTTCCCATTTTGTATCAGCAATATCATGATTTCTACTTGAAACATTAGCGAAGATTTTATTTCAATAAAACACTTATTCTGTATGATATTTCTGTTTCTTCTGTTTCCTTTTTCACTCTATTGTTGATAATCTATCTATAATCTACCAATTATTTATAATTCATAATCTACCTATCTCTATAATCTCTGTACCTATTATCTATCTATTATCTATCAATCTATCTTCCTATCTTTACTTATTTACCTATCTAAAAACTGTCTATAGTCTATTTATAATCAATCAATCTATCTATCTATCTATCTATCTATCTGTCTATCTATCTATCATCTATCTATAATCTATTTATCTTTCTATCTATCATCTATCTATCTCTCTGTGTATGTGTCTGTGTATGTTTGTTTTTTATTGGTTTTTCTCTAGTTGTTTGATTCTTGTTGGTTTCACTTGTGTGCCTTGAGAGCAAATATGAAAAAATATGATATGTGGTACAAGACTTTCCCTTTTACCTCCTCATAAATCAACTCCTGGCAACACAAATAAATAAGAGTATTTATACTGTTTTGAAATCCCATGGAGAATTTATTAAGTGGTTTTATCTATATTAAACTCTGAAAAACAACCCATTAAATATCTCTAACAGTTTTTTTCATGTATTTTCAGGGCATATATGAAAATGTATGGAAGTTGATTTATCATTAATGATTAATTTCTCAACATATGCTTTCTATTTAAAAATGAGTCTAGAAGATTATTTTTAAACAGTTAAAACTGTAAATGCTTAAGTGAAATAAACTATAACAAAACTGTGTAAAGCATGATTAACATGAGCCCATTCAACAGCATGTATTTCATATTTCAGCATGTTACCTGTAGTATAGCTACTACTAAATTTGAAATGGTACATATATAAAGCTGAGAGATTGCATGTAACTTTACCTTAATTTTATTACGCTAAATAGCAAAATAATATATTGACTGTCAGATTATATATATATATATATATATATATATATATATATATACACACACACACACACAAATAACAGCCATGTTTGTTCAATATAAAGATACTGATGATATGGGGGAAGCATAATTGTTCTATTTCTTCTGAAATAGTATTTGTTATTTTACCTTACATCACTTAGCTAAGTACTCTTAAATGTTATTATTTACATTTTTAAAGAGGCTAATAATTCACTACTATGTATTCTTTTCAGTTGACTAAAAAGTTTGACATTATCCAAAATTTGAAACTTTTTTAGGTATTAATAAGTTATTGTATTTGAACCAAAATGTTATATAAAATAATTAACAATTAATAATTTAAATATTTTATATACAGATTGGACAAAAATAAGATATATATTTTTGTATACTTATACACACAGACACACACACACACACACACACACACACACACCTGCTTCAACACGTATAAGAATGAAGCTTTTACTTGTTCTCCAGATACAATAAACTTGTGACTAGGCAGAGGCAGGTTCAGTTCTATTTGAAAAGGGCAAAGAAAAAGTTGAAACAAAACTGATTCAGACCAAAAGCAAGCTTCACAATGAAACAAATTCCCTTTTGCCATAATAGAACAGCAGTTTTGATGTTGCTGTTGCTTTTGTTTTGTTTTTTGGTTTTATATTTTAAGAAGCAAGTGATTTGGCTCATTTCATGAAATATAAGGACTACTTCTTCTGCCTATTATGTTTATGTATGTGTTTTTTCCACATTTTGACTGAGTTCAGAAGAAAAAAGTCACCAAAGGGTTTAGATGAAGAAGATTATGGGTCTAAAACAACAGTCAACTATAATACTTACATAAACAAATCTGAAAACTGCTGCAACTACTCATGGTTTAGCCAAATGAGCAAGTAAGGAAAAAAGAAGTTATAAATCTTTTTCTATGGGTAATATTTCCTTAAATGAAGTTAAGGTGGTCATAAACACCTTCACGCTGTGCCGGAACTTTTATTCCAAGCATCACATTTAAACTGCTTTACATACATTCCTTTTTTAAAAAAATAATTAATTTACATATTTTAAACTCCAAATTTTATTCCCTTCACTGTCTACCCTCTGACCTACATCCCTTACCTCCTCCCTACCCCCTATCTCCACGAGGATGTCTCTACCCCAACACCTCACCCCACCAGACCTCTAAACTTCCTGGGGCCTCCAGTCTCTAGAGGGTTATGTGCATCTTCTCAGACTAAATCCAGACCTAGCTCTTTTCTGCAGTATATGTGTTGCGGGCCTCACACCATCTGGTGTATGCTTCCTGGTTTGTGGTCCAGTGTTTGAGATATCTCAGGGGTTCAGGTTAATTGAGACCCCTGGTCCTCCTACAGGGTCACCCTCCTCCTCAGCTTCTTTCAGCTTTTCCCTAATTCAACCACAGGGGTCAGCAGCTTCTGTTCACTGGTTGGGTGCCCATATCGGCATAAGTGGATATTGCCAATAAGAAAATACAGAACACCTAAGATACAGTCAACAGAACTCAAAATGTCAACAAACTGAAGGGCCCAAGTGAGAACTCCTCAGTCGCATTTGGGAGGAAGAAGAAAGCAATCACAAGTGGGGAGGAAGGGACGGACCAAGGAGGGAAAGTAGACAGAAAAGGGTGAAGAGGGAAACCTGATCTGGTATTGGGTGAGAGAAAAGGGCTGAATTCCTGAGGGGCAGCAGAAAGAATGGAAACAGCAATAATTGGGAGGTAGGAGGTTGGGGGGTACTTAAGTTTCTTAATCCAGTTAATTGTTTAGATGAAGACAAAGCAATCTTATCATGTATTATTTTGACAAATATTGAACCATCAATTGTCTGAAATACATAGCTAAAGCGTAAGAAATGGGGAAATAGTCCCACAAGAAATAAAAATAAAAACACAGATATCTTAATATATTAAGGATGAAACCGTTTTCTATTTTTAAAATTGTAATGGATACTCACATATATGTTAGACATCTTCTTTAGAATTATGTCAGTATTTTGGAAGCTCTTATTGTGTGATGCTAGGGTATTAGGAGATCCATAGAGGAATAAGAAAGGATCACTGTGAACTATGAACATATAATGTAAATTAGAATGAATTTATATTTACAAGCATAATTTTAACAATGAAAGGAATAAATAAGAGATTTGTCCTAGTTAGGATTTCTACTGCAGTGATAAAGCACCATGGCTAAAGCAACTTGGGGAGGCAAGAGTTTATTAAGCTTACATGCTCATATCGTAGTCCATCACTGAAGGAAGGAAGTATAAGAACTTAGAGTAGAAACACAGAAGCAGGAGGCCTTGGAGGGATGCTGCTTACTGGTTTGCTCCTCATGGTTTGCTCAGGTTACTTTCCTATAGAACCCAAGACAACCAGCTCGGAGTGATGCCACCCACAATGTACTGAACACTTCCACATGGATAACTAATTAGGAAAATGCTCTATAGGTTTGCCTACAATATAATCATATAGAGATATTTGATCAATTGAGACTCCCTTCTCTCTGATTACTCGATCTTGTGTTCAACTGACATAAAACTGGCTGGCACAAAACTTAACAAAACAGTCTAAAACTGTGCTGCTCAGTTGCTAGGGAATCCAGAGTTATCTCCTCAATAACACTTCAAGGCATATTATATATAGTGCATTCTTCAGTAGTATACTGAGCTGATGTCGCTGTAATTAGATATCTGGGTTTACATTTATTTATGGTATTTATTTTTATAAGGCCTATTCTGATCCAATTTTGTTCATTTTTAGTTCTAGTTTTATAATATTATATAATAATTTGAAAAAAGTGTCAGTAATTTATAAAAATATTGCCTTTATGATTTCCTACAATCATTAAAAATGAAGATAAATGTAGAAAAGATATTGTAGTTATGTGTATGCATGTATTTGTGTGCATTCATATTGTTTGTGTATGCATGCTTAATTTATGCACATATGCATGTGTATATGTCTCTCCAGTGCATACACAAGGAAAAACTAGAAGTTGATATAAGGTGACCTCATCCACCATGAATTTTTAAAATAATTTATTTTTATTGATGCACATTAGTATTTTTCTTGCATGTATGTCTGGGTGTGCATGTCAGATACCCTGGAACTGGAGTTATAGACAGTTGTGCGCTGCCATGTGGGTGTGGGGAATTGAACCTGGGTCCTCTGGAAGGCCATACTGTGCTCTTAACATCTGAATCATTTCTCTGGGCACCCTATCATGCATTTTGAGACAAGGTCCTCATTAAACCTAAGGATTTACATTTAAATCACCCAGGCTTGACCACAGTACCCTAGTACCCCAGTACCTCCTATCCCCTATTTTCCAGCACTGAGACTACAGACATATGAGACCATATCCAGCTTTTTCATGAGTTCTGAGAATTCAAATTCATAATGCTATGCTTATCAATCATTGTAGACACTGGACCATGTCCTCTGCCTCCACAGCCACATTTTAATGTAGCATCTCTCTGTCTAATTTTGTGTTAATCAATTTAATCTTTAGTCACAATTTAGTGCCTCAGAGATATTTTCAGTGTTTTCATGTACCCCCACACCCTTTCCCTTAGACACATTATACCAGGTAATGAAATCTAGAATAAGATACTGGTAATTGAGAACATTGGTATGCTTTTAAAGCTTAAAATGCTTGTAGTTGAACACAGAACATGGAGATAAGTTTAAATTAATTTATTTTTCGCAAGCTCCCATGCAGTAAGCTCTGTCTTAAGAACGTAGGTCGTCTGAAGAATTGTAGTTATGAAAGTTGTCAGTGGAAATATAACAGAAGTATAATATTGCACACACACACACACACACACACACACACACACACGTATGGTTTCGGGACTAATATTTGGTAAGCAATTGATGTACCAAGTTTGATATCACCATCCATTCTCCAGTTGCTACCACATGTAAGCACATATGTATATGATTTATATTTGGTATATTATATCTTTATTTAGAGTTTTCATTTCAACTCTAACTTACAAAATATCAACAGAATATAGTATTGTGATTGCTTTTTAAAAATAGATATTTAAGTATCACATTAAACTATGCCTAGATGCTTTGAAATTGTTGTGATACTACAGATCATAGTAAGTATCATTTTGGCAATGTATGAACTGTGTCCTATGTATATAGCCCCAGAGCTCTTTTTCATACTTTCTGATGTAGTGGCAAAGAAGGGTAATTCAGGTCATTACCTCTAGTGCTTTTTAGGGAAGAAAAGTGAATTGTATTAAATTAGAAGTGGACAGATGAGAGCTTTTTCTATACAGTACAGCAATGCTATAAATTTGCAATATTACTGATGAATTCAAAACTCTTATGGGTCATTGAAAATTGTTTGCAAATGACCACATTCTGATTTCCAAGCAGATACTTGAAATATTGTCATCCTTTCTGGCAAAAACTTTGAACCCTACTTTAAAGAGACCTCCATTTAAAAATTATATATGATTAAACCAAAATTTCCATATATTATTCAATAAAAAATACGTTATTTTAAAGCAGTCATGATTATTTTTAATAAATTGAGATGCATTGGTCCATGTTTTGCCTTGTAACTAAAAATAACAAAGTCATAAAATAGTTGTCATAATGACCATGATTATCAAAAGGAAGAGAAGAATATAGAGTCTCTAGCTATAAAAAAATAACATTTAAAAACTTATATTGCTTGCTTGTATACATCTGTGTGGGAGGTAGAAATGACTGTTTTTAAATCATGAACAAAATAATGAACTGTAATATTTGAAGAAAGGAAAACAAATGAGATGTGTTAGGTTGTGTATTTGCTCCACTATTTCTCCTGATAAATTTTGCAGATTAAAGGAAAGGACAGTGGCTTTTTTCCGGTGAAGTTAAAAAAAAAAGAAAAGAAAAAGAAAACATATAAATATGTATAAATTTCCACATACTTTTTGAGAACTCAAATCCATAAACTTATGGGTATTTGTGCATGCACAGATTTGAACTTTGCTGTAAATCAGGTGTTCTCTGCCAGCCTGCCATTCAGCAACTCAGCTTAAACCATCCCAGCTGCTGCCAGTTGCAGCACATTTCTACTGTCTTTATGTGTTGCAAAGTTACATTTACCCATTTAAAAGATCCCAACCACCCTAGATCTCTCTCTCTCCTCCCTCTCTGTTTCTTCGTCTCTCCCTCTCTCTCACTCTGTTTCTCTCCCTGTCCCTTCTCACTCCCTCTTCCCCCATCCCTTCTTAACCACTCCACTTATGTGTGTGTGTGGGCGTGTGTCTGTGTCTGTGTCTGTGTCTCTCTGTATGTGCTGTTTGTTCTCTCTGTCTCCTAGTCTCTCTGACTATCTACATCTCTCTGTGTCTCCATCCCTCTCTCATGTCCTACTCCAAGACACTTGCTCTTTCTGCTCTGCCAATGGATCTCTGACATTAGCTCTGCTGCATGACAAAATATCTTTGTAGCATACCTTGGGTCTGTACCACCAAAGGTACTTTTTTTTTTACCACTTTATCCTATTTCTGACATAAATGAGATTTGAAGATGTCATAGTTTTCTTATTTATACATACCTGATTATATCATTTGCTCTAGTAATTTTGCAGAAATAGTGCATTTAAGAAAATTTTGTCCAAAGTTACTGGTCATTTTAGACCAAAATTATGAAAAACAAAAATGGGCAGAAAATGACAATTAAAGTAATTTATGGTTAGCAGAGAAACTGTAAGCTTCTTAGTATGTATTTGACCATTGAAAATATAACATTTTAATAGTACATATATTTAATATCCTAAAATATAATACTACTGTACAATACATGCAATTATTAAGGGCTACATTTATGAATATTTTTAAAAAAGCAAATTTTAGAGTAATAATTACTCACTGGGGTTCCTTTGAAGAAAATTCTCCAATTTACTCTAGGGGACTCATATGAAACATTATTTTTATATATTATTTAATATAAAAATTATGCAAAGACTAAAAATAAAATAAGTAAATTCAAAAATGTCAAAAACAATATAATACAAAAATGAAAATGTTGATTAATATTGACTATAAAAAAAGTTCAATAGAATTGACAATAAGCTAGGTATTTGAAAACAAAGTGATAATGAATTAGTATACATGGCCATATGACTTACCAGGTTTATACATAATTCACATGCTATGAAATGGGAGAAAAGTAAATCTTATTAAGTGAATAATAGGATACTTATCATAAAAATAAGAGATGAAAATGAACTTCAGGAACACAAATAATGACAAAAATAGAGAGGTACACACGTGATATTTACCTACGATGTGAATAATTTCTTAAACACTGCTCATCTCAGTAACTGATGAGACATCTATTATAATACTACAATACATTACACAGGTATATTTTGCACACACTAAACTCAGTTCAAATATAAAAGCATAATAGATTGAAAATGAAAGAACAGATAAATAAATAACATTCTAGAAGTAAATGAAATATTTCTTCCATAATGATATTGATTTGTGTTGAATCAAATTTAAAAAAAATATTTTGGTACATTTACACAATGGAGTACTACTCAGCTATAAAAATAATGACTTCATTAAATTCAGAGGCAAGTGGATAGAACTAGAAAATATCATGCTGAGTGAGGTAACCCAATCACAAAAGAAGACACATGGTGTGCACTCACTGATAAGTGGATATTAGTCCAAAAGCTTGGAATACCCAAGACACAATTCACAGACCACATGAAGCTCAAAAAGAAGGAAGACCAAAGTGTGGATGCTTCAGTCGTACTTAGAAGGAGGAACAAAATAATCCAGGGAGGTAGAGGGGTGATGGACCTGGAAGGGAGAGAAGAAGGGGATGGAAAAGGGGGGCAGGATCAGGTGTGGGAGAACCCTAGGGAGAAGATCAGAATGTCAGGAAATTGAATTGAGGTATTTAGCCATGGGGAGTGGAGAACTGGGAATAGCCACTAGAAAGTCCCAGATACCAGGAAAGCAAGAGCCTCCTAGGACTCCATGAGGATGACATTAGCTGAAATACACAACAAAAGGGAGAGAGAACCTGTAGAGAATATATCCAGAGGTTAGGTAAAGCCCCTGGTTGAAGGATGGGGGTATCACCCATCTAAAAAATATTAACCCAGGATTACTACTGTCTAAAGGAAATGCAAGGACAAAGAGTGGAACAAAGACTAAAGGAAAGACCATGTAGAGACTGCCCCACCTCGAGATCTATGCCATCTGCAGACACCAAATCCAGACACTATTGCTGATGCCAAGAAGGCCTTTCTAACAGCTGCTTGGTGTAGCTGTCCCCTGAGAGGCTCTGCCAGAGCCTGACCAATACAGATGCATACCCTCTCAGCCAATCATCAGGCTGAGCACTGGTACCCCAATGGAGGAGTTAGGGGAAGGACTGAAGGAGCTGAAGTGGTTTGTAACCCCATAGGGAGAACAACAATATCAACCATCTAGACCCCCCAGAGCACCCAGGGACTACACCACCAACCAATCAGGAACCCTGGCTCCATCCCTGGTAGCAGAGGATGATCTTATCTGGCATCAATGGGAAGGGAGGCCCTTGGTCCTGTGAAGGCTTGATGCCCCAGAGAAGAGGAATGGTAGGGTAGTGAGGTGGGAGTGCGTGTGTGCATTGGGGAATGCTGTCATAGAAGCAGGGGAGGGGAAATGGAACAGGGGGCTTGTGGATGGAAAACTGGAAAAGGGGACAACAGTTGAAATGTAAATAAGTAAAATAATAAATATAACATTAAAATAAATTCAAAAAAATCTCAGCTTCCATCTATTCAAATAATGGATTAATTTGGGGGCAGAAAAACTCTTGATTTTCAGAGAGTGAAGCTAAAGTTAAAACAAAAGTCAATAGTATATTAATTACAATAATGGTGCAGTAGAGAAATGACAGAAATAAATCATTATAACCCAGTCATATGTTGCATACTTTATGACTTCATTGCGGTACTTTGAATGAGTGAGGCCTAAGACAGTTTCCATCTGAATTCCCATAATAATTTCTGAAAGACATTAATTATTTTTAAACCTAAAAGCAAATTTTTGTAGTTTAAGCATTGTTCTAGTAACTATTTGTTCCAAATATTGCATAGTGTCTCATCTTTGTACCTTTTCATAGACAACTATAAAACTATTTTTAGTATCATATCCTTAGTTATGTTATATATTGATCATAGTTGTTCTTCTTTGATAATGGCTAACAGGATGTCATCCTTATAATGAATAATATGAGCCTAAGGGAAGGCCTGCCACATAAGCTCTAAAACCTTTCCTGTGTAACATTGACACATAGTAGGGGCCTTTTCCACACCTTGAAGTAATATAGTCCATTGATACTGAAGCTGAGGTTATTCATGATAGTGTGAGGGAAGAGAAAAGATAAAATGAACATTATTAGGATGACTATGTAGAGAATAAAAGCAATTTTTTTTAAATCCAAAATGAAATCTCTGTATTAGTTTGCTATCAAAAGTCTGTAGGACTGCCATTATACCTTCTGGACCTGTGAATTATAATTTTGTAGCATTTTCTTTAAACTTCTTGCAGCTCATAATTCTCAATCCTATTCCAGTTGAAATTACCTCTATAACATCCAATTAAGAGGTCTATACTTCTATGGTACTAAAAAAGACATCAGCTCAAGAATCAATTAATACTTTGTAAATTTTTTCTTTTATTTTTAAATCCAATAATGGTTTATTATCTTTTTTCAATAAGTATTTTAAGTTACAATTTTTATCTACACTACCAAATCTGCCATCAGGAAGTACATTTTTTTTTCATGAACAAAACATAAGGCAATGATAATTGTATATTTTTCCTTTTGCTTTAAATTGCCAATTAGCAGACACTAAAATCATGACTGCAAAGTCCTCTATATACAATAACTTTTGTAGGAACTATATTTTTTCATAGATGAAATACTCTCATTCAGTGAAAGTTCAATGGTTCTAAACAGGATAGGTTCCCTTATATCTTATGTATTTCTTAAAAGGACATTGAAGAGGAGAACTGTCAATATCTTTAAAAAAGGACTATGAATAGCCATACTTCTTTGGGAAGGAGCATGAGAACACACTCCAAGAACAATTCTCTGTTTTGAAGAAACTGAGGTCACAGACTCTTGTCTTATTCTTTTGGAGTGTACTCACAGACACTCAGAATTTTCTCACATGACTCCATTCCAGGAGCATATTCTGACTAGTGATTAAGAGAATTTGATACTCATAAGCATTTGCAACATGGAGTCCAGGGGTTCTGAACTGTCTTCTGACCTCTGTGGAAACTGCATGTACATGGTACACATATAAACTTTGAGGCAAGTTCTCATAAGTATACAATAAAAGCATGTCTTAAATCTTGTGTTGAATCTTATGTTAACTATATAATGAATAAAACATCAAGACTAAAGAATGAGAATACTTCTGGGGTTGTGAATACAATATGAAAGGACTTGAGGGTGAATCTAACGGTTATGTTGAGCTTCTGCTGACTCTCCGCCATAAATGAACTCAAAAGCTAATCGCCAGCTTATGAATTTCATCAATTTTTTGTTCAGATTGTCCATGAGATTTCTTGACTAACATGATTATACAGGTCATCTATGATACAGACTTGTCATAATTTTCATGCAAAGTTACAGGGAAATATAGAAACATATATAATAGTGCTTCTAAATCTAAGTAAGCTTAAATGAAGCATAATCTCTCTTTATACATATACCACAAATAAGTAGGTTAATTATTGATTAAATTATTCTCCAATAACTAGGACCATTTATTCTATGCTTTACCAGAAAACAGTTCTTTTATAAAGTTATCACTTTATAAAATATTATTTATGAAAGTTATCCATATCATGATAAAGGACTGATTCTTGTGCCAAGTTTACACATGAGAAACCAAACCCACATGCAACTAAAATACTCTCAGTATTTTTTCTTTTCTATAAATGATGGCAATGCTAAGTTTTTGTTTGCAATGAGATGAGAATCATATTGGTCAACTATAGTTAAGATTTATGCCCTTACAGAGCTTGGTTTATTATAAATAAGAAGTTGTATATTTTCTAAAGAATATAATCAACCACAACTGTAAGACTATTGAATTAGGATTTGATCTAAGTACATAAACACACTTATGCACACACACACATACACACACACACACACACACACACACACACACACCAACACACACATGGGGAGAGAGAGAGAGAGAGAGAGAGAGAGAGAGAGAGAGAGTGCAAGGGAGAGAGGGACAATACACACACACACGCACACACACACAAACACACAATCATTATTTTCTGAAGTGCATGACACTAGGAAGAAGATACATCCTGGAAATAGTGAGCATAAATCTCAGAAAAATGTAAGAAAATGTTGATAAATATCAAAATTAATGTATTTACTAAAGCATTTTTCCTATTCTTGGGAAATAGTGAATTTGCAAACATCAAATTAAGTTTTCCATTTTCCTTGAGTTCTCTCTCTCTCTCTCTCTCTCTCTCTCTCTCTCTCTCTCTCTTGCTTTTTGAGACAGGGTTTTTCTGTGTAGCCCTGGTTGTCCCGGAACTCACTCTGTAGACCAGGCTGGCTTCTAACTCAAAAGATCCTTCCCAGTGCTGGATTGAATTCTCATTAGGTCACATTATATTGACATCTAGATGAAAGAGTGTACTTGTTTCCATTCTGTGTAGTTGTGTTCACAGGAAAGCTGGCAGCAGTCAGTCTTTATGCACATGCAACCAAAAGAAAGACAATGAGAATTAGTAAAATCATGTATAAAATATGAGAAAAGAATGGAGAATCAAATTTCAGGCAACTGCTACTGAAAGAAATACTTTCAAGATTGGCTCCTATGAAAAAGTCTGAATTTGAGTGATTGTGATGTTATGACTTACCATGAAACAGAAGAAAGATTCTAGTTTCAAAATCATTAAAGAAAACAAGCTTTCACAGATTATGATTTCATAAAAACTTTAGACTCATTTTAAGCTGATTTTTATCAAGGTTTGCAAATAAGTAAGGTTTGATGAAAATGTTTATAAACAAATAATAAAGGGAAGTGAAAATATGAAGACAAAAGTAGATAAATTCTACTTATACAATTGGAGTCTTTATTATTATATTTATAATATATGTTACAATGCCTCTACACATGTGCAAAAGTTTTGCACATGGAAGACAGAGGACAACTTATTAGAACTGATTCTCTTTCTCCACCATAGATTTGGAAATCATGGTATAGTTGTTAGACTAATGCAGCAAATACTTCCACCTGAGTCATCTCTGTAGGCTCGTATGGAACTTGATACCCTCATAAGCAATTATCTAATAACCAAATAATGTTTTATAGAAAAATACTTCAAAATGTTTCGTTTATTGTATTTGTTGTAAAGTTTCATTATTTCCAACATACTTTGCTCAGTTTCCATAATTTGTACTCATATATCATGAGTTCAGTAGATTGGGGCCATGAAAAAAGCAATTATGAATAAAATGTAATATGATTACATAAAGTCAAAATGGTACAGTTACATATATAAGCATGTTGTCAATAATATATTCAATGTTCAAATAAGTTCTGATCTAGAAAAAATTAATTCAAAAATGAAGCAATTATATCTCTTGTTAAATTGTATTGGGTATAAGAGAGAACAATTTTGATTAACAGAGTTTTATTTGAAGCAAGCCAAATGTATCTCATGCCAATAAAGTATACCAACCCATGAGTACTATAAGCTTGTGATTCTAAAAACACTTAAGTATTTCTACAAAAATATCTTTGGATGATAAATGAATGATAAGTCTTACCATTCATACTTAAAGCTATGCTTAAAGCAAATAATTTATTGTATTATTGATCTGAATACATCGAAGGAAAGAGAGAGTGCCAGTTGGTAGATTATTGAGAACTGCAGTAGAAGAAAGAGAGGGATAAGAAAATTGTATGAATATATTCTCTGCTAAGTAGATAAGTAGTTGTTCACATTTACCACAAAAATTTTTAATGCATTTTGTAATAATTATCAGGATATTATTTACTATAACCTAATGTATATTGTTATCTCAATTTAATAATAGCAAGTAACATGTATTATGGGTTAGATTTTATCAATGCAAATGTTTGAGATTTGTAAATTAAATAAAAAAAATACAAGTTTAGTGACAGACTGAAAATTCCAGTGTAAACACCTACTAAGTCTAAGAGTAGAAGTGCATTGAGTTTGATAGTCCATGGACAACAATCATGATTGTATTGATCCATACAAAAATGGCCAGTGTGATGTTCTTGTAGATTCAGGTTTACACAGATACAGGATTTCACAATTACTTTTATATTATTTAGGTTGTGATTATATTTTTTTCATCATACTTCCTGTATGTAATAATTTCTAATGAAATCCAAGAGAGGTGTCACAAGTTTTCATGCATTTGAATGTACAAATACAAAGTAATTTCAGCTCATTATTATTTTCATTACATCAAGAATGTACTTGTAATGACAAATAGATCTTTATATCTTCAAAGTAATGACAAAGGGGCATACAAATGATCCCTAGATTTGGCTAGTATTCTGAGCATTTTTTTATTGTTATTATTTTTGCTATTTGTTGTTTTTATGCATAATACTCATATTGACTAATGGACTAGAATTGAAGACCCAGAAATAATTCCTTATGCCTATGGTCTCCTGGCTTTTAATAAGCCAAAAAGCTATATGCAAGTGCTGCTCTAACTGGATAGTTGTATGTAGAAGAATAAAGATAGGTTTTTTTTCTATCATCCCTGTAGAACTCAATTCCAAATTGATCAAGGATCTAAATTTAAGACTGAAAGCACTGAATCTGATAGAAGAGAATGGAATGAACTTGAACTCACTGATACGAAAGAGAAACATCTGACATGAATAGCACAGGCATTAAGAAAAATAATTAATAAATGGAACCTCAAAGAGTAAAAAAAAAATAAAGACTAATGTACAGGAAAACACACCATCATTAGGCCAAAGACCTTACCTAAAGAATTGGAAAAATACTTTGTCAATTATACATCTAGTAAAGACTTAGTTTCCAGAAAATAAAACATAAAGAAGTTAAAGAAAAAAATGGCAAAACCCAAAGATCCCATTTTAAGAATGGAATATATTAGTAAGCAAAGAATCCACATTCTCAACACATTTAGTCATCAGAGAAATGCAGTTTTAAGCTTCCCTGAGACTTCATTTTAGCCTGATTACATTATCAAAAATCAGTAACATGAAAGATAGCATGTGCTTCCTGGGAAGGATGCAGAGAAATAGGGACCCATATGCACTAAAGGTGCAAAATGATACAACTGTGAATATCCATGTGGAGATTCATTAAAAAGCTAAAAATTAATCCATCCATACTACTCAGCTATACCCAAAAGATGCTTTAGAATTTGTAGAATAGTTCTACAGACATACTTGCTCATCATGTTCATTGCTACTGTAACTCATAAGAGCCCAAATCTTGAAATAGTCTATATGTCCCTTATGTTATGAATAGATAATGAAACCATGGTACATGTACACAACTTATGATTATGCTAAAAGAAAGTATAAATTTTATAGGTAAATGGTGGAGCTAGAAACAGTCATCCCATATGTATTATCCAGGCTCAATATAACAAATATTTCATACTTTCTCTTATGTAACCATATTAGCTTTTAGTCTTTTAATATGTTTTCCTTGGTTTTTATGACCACAGAAGTTAGGTTCCCAGCAACGAATCAGGAGGGAGGGGGTGGTATTCCAAGGAAGGAAAAACAGAAAATAATGTCATAAAGTGATAAAAAGAATGCAAGAATGGAAGAATTAAATTGAGAAGGGATGGGAGGTAAGAGTAAACATAGGTATAGGGAGGGACAAGTAACACTAAAGGCCTTTGAGAAGACTATAATGGAATCCAACAACTGGATACGCTTCTTAAAATACATTAATACATATGGAAAGAATTTAAATGGCATCACAACTAGAAACCTTATACCTTATAGTAAAAGCTCCAGTGCCTGGAATATGTTACAATTTGTTGAATACTTGGCTAAGGGGATCTTTTGACATGCCCCAAACATCATAGGTTATTGGTAAGGCGATTTGCTAATTTTCACTTATTTACTTAAGGAGGTAAGGCTTTATTGCTGAAGAAGATGTGCATATATCACTCAACAGGGCAAATTTGAGATGTTGCTTCACTGGAAGCTTCACCCCTACTGATTAACATTTATAATTCTGTAAAAAATTATGCACAATACTGGAGGAGAAAAGTAACCATAAATATTAGCTACCTGTAAACCCTTACAATAGTGGTCTGCCTGAAAGATATGCTGGTTCAATAGTGGCACAAATTTTATAGCAGTAACTTAACCATGTTTTGGATGTTACGGTGTGATTTCAGACAGGAGCCTAACATTGCTGTTCTCTGGATAGCTCTGACAGCAGCTGACTGAGACAGATGCAGATACTTACATCTAAATGTTGAACTGAGGTGGGGGATCCCTATGGGAAGTGTTAGGGGAATCATTGAAGGAAATGAAGGGGATGGCAGTCCCATAGTAAGACCAACCAACCTGGATCCCCATAGCTCCCAGAGACTAAACCACCAATCAAAGAATATACAGGGGCTGGTCCAAGGCCCCCAGTACATATGTAGCAGAGAGTTGACTGTCATGTCTGCCCCAGTGGGAGAGGATGTGCCTAAACTTGTAGAGACTATATGCCACGGAGAACGGGGATGCCTGTGCACACTCTCAGAGGTGAGGGGGAGGAGGAAGGAGATGAAGAACTCTGGAAGGAGGAACCACCAACAAGGCAACATTTGGGATGTAAATAAATAAAATAATTAGCTAAAAATAGGAAAGCGTACTTCGTGAGATGGAATTCATACCTGACATTGTTTAAAGTCCAAGAAACAGAGACTTGATTATGGGCCTCCCGAAAAACTACAACTATTATTCTGCGAAAGGAATTTAGGAATTAAATGACTCAGATTTAAAAATTGCTATATAGAGAGATTAATGTCTTGTTCAACCCTCATTGGAGAAGCATTTTTCTTCAGTTTATGACAATTAACACAGAGACCCACAACTGCAAAATATGCAGAGAATGAGAGACATGAAGTACTTAGTCCTTAAATGAGATTTCTTTACTAAAGTCCTCTGGTCAAGCCTGAGGGCTCAATGGGGAAGTGGAGGCAGAAAAAAATTAAGACCCAGAAATGGTGGATGTCTTTGACAAAACAGTGCATTCTAGGCACAAAAACGCTGATATACATATGGATGCCTGTGACACCATGCAGAGGACTTATAAAACTAGACAAAAATCCCAGGACTAATGAGGGAGAATGGAAATACAATCTCACCTTTAACCAGGAAGCCATTCCTAACTGATATCTGCTAAAAACGGGAATATCACTTTTTTTTAACAAAATGTCACTAGGTATATTAATTACCCTCTAGAAGCTCTGAATCCCAGGCGTAACTGGCCAACACAAAGCATACTTATTTTTTTGTTTGTTTGTGAATGACTTTATGTTTCATTTTGGTTTTATTTTTCCATTTTCTTTTAGCAAAAGAAAGAACATAAACTTTAGTGGGTGAGGAGGGAAAGAAGATCTCAAAGATATTGCATCAGGTAAAATATGCTATAAATAGATTATAGAAAAATATTTTAAGTCAAACTTTTGCTTTTTACTAATGTTAGTGGTTTATCTTAATTACCTCCTTAAACTGGAATAATCTTGTATTAGTCAAAAACATACTTTATTTTTTTAGTTATTTCACACCTGCCCATGTATATGAATGAAAAAATATATATACATATATATATATATATATATATATATATATAGTGTATAGATATTGATATGATATGGATATAGATATATAGATAGATAAGAAAAGGGAGAGGGAGAAAGAGAAGAAGAGAAAGAGGCAGGGAGAATATATATATTGTTCTACATGTGTTGATGAGACACTTTTAGAGAATTATTTCTCTCTTGAATTTTTTTTTTATCCAAAGCCATTACCTGCCTAATAATGTATTAACGGGGAGGGGGAACAAAAATAATACCTGGAGTATGATTCCCATAAATATATAAAAGGCCATATTCTTATTAATAGATGAGCACTTGTTATAGATGAGAGCTATATTACAAGTATATTTGGAAATAAATGCAAATTTAATTAAGAATTTCTTGTACAAGATACCTTTCCTAATATTGAGCAATAATTTCACTGGGAAACCAAGAAATATCTGTCTTGTTCTATTTCCAAATTCATCCTAAGACTCTACATGTTAGCTTAATTTGCACTGTCTGTTTGTTAATATTGATTAGTTACAAGCATCCTGAAATTATCACAGTTAAGAGATAGCAATGTACTTGGTAGCACATAAATCCTGTTTGCTATCTGTCATCCAACTCCAAATATTTATACGTCGTGAATTAAACTAGTTGTAGATTATGTGATTTATTATTAAATATTATCAGTTATATTACTCATATAGTGTTATTTTATTATGAATAGTTTATGAAAGCTTTATTTATACAGAAAAATCTTTACAAAACTCAGCGTCAGTATATGCTTTTAAAAATCCATATAGTCATACTCAGATCTTCCAGGTCTTCCAAGTATCTATGTATAAAAAGGGGAATATAAAACTCCAATGTTTTACATGAGATTTTAGATAGTATAAAGGAATTCTAATCCAACATTATATTCTCATTGAAAATCATTAGCAGGAATTCATCCTATAACTACAGAAATTGGTCAGTATTGTGACTATCCCGAGATGTGAAGGAAATGGTGTGAAACAGCATATGGGACAGTGGGAAGAAACCTTCAAAGCAACAGCACTTATGATTGAAAGTTTTCCTAAACTCAAAAAGGTATCTGGAAATCTTGACAGTGTTTGCTCTGTTTAAAATTCTAAACAAAATAAACAACAAATTAAGCAGAGGGTTTATATAAAATGTAACACTTCACGAACAATTGTTTTAGTGTTCTTATAATAATTCAACTTATTATTTTACATATTTTGAATGTTTTTGTTTTCTAATTGAAGATATTTACTTTGTTGTTTTTTCCTTGATACTGGGTCTCACCATATGGACAATGATGGTCTTGGATTCTGCAATCACGTTTAACCTTTTTTACAGGAATTTGGAATTTATTTTGCAAGCCACATGGCAGGGAGAGAGAGAGAGAGAGAGAGAGAGAGAGAGAGAGAGAGAGAGAGAGAGAGAATTCATTAAATTTATCACCACAGAGGTGACTCTCTGCTTTACCTCATGGTACATATAAAAAAATCATATTTTATACATGGATGTGCTTTGAGAAGATCTTCGGAGCTGCCATCCCTAATAGCATTTCTAACATTCTATTCTGGGAAACTATTGAAATGCGTTCCTTTTCCATTCCTCAAAGAAAAACAAAACTGCGAATAAACACAAAAGCACATGTAGGATATATTTAATGCAGCAGAGCTGAAACAGCACAGCTTTCCTTACTGCCTCTGAATCACCAGCTCCTCTAAGCGTGACAGAGGCTTAGGAGCCTCACAGATACCACAGTAAGTGATTTCTCTCCCACTTGAGAGTAAAATACAGAAAGCAAATGGAGTGTTGATGGCATTAAAAATGGTATAGAAGACATTTTAATGACAGTGTACTTAAAGATTGCACACCAGCTGTCACAACCAAGGCAGCCATAGTAATTGGTGGTGACCAGAAGGCTTTCCAAAATAAGCTTCTTCAAAGACTCTACTAAAACTGTCACCAACGAACTGTTGACATTTTAAGTTTTTCCTTTTCCTTAGATTGGGAGTTATTTTCCATTTTTAAGTATTTTTCTTTTTAGAACATTAGCATTCAAAGCTTTATGTGCCTGTCCTATAGTGAGTCATGAGAAACAGATGCAGTGAAAATGGAAAATATTTATGTAGTGAATAGTTTTATTTAAATAAGCCATTTATTTTAAAGGCAAACATTGAAATAATTTATTAGCATTTTACTCCAAATTTTACTATAGATATAGTATGTATATTAAATGTTAATATTTGTTACTAATTTAATTAGTAACATTTGATTTATTGAATGGCTTCTAGGTAAATGAGTGTACACATAAATTCAATCACTTAAACAGGTTTAAAAAAATAGACTGAGAAGGTGAGGATGCTTAGTGTTGAGACAGTTAACCAGAATTCAGTCCCTGTATCCCACATGATAGAAAATGTAACCCACTCCATAAAGGTGTCCTCTGACCTTTACACATGTGTCATCAGACACACACATACACACGTACAAATTTTTCTTGCATTTATGTCATTGTTATGCTTAATTAATGATAATTCTTCTAATGAATCTCTTTCAATAGTGTAAATGGGGCGATCCTTTTTCATTAAACTTCACAGTTTCACCCTTCCCTGATACCTTCCTTGACACACTGTAGTTCATTGTATCAGTCAACTAAATGTATTTTACCAAGCACATTCTGTAGATTTGAACTGGCTTTTTATAGCAGTCCATTTAAATAAGATGTGAAAGACTACAAGCGGTTGAATATTTCAGATTACATAATGAAAAGATTGCACCTGAGATTTAATTTGATATTATCAATATACTTGTTTATTTTAAAGCATATTAGGGAGCTAGAACGATATTTTACATGGTTTTGTTTTTCTGTGAAGAAAATGAGATGACATCACTCAGGTGGCCACTGTCCATTTGCATAGAAATATCTACGCACCTTCATACTATTTTTACATGAATTGTCTTTCTACTTTTTTTTTTTAAACTAGAGGGATTTTATGTGTCCTGAATCTTTTGTGAAATCTAATATATGTATGTGTTGTCTGTATGTTTCTTATCTGTTAGTTATCTCATGGTTACTCGAATATAAGGTTTTTTTGGTTGCAAATTTTTAAGTGAAACTTGGGATGTATGTCTATCACATATTTGCATAACACATTTACAAAAAGATATAATTTTTGTAATTATATGACAGGTGTGATGTCTGGAACACAAGCATCCCCCCCCCTTTGTCTCCACGATCCCTGAACCTTAGGATAGGCTTAGAAATATCTTCTATAAGGCTGAGTCCTCTGTCTTCTCACCACTGTCTAATGTCTGATGTGTCTCTTAAGCTCATTAAATAATACATTTATCTTTCTACCAGCGTCATAGATCATCATTACTGCACCTTTGCATTCAACCACAAAAATCAGCCAATAAAGGTCAGCTTCGTCCCTTTTTTATCAAAAGTGCCATGAATATTCTTGTCTTTCCCTTTTCCATAAAATTGTCAAAATATGTTGAGAAAAATATAGTTGGATTTTGGTTGGTATGAAACTATTAATTATAGAATAATGTTGTTTTTTTCAAAGCCACGAACAAAGTGTACATGTTTATCTCTTTTGTTTGATCTCTTTTATGTGTTTTGAGTTCCTATGCTCCTGTTTTATAGTTTATGCCCTAAAAATATTATATATGTATTGCTAGATTTGTGTAAGACTGTGAAAGACAACTCCCAAGCCAAGAGCTCTGTCTCCCACAGGACCACAGACTGTGCTCCCTCACCCCTGGAGCGGAAGTTCCACGGCTTCACATAGCCCAACGCCCCCTACCCCCATCCCCACACCAGCGTGAGGAAAGCACAGTCAAACTTCCTGTGCCTCTGTCTCCACGAGTGGCCCTAGCCCTGTGGCGAGACAGACAGGACCTACACATCAACCCAACAGATCTGTGTATGTTTTTCCTTTTTTTCTTACTTCCCTTTCTTTTATTCATTTAAAATTATTAAAATGTTTATTAGTACATTTGTTCTTAGGCAAAATCACACACTCAATGCATGAAGTTTTAGTTATGCCATTGATTTTATAAACAAAAAGAGGTTGATTGTACCTCCTCCACTTAACATTTTATTAGAAAGAAAAGGGTTTTGAGGCAATGTGGTTAATGTTAATTTAAGGAAATCTACCAACCCTTATAATGAAAAAAAGATCCTGTCTTATTAATAAACACAGGCTTTTTCAGTTGGTTGTCCAGTATTATAGGGTTCTTTCAGAAATGTTCCACATTCATGATGTGCTTTTTTTTTTCATTGTCCAAATTGTGACAGATGCTATACTTTTATTTCCTTATCCTGCTGCGATTTTTTTCTCTTGCTTTAACATAAGGAATTCCGAGACAAATGTATGACACAGTGATGAGAATTCTACTGCCACAAAGCAAGGGTGAATGATTCCATCAGAATCTGTAAGATAAAAGAGACAAGAAGCCCAAAGGAGAAGAGAAACTTGGTGAGTAATTGACTTTATCTTTAGGGCTTGAAAACCTATCCCTTTACCCTCAGGCTTGTCTCTAATACAATTTCAAAGTAGTGGGAAGTGTGAAGGAAGCATATGATTTTAGGCAATAATTACAAGATGCTTAAAACGGTGCTTAAAACAAATATAATATTATTCTGGAGTGAAACAAGAATAAGAATGTAGCGTTTTTTTAGGATGAAACACTTTAATTAATTGAAAAATAAAGAGAAATGAAAAAATTATATATAAATGTATGCATATGTATATACACATATATATGTATATTCTACATACACATATAATAAAAATTGCCCCAATAAGCTCATAGGAAACGGCATTATTAGTTGTTGTGCAGTTGTTTCAAAGTGACAAGTAAATTTTAGAAATAATAAAACTATTTTACCTACCTCTGTACTTCCTAACAATTTTTATAAATCTTTAATTTATATTTAATGACTAAATCTGCATCATGATAAAAGCTCTGCATGCATTATTTATTAATCCTCTAGAGTGCTCATGATGTGAAGATACCACCCTTATTTGCAGACGTAGAGGCTTGACAAGTTTTAGAAGCTGATTCCAAGTTAACCAACAACACAGTTATGGATAAAAGTTATCACTTTATCCATAAAAGTTTCTGTTTTTAAAAGTTATCTATCCTTGCAGAAAATCGTCTCTGAAGTGGAGAACATGGGAACATCTTGGATCCAGACACAACACATTGTCCGTAAGTAGTTGTTGGAGACAGTGTGGCTTTGTTTGAGGAAGTGTGTCACTAGGAGTGGGCTTGTAGGTATCAGTTGCACAAGCCAGGCTCAGCGTTGTTATTGCTGTTTCCCAATCCAAAGTTAGAACTCTCAGTCTCTTCCCCAGTATCATGTCTGTCTGCATGCCACCATGCCATGCTCCTTGTGTGTGTGCATGTGTGTGTGTGTATAATTTTTTAAGAAATTCATTAATCGGGTTATGCAATATTCCAAAACCATAACATGTAATCTTTTATACCTCAATGAAACATTTATGTTTTTATAAATAAATGTTATTAAAAAAGAAAATGTAGGAATGTTGGAATAAAACATTATCATTTTTATCAGAGGATTTTCAGGTGATGGCAGATATTTAACCCTGGTAGTGCATGATATTAATAAATTCATCATAACATATATATGTTTAAAATAATTACTGAAACAATTTTTAAAACCCAGAGTAATTTAGCAACACTTTAGGTTGAATTACTTTTAATATTCTAAAACTCTTGATAATTAATTTATAAGTTATGCAATTAAGATAAATAAGTCAACTATCACTGAGACTTGTCTTCTTTAGTATACGTGTAATATTCTTACTGCTATTTTCATGTCATTAATGACCATGTTCATCAAAAATATAAAACTTTATTATCAATACCCTTCCAATAAAGAACTCTTAAGTTAGTTTGTTTTTGTGATGAGGTTTAACCAATCTTATATACACCCTTTTATAAGTAGAGTGAGAATATTTCCTCAATACCCTTTTGATTCCCTAATTTGATAAGTGTTATAGCATATTTAACTAGTATCTAATGCTTTAGTATTACATCCTGATTAATTCTTGAAATGATATTCAACACCAAGTCTAATGACCCAAATTCAAATAATGAAACTCGTACAGTGGAAAAAATAGATAGACTCACCCAAACTGGCCTCTAACATCATAGCCCACAATTACAAGTGGCCAATCACTCTTCCTCATACATACATACACAGAAAACGTTTACTATGTAAGTATAATTGAAAAAATGACTGCTCAATATTTCTTAATATTGGTTTCATTGGGGTAATTTTTATTGTTGTTATTTGTTTGTTTGTCTGTTTTTTTGTTTCTTATAAAAAAGAATGAAACTAATAAAAACAAAATAGTTCATTTGAAAGTGTTCTGGTAACAGAATTCATTGGTTTATAGTATATGTTATTGATTTATTTGTCAATAATACCCTCATAATCCAAGCTAACATTATGAACAATAATTTATAAACACCACAGACACACATTTATGATCTCACCTACACAGGAATGCATACACAAACACACACACACACACACACACACACATTTATAATACATACATGAAGAAGAATACTTAAATACTCCTAGAAATCTGTAATCTGTTTAGACCTGAGATTTTATGTCTGTGTTCAATGTTCTATGAACAGGTATGTCTTAGGTATGAAGAATTTAGAATAATTAAAAAAGTAATTATAAAATCCTTGGTTGAAGTTCCCATTGTTTGAATTTGGAAATAATGTCACTTGCTATGAGGCACAGAACTTAGGTGCAGTTATCTTCGTCTTTCCCTCATATGATATACAGGCACTAACCACATGCAGATTCTACTTGCATGCTTTGATTATCTCCTTCATTATATTGAAATTCATGACTTTGTTTGAAGAGATGACTAGAAATAGTTATTTAATAAGTATCAAAGCAGTGGTGATTACATAAAATAATCATTAGTTTTCATATTTTGACAAGCATATCTTTTTCAATGTTATTATATCTTTACTTCCTTAGATTTATTTTTCTTTCTAGTAGACTGTTTACTCTAAAAGAAACTAAAGTCTTTGACCAAGAGATTTCCAAACTTCAAACTCAATGCCATTGCTGCTGCTTTGTAGCTGTAATGTAATATTTCCTTACATAATATGAATATTCAACTAGGCACTTTCACATCTGTGACCTCAATTTTAAATCTGCATCGGATACAGTACTTTTCAGATCCTGTGTTATGATAGCATATTACACAGGTACTATTTGACAGAATTATTCTAAAAATCGTTCTAAAGATGAGAACAATAAAGTATGATCAAAATATGAAACCACACAAGAAATTTTACAGGCTTCTTACTTGAGAAACACCTCCAATATGACTCATAATTTAAATTTTTTATTGATGTAATATTTCAAATAAACAAATTATAAGACTAAACAAATATTGGCATGGTAAACCAATTGCTGTATGTATATAAAGTTGAGCTTTTGATCAAACCCAGGTTAATAAATAATAAAGAAAAAGAAATCTTGTATTTTAGATGTAATACATACTTTCTTATTATATTGTAAAGCTGTTAAAGATTACATTTTTCTAAAATTGTGTATCATTAAAATTAAGGAATATAGACGCATAAGATCTATTTTTTAAATCTTCTCTATATGAAACTGAGTATCCTGAAAATTGGTATATAATCTAGGATGGCCTTGAACTGACCGAGATCTGCCTGCCTCTGCCTCCTGAGTGCTGAGATTAAATGTGTTAAAGGTGTGCAGCACTCTGCTCTTATATAGAAATATTGAGCAAACAATTGCTTTCAGAAAAAAGTTAACATTTGAAATAGTCAAGTTTTCATTCACATTGGCCTTTATATTCACGGAACAAAAATATGAAGGTTTAATTGAAGGGAAGCATAGAATGATCAAAAAAGAAGCTTGATGAGCCACATGATGTAGTCATTACTAGGATGAACAAACGCAGCCAGGCCCAGCAACTTTAGTATCTTTTACCTACTCATAAGATCCCAAGAGCCTAAAATTCTTTCAAAGCCTTTTCATTTCTCATGCTCAGAATCATACTGTGGAACCTATGTGAAGAGTAAAGATTGAAAAACTCATTAGTCAGTATTCTGTGAGATTCCAAAAAGGTTTTACCTCTTTGTCTTAGTTACACACCAAGACTGCGGCAAGTTTTATTCAGGAAAATATTTATTTGTGGATGGGTTATAAATTCGTGGGTTTAATCCATTCTAATCCTGTGGGAATCAGTGGAGGCATGTAGGAAAACATGGTACTAGAGACAGAGCATGAGAGTACTACATCTTGATCTCTAGGCAGCAAGAACAGACAATCAAACTAGGCCTGGCCTCAAAGCCTTCCCCGAGTGGCACACCTCCTCCACTAAAGCCACATCTACTCCCACAGGGCCACACCACCTAAAACTGCTGTTCCCTATATCCAAGTATTCAAACACATCCATTGATGAAAGCCATTTCTATTCAAACCTCTACGTACTTTTATTTTAATCTTTTAAAATACATACATTAAGTTATCATAAGAGCCCATGTTATGTGATCAGAAGACTACAGAATTCCATCACATTTGATTAGTCAAGCTGACACATATGTCTTGATAAATGAGTCTGTACTGAGTGGGCATCATAAGAATAGTTACTTTAACCTAAGTTGAAAATAATTTTAAAAAGCAGTTAAATAGTTTGAAAAGCTCTTAAGAAAATACATGGGCATGTCATTGGATTGATTTCCCTGTATAATCTTGAAGCATGTAACAAGGTAAAATAGAAATGTGCTTAATTTTAAAGGTAGCAAGGAAATTTACCCAAGATTTATCCTAGGTAAACTTGATGGTATGGTGTCACTGTACAGATTACCTACCACCTCGGTGTTCTTCAAGAAAGGCAAGATATTGCTCTCTTTGAGATTTAAGGATTCCTAAGTCTGTGCAGATATTCACTAGAACCAGTAGCACCCAACAAAAAAGAAAGTGCTTTTAACACAGCAGTAGATCCAACTGTTGGGTTTGGTACTGTATTTACTCCTATCTAATTTAGAGTGCTTTATGCAGGGATCACAGTTGGTTATGTGGGTGTTCCCTGTGCATTTCTTTCTATTAATTATTTCCCCACTCTTTCAGTAAACTAGTGCTCTGCAGGCTTCTAGAGAATAAAGTACTGTTTTTTAAAAATATCTGTCATGTTTGGAAATAATTTATATGACTATGACTTATTTTGCACAAATTATCTCAGAGATTATTATATTCATAATAGCAAGGCTAAGTCAACTCATACAAAAATTTGAATTACTATCATTTTCTCTGGACAAACCATCAATAATAATAAAAGGACAGGCTGCTAACTGTCAAAAAAACTTCAGCTAGCAAGTAATAACTTAATTTCTGTGTAGCTTGAGGGGTGGGGGTTGCAAAGGGAGTGTGAGAAGTTCATTATTATCCATCAGAAAAAATGGGGGCATGCTAAGAAGAAAGCAGTATCTTCCCTACTGGGATTTCTCTTGGACTACATGATTTGCATGAAGGGCACCACATCAAACACGGTGGGTGCCCTTTTTCAAATATTAATGTGAAGCTTGTTTTAAGTTCTCTCTTGACTTTGTGCCACCTTCTATCAAAGGAACTTAAAAGTAGGACTTGGGGGTGGGAGATCTCTTCCAACTGTTTTAGTACTTAGGAGAATTCTTTCTGCATTTGATCAGTGTGCTTCAGATTTGTAATAATTTTACATATGCACATTTTGTAGGATGCTTATTGCTCAAGATATCGGTCTTTTATGTGTTTTATTTCTGTGTGACATGCTTTAACATTCTGAACCAAGAAGAGTTAAAGTGTTGATAGGAAATTTAAATGCAGAAAAATAAATCCAGACACTGATAATTATATGAATTATTGTGGGGAGAAGATTCTTAGATGTTGTTATAAATAAAAATTCTTAGCTATTCAAGTAGTATCTTTTAATCTCCAACTTTCTGACATGATTAAAGAAAATCAAATTTGGAGACCATTGTAGAGAGAAATTGTACAGAAGGCAGATGTGTATAAAGTAGGGTACACGCTATGGTATGTAATTTTTTAATTGTTCTGCTATGTAGAATTCTTGAATTTTCTTTGTCTATATTTTTCAAATCTCAGTTTGATCTTGCTATTGATTTTATAAATTTTAATGCTTCAATTTGATTGTTACTATCTAGATATATTTTGGGGTTATTAACTTGAAGAATTAAAATCTGAAATATTTATAGCCCAATGTCATTTTAAAGCATATTTCTTAACACAAAACGTATGGTATTTAAATTGGAAAACTACATCTTAAACTTTATAATATAAATATAAGATTTCTTAGGGCTGGGATGACTTGAGGGACTGATTTTCTTCAGAATGGTTGATACTTTTGCCAGCTCTATGATCCTAATTAATTTCTCTATTGGAAATTGTATGTCCTATTCAGTTTTTACTATCTTCTTTCATCTTTCTACCATGTTATATCAACAAAAGAAAATTAGTTTTTCTATTGATACTGCAAATATGCTTGTGACTTTAATATATTCTATATTGACAGAACACATAAGTACATTAAAAACAATGCTAGCATCAGTTATCCCTCAATAATAAGGTAATCATTGGGTAAAATCCTCAAGATCTTGATGATGGGATTCTAATAAATTACTTTGCTGTGTACTATAGAGAATACTTTATTTACTGATTTTTACCCTAAACATTTAAATGTACTACATGTTTAAATATCACATCCACATACACATTTACAAAAAAAATAGCCCTTATAGAACACTGCATCTGTTTTTTGGTTGTTTGTTCATTTTGTTTTGTTTTGTTTTGTTTTTTATTTGTTTTTTTGCCATGAAGATTTACACTTATACATGGTTATAAACACAGATGTTTACAGACTATTGCTGGGGATTATGCTATTAAAGTAAACTAGTGGTTGTAGATTATCCTACAATAATCTTCATTCCATTACCACCAGGTAGTTGACTAGTGTTCAGTAAACAGGCCTGGTTTCCTTCTTGTTGAGTCTGTGTTAATTTCTATTTGAGAGATCTGGTTTGAAGTAGAAATTTCCGGCTTCTTTGGAAATTCAATTGTGGCATGTGACCTTTTTCTGGAAACTGTCTTGTAAGAGGATGCTTTGCTGAAGCAGCATGTGAAAGGGCATGTGATGTTTTGCTGGAGCTTATGCTTGAGAGGGTGTGCGATGTTTGAAAAAGGGATAAACGGAACTCGCAAAATACTGGAAGGTTACTATTGCATTCTGATGGTGTATGATACATCACAAGTCTTCGATGGTCTTCACTGGTCATGCACCAGTTCACTGCTTTTTCTTCACAGGAATTCACTGGTCGTTGCTGGTTGTCACTTCATAGAAATGCACCAAAAAATTTCTCATGGTATTCCTGCTAATGTCAGCTTTGGATAATTTGTATTGATTTGACAAAGCCTTGCAGTTTCTGATGGATGGGGACACCACTATTTATTCATCTTTGGTGTTTGCTATTGAACTGGACTGCTTGTGTCCTGACAATGAAGAGTGGAATTACCCCTAAAGAAGTACTTCTAAATAGGTCCACAAATTCATTTTCCTATTAACTTTCTTTTTCTCCTAACTTTTACAGGTAGGCTAGAAGGGAGGTTAAAACATTTAAGGATGTTAAATAAAGTAGGTTTAGAAAAATCTAAGCCCATAGTGTTGTAGGATTATTATGCCATATTAGTTTTTGATGTGGTTCATAGACATCATAGCTTGGTAGCACTATTGATTGCCCCACCCCCTGTGGAAATTTACATGATGTCATCAAGCATCATTGACATTATATAGAAATGGATGACATGATAATATTTTAATGAAAATTGAGTTTCAAAGAGATTAATACATGTACCTTCACTTAAATGCAAAAGATTCTGAACATACTCACATATAGATAATTTAAATATTGATAATCATTTATGCTTAAACATGTTCTGTGCTATCTCATTTCTATTCTCTCTGAATTCTTGGAAGGAAATAGTGTTGTAGACATAACTTCCGTGATAATTTTTATTTTAACATTCAGTATTTGTGTTTGTAAAAGGGTGCAATAAGGCAGTATTAGATGTATGCACTACAGGAGACCGGGCTAGAAAACAGGATATGTAAAAGTTTGATAATTATTTCATAAGCTAACAACTAATCAACTTGTTATATACATCAATAATTTATTATGGTTTTATTTAAAATCTCTGACTATGAGCCAGTGAGATGGTTCTATGAATATGGTGTTTGCTAATAAGCCAGATGACATGACTTTAATCTCTGCAATGAAGGAGGCAGAAGGAGGGAACCCATTGATTTACCTCTTCCACACATGTGTCTTGCCATACATATAGGAATATATATATATACATATATATATATTCAGAAACACAATATTTAAAGTAGAATCCATAAGTAAGTAAGGTACTTTATATATTAAAGCAGGACATATATAAATATGCATAAACATAAAGTGGAATATATATATATATATATATGGCTATATATTCTCCATTAAATAGTATACAATGAAATGAAAATTAAGTGTAAATAATAAATATAATTTCATTTTAATTAAAATTTATCTGATTCTGTTATTTTTACTATACAATATACTCAAGTAAGTTAAATACTTTTACAAATGCATAGGGCAGAAGTGCTCACTGAAGAATTATTAATAACCATCCCAAATTGAAAACAATTACGTTAATACCAATGAACTAATGAAAATGACACTAAAAATTGCTTTTTCACAGTTTTGTAAGTACAGTAAAAGTGCTATCTTTCAATGCATGAATGAAATCTCATATGAATTGGGTGTTAATATATTGACCATCAAGGAAACACTGATTATCCAGAAAAACATTAAAAGATATAAAATAGAATTTCATTTTAGTATTAAAACACTTGTTGTATTAGGATTATCTTAATATAAACAGAACAGAATCACTTAACTTTTAATTAGAGATGTGCTGTGAATTCCAATAAATATTCACTAATGAAACTAATCTTTTTTTTATATTTTCTTCAAACCATTTGTATAAAAAATAACTTAAACAAAATTTTCAAAAGTAACATAAAAAGAAATTATGGTTATTCTCTTAGAATTTAACATCCAGTGTGATGGAAAAAGGATCCTCTGTGATTGCTCCCCCTTCAAATTTAAAATATCTTATTAAAGAAGAAAGATACGGCTCATTGGATTTTGCTGAGGCCAATTAAGAAAAGACTATTTCCTCCTGGCTCATTAGGGCATTACAGACAGGATTTTGTTGATTAATTTTTTTCGTTTATTCTTTTACATGATTTGTTTGGTCAAAAGAAATGTAATCTAAATATAGTGGAATATAACTATTCATTTAAGTATATGGAATCATTTCTGCATCTCTGAGATGAAGCCAACTTGATCATGATAAATGATCTTTAAATGTGTTTATGAAATTAAGTTTGTAAGTATTTTATTGAGTGCTTTTGCATCTATATTCAAAAAATAACTTGGTCTGTAAATCTCTTTGCTGGATATTTATGTGGTTTGGTATCAGGGTAACTATGGGCTCATATAATGAAACGGGCAATGTTTCTTCTATTTCTGTTTTGTTGAATAATTTAAGGAGTATTGGCATTAACATTTCTTTGAACGTTGGGTAGAAAATGGTGCTAGAAGCAATTAAACAAATTGAGAGGAACAACAACAACAAAACCCACATAGCTATCTCATTAGATATAGAAAAGGCCTTGACAAAAACAAATACTCCTTAATGATAAAAGTCCTGGAGAGATTAGACATACAAGATACATAACTAAACACAATATTGTAGCTTACAGCAGGTCCAAAGCTAACGTCAACTTAAATGTAAAGAAATTAAAAGCAATTCCACTAAAAGAACAAGACAACTCTTTGTCCATACCTACTCAATATAGACTTGATAGCTTTGATAGAACAATGAAGATAACTGAAGGAGATCAAAGGGATAACATTTTGAAAGGAACAATTAAAGGTATCTTTATTGAAGATGATTTGAGAATATATATATATATAAATGACCCTAAACTCCTCACCAAAGAACTCCTATAATTGATTTACACTTTGAGTCAAGTAGCTAGGTACAAAGTTAACACACAAATATTATTAGCACTCATATATACAAATAACAAGCAGAGTGATAAGTAAATCATAGAAATAACACCTTTCACAATGACATCAAATAATATAAAATATATTGTGGTAACTCTAACAAAATAAGTAAAAACATCCGTGTGATTAAAAGTTCAAGTTTTTGAAGAAAGAAATTGAAGATATCAGAAAATGCAAAGATGCCTCTCATCCTATTCGTTCAGTAGGATTAACGTTAAAAAAAATAGTCACCCTACTAAAAGTAATCTACAGATTTACTGCAATTCCGATAAAAATTTTCAACACAATTCCTCATAGGTCTTGAAAATACAATTCTCAGTGTCATATGGAAAATACATAAAACAACTTTGAACAGAACAACAGAATAGCAAAAACAATTTTGAACAATAAAAGAACTGCTAGAAGTCTTACCATTCTGGATTTCAAGTTGTAAAATAAGATATGGTAATAACATGATATTGGCAGAAAAACATACATGTTAATTAATAAATTTGAATTGAAGATGCCTGCATGAATCCACACACCAATGAATACACGGTCTTTTATAAAGAAACAAGAAATACAAACTGAAATAAAGAAACTATCTTCAACAAATGATGCTGGTCTATCTTGAAGGTTGCTTGTAGAAGAATCCAACTAATTCATACCTTCACCCTGCACAAAACCTAACTATAAGTGGATCAAAAACATCAACAAAAATATATAAATAAACTAAATTTCATAGTAGAGAAACTGGAGAATAGCCTTAAACTCATTAACAAATAATGAAATTTCATGAACAGAACACTGATAGTGGAGGCACTAAGATCAACAATTAATAAATAGAACCTCATAAAACTGAAAAGTTTCTGTAAACCAAAGGACACCATCATTCAGATGAAACAGCAGCCTACAGAATGGAAGATTTTTTTCCAACTTCACATCTGATAGAGGCCTAATAGAGAAAATATATAAAGAACTCAGAAGCTAGATATAAAGAAATCCAATTACAAATGGGATATAGATCTAAACAGAAAATTCTAAATATAGGAATCCCAAATGGCAGAGAAACACTTTAAGAAATGTTCAGCATCTTTAGTCATTTGGGAAATGCACAGCAAAACTACTTTGAGATTTCATCTTAAGCCTCTAGAAAGGCTAAGATCAATAGCACAAGTGACAGCTTATGCTGGCTAGAATGTGGAATAAGAGGAACACTTGTCCACTGCTGCGTGAGTGCAAACTTGAACAGCCACTATGGAAATCAAATAAGTATGGCAGATTCACAGAAAAAAATGGGACTCAATCTATGTCAAGTCCAGTTCTACTACTCTTAAGCATACACCCAATGAAAGCCCATCCTTTCAGAAGAACACTTATTCAAACATGTACATTGCTGATGTAATCCACTAGACATAAATTCAAAACAATCTAGATGTACTTAAGCAGAAGAATGGGTAAAGAAAATATGATACATTTACACTATGGATTACTACTCTACAGCAAAAAGCAAATAGCATTGTGAAATTTTCAGAAACATAGTAGTATAAAACCATCATCCTATCTGAGGTAATCCTGACCCTGGATGATAAATACGGTATGCATTCATTTATATGTAGACCTTATGCATTAAATAAATGGTAATCAAGCTAGAATCTATAGATCTAGATATATCAGATACTGAAGAAGGGAGTAGGAGGACACTGATCTTCCTGGGAATGGGATGTAGAATAGATTTTATGTTTTGACTGGGTGGGGGAAATTGTATTGGGAGTATTGAGTGAGGAAGGAAAAGGGAATTTCCCTTTTTGAAGATTTTCTGGGGTTGAGGGAGAGAATTTAGGGGAGAGACAATTAGAATTGAGTGGCATTTGAGGGATGATACGTAAACCTAGTAAAATATAAACTTCCAAAGACATAGATGACTGACTTAATGAAAAAATGAGGGAGACAGAGTCCTACCTGAACTTGTCACTTAAGAAGCTTCCAAAACTGAGACTGAGTTACATCCAATTGACTTGTTTAACAAAATGGTCACACAGGAATTTCCAATCAACCATATCTGCTGCTATAGCAAGAGGTTGCTCTCCACAAACTGAAAGCAAGTCTCCATTATTGAGGACAACAGCCACATAACTCATTGAATATGAAGAAGTCAAGCTGGTGCCTGCATAAAACTATTAGTCCTACATTTTAGTGTTTTGGTATGAGAAGATTCCCTGCCCTCTAAGGTTATCGAAAGATGAACATAAAAACAAAACTCAGCCAAAAAAACCCCCTCTGATCTACAAACTGTTCTGTCTATAAAATATGCTAGGGCAAGCATGGTACAAATCTTGTGGTAACAACCAACCCATGTCTGGTTTGACTTAAGGCTAGTTTCATAAAATAGAATCTTTACTCAACATTGCTTGGGTGTCAAGAACCAGAGAGTACATAGTCCAGAGTCTTATGGTAAAACCAAATACTGATGCTTTTAAAAAAATAGTGATAAAATAACTTCTAATGTGATTCTACTATTTTCATAGATTATGGTCTTGCTTAGCCAACATCAGAGAAGCAAGTCATTATGCAGAAGAGAGAGAGAGAGAGAGAGAGAGAGAGAGAGAGAGAGAGAGAG
>NW_021604576.1:12983366-12985146 GCF_004785775.1 Grammomys surdaster
TGGGACATATAGCTCTAAATGTGATTTCTCTATAAAATCCTTCTCAGAGATTAGAGAACTCTCTGAATGAGGAGAAGGAATGACTTAATATCAAGACTGGATGCAAGGCAAAGTGAACAAGGTCCTCTAAATCAATTGAGCAAATTTCATAGGAGCTCACAGAGAATGAGGCAGCAAACTAGGGGCCTGTATAAGTCTAATCAGGTTTTCCTCATATATATTATAGCTTTCAGTTCAGTATTTTTATACAAAAACGACTACATATTTTAAAAGTTTACTCATAGTTGTTGAAGTGGAAACTTAAGAGTTCATTGGAAAGTCTGTTGGTGAAGGAATGTTTAGCTGAAGTAGACACAGGTCAAAGGATGTTCTGCTAAAGCAATAACATCAAAGGACACATGATGAGGAATTCTTTGCTAATGAAACACATGCATTGGTCTATCTTACACATAGTTGAGCTGCATTTGTGAGGAATCTATAGAGATAAATGCACCAAAAAACTTCCAGTGGTATGCTGCAGTTTCTTGCCACTTCCATGGACACGGACAGATTGGCAGAGTGATGTCAGCTTAGACAGATACATGGGCTAAGGTATGACACATGTTAAGGCAAGACTCGTGGAGGAGATGTGATGTTTAGAGGGTATAAATAGGACTGGGCAGCCAGCAACAGAGGCTGAGCTAGTCTTGTTTATAGAGCTACCTGGGCAATGCTTCTGGTTCTCACATCTTCGTTGATCTTTGCTTCGCTGAGAGGCAGAGCTGAGAATTTCTCCCAGCATTAGTGCTGGTCTCTTCTCCTGATTTATACCTAGGCTGAGGTCTGGCTGTCTCTACTAGGTAGTACCACCACTGCTGATTCATGTTTGCTATCCCTACTCTACAGAACTGGACTGGTGGTTTATCTAAGTGTTTGGAAGTTGACCGAGCTGCCACTTCTAACCTGTGAATTGAACTGCAGATGTCCATTGAACACAGATAGGAATTGCTTCTAAGAACCTTTTTAAGTAGGTCTACTTCCCCATATCCTTTCTTTTCCACTACCCCTGGTGGGTTAAAATGGAGGGTAAAGTATTTATGAATCATCATTAAAACTAGGTTTTGAATATAATTAAAATTATAGACCCGCATGAAGACCAAGCTGTACATCTCCTGGGCACTGATTCTTGTGATGTCTCTTGGGACTCTTTTTCTTCTGTTGGTTTTTCTTGTTCAAGTTTGGTGTGAATTTTTTAATCTTATATTTTAATTTGTTAGGTTTTGTTTTCAAACCAAGAAGTAGAAAATAATACAAATATCAACTGTAACAGAAAAAAACTTGAGTATAAGATACAAATTTGTTGCTAGTTAGAAACATTCTAAAAAACTGAGGTGATTTATCCAAAGACAAATAGTATCCTGTCACATAAAATGTAATCCTGATGTGCCTTTCATTCATGTATATTGAATGTACTTCAGAAATCTAGACGTGCCAATATGTTAAGGTTTGGGGATAAATAACAATTATCTTAACAAGATAGGTGCATACATTTCTGGAAATCCTCTCCTCTCCTCTAGTACAGTTAGTCGAGAATTCACTGCTAATCATATATGCATTTCAAAATATATATTTTACCTTTAATGAAAAGAATTGTTTTCATACAGCATATTCTATATCAAGCTTTTCCCAAATTCAGTTCTTCACAGATACTCCCACCTCCATCCAACTTCCATCAGCATCTACATCCATGCCCTTCTCTCTCTCTCTCTCTCTCTCTCTCTCTCTCTCTCTCTCTCTCTCT
>NW_021604576.1:12985156-12994329 GCF_004785775.1 Grammomys surdaster
TCTCTCTCTCTCTCTCTCTCTCTCTCTCTCTCTCTCTCTCTCTCTCTCTCTCTCTCTCCTTTTTTCTCTCTCTCTCTTCAAAAAGAAATAAAAAACAAACAACAACAACAACAACAAAACCATATCCACTAGGCGCTGTTCCCCCCCACCCCCGGTTGAGGGATGGGACTTCCCACTCACCTCAAAAATATTAATCAGAAATTCCTCCTGTCAAAACGAAATGCAGGGACAAAGAATGGAATGAAGGAAAGGCTATCCAGAGACTGCCCCACCTGGGGACACTATTGCTGATATCAAGAAGTGCTTGCTGACAGGAGCCTGGTATAGCTGTGCCCTGAGAGGCTCTGTGAGAGCCTGACCAATACAGATTCAGACTCACACACCAACCACAGGACAGAGTGCAGGGACTCCGGTGGAGAAGTTAGGGCTAAGACTGAAGGAGCTGAAGGGGTTTGCAACCCTATAGGAAAAACAACAATATCAACCAACCAGAACTCCCATGGCCTAAACCACCAACCAAAGAGAACACATGGCAGTGGCAGGGGACCATGGGTCCATCTGGATATGTAGCAGAGGACTGCCTTACTGGGCATCAGTGAGAGAGGAGGCCCTTGGTACTATGGAGACTTGATTACCCAAGGTAGGGGAATGCTAGGCATCTGAGGCATGAGTGGGTGGGTGGGTGGTAGAGCACCCTCATACAGGAAGGGGGAAAGGGAGAGAACAAAGGGTTTGTGGAGGGGAAACTGAGAAGCGTGATAACATTTGAAATGTCAATAAATAAAATAACCAATAAAAACAAAACAAAACAAAATAGAAACAAGAGAAACACACAGACATACTCTCTTCTTTCTCTTTTCTCTCCTCTCCTCTCCTTTCTCTCTCTCTCTCTCTCTCTCTCTCTCTCTCTCTCTCTCTCTCTCTCTCTCTCTCTCTCTCTCACAAACACACACACACACACAAACACACACACACACCAATACACACAACCCCATTAAACTAGAAAATCAGAAAACAAAGCAAAGACCAATAAGATAATCAAAGCTTTAAGAGACAAAACTGCTATGAAAACAATGATGAGTTTGTTTTTCGTGACCATGTCCTTCCCGCCATGGGGTCACCTATTAAGTGTGGTTAATATATCCAGTAAGACTTCATTAGGTAAAATTAATTTTTGCTTTCATACAGGAACAAATTTCTGTCATCTTCACAGTTAAAGGTTGAAGGATATGTCTACTTTCCACACTCAGCACTGGAATCTCATTTAGCTTGTACCTATTTATGTCCTGTGTGTGCTGCCATAGTCTCTGTGTGTTTATATGTAGATCAACCCTATAGTATGTGGAGGACATTGTTTCCTTGGAGTCATTTATTCTCTCTAACTCTTACACTATTTCTTCCTCTCTTCCACATTGCACCCTCAGGGTCTTCTATCTTAAAAAGTGTAACCTGGTTTCTTTCTTTTTCCACCACTAGCCAAATCCAAAGTCTATTTGCTTTAGGAGAAGGGAAATTCTCACTTTCTCTGTCACCTTGCTACCTCAACTTCTAGCTTCTACAAGACCTATTCCTACTTCAAAACCATATGTTTATTCATCTTACTCATCTCCTTCATTTTGATAATCCACCAAATTTATAATTTCCTATGTCTTTTGTGCTGTTTCCTATCAAATTTCAACATCTTATTTAAATTTCTTTTTAGTTTTTAAAGTTATTAATAGATGAAATTAATAACACATTGAAAAACACCATGTTTCACTAGTAAAGAAAAATATAACATAGCTGACAATTTAAACTACTTTGTAAGTGATCTAGAAAAAATGACAAAATCTTAGAATATTACTAATAAAATTACATTCAATGAAGACAGTAAGTATTTTATCTTTTAGGGAAGAAAAATATTACTGGAATAGGAATTTGAGGCCACGGTTTCTGTATAGTGTGGTTTTATTTATTACAAGATAGCTAACAAGCATAGCAGAAAATGGTGATAATGATTATATGTGTTCTAAGTACAAAATATTTAGAATCAAGGAAATAAAGACTCCTGTAATTGTGGTAAGTGTCCAAATCTGGCTGGCAGTTCTGGCAGTCTGTGATGATTGATTTAATAGAAAAACAGATCACAGACAACTTGAATACAACTGCTACAATGTAAGTTTTCAATTTCTTTTGAAAAGCTTGTGCTCTGAAATTAAAATGAATCTGTATTGTATATTGTCTTGGTGAATAGTATTATATTTTAAAAATCAAGGTTTTATGATTATTTTTCCACGGTTCGCTATGATTCATTGACTTAATTCTTTTCTCTACTGTTAAGAATCCTAAAGATGTATTAATTTTTAATGGATTTAACACTATATAATATTATCACTTCTATTTTTGTTTTGAGTTTTCCGAGACAGGGTTTCTCTGTGTAGCCCTGGCTGTCCTGGAACTCACTCTGTAGACCAGGTTGACCTCAAACTCAGAAATCCACCTGCCTTTGCCTCCCAAGTGCAGGGATTAAAGGCGTGTGCCACCACTGCCTGGCTATATTATCACTTCTAAACAATTAATTTTTACATGCAGAAGAATGAAATTAGGTTTATATATTTCTCCTTCTACAAATCATGATTCAAAACAGATTAAAGACATTAATTTAAACCTGAAACACTGACTTTCTCAAGGAAAACTAATGAGGTACTATATAAGACATTGGGGTAGCCAATAATTTTTTGAATAAGACATAAAAGATATGGGAACCAAACCAAGGATCAATAAAGAGGATTAAAGGGAAATAAAATAATTCTCTATAACATAGGAAATAATCATTAGTGTAAGAAGATACAGAATAGGGGAAAACTCTAGCCGTACTTCAGAAAAAGGGGAAATATCTTGAATTCATAAAGAATTGCAGTAATGAAACATGAAGAAAATAAAACTGCCAAATCAACAAATGGGCAAACAAGAGTTTTCAAAAACGAAACACAAGTGACCATTTACAAGCTATCACTATGTATGGTGGTAGAAGCTTAAGCTATTGACTGTATCTTTAAATAAAAAATGCTCATCCATTTGTGATTTTTCCTGAAAAGGATTCCATTTAAACATGAGAAATGTGTGTGAGAATCATCTTACTTAGGAGGGAAATCCAGCTGTTAAGTGAAATCTTTTATTTGAAATATGAATGTCTCATTTTATCCCTCGAATGTCAAGTGTTCAGTTTATTCCACCCTTTGATAAAGAGCACATATGGGGGCTAAAGTCTTAGGAATTCTATGTAGGAATCCAGCTGTAGGTCCTTCCAAGCTTATAGTGTGGAAGGCATCTGAATAAATTTTACTTCTAATGCTAAGAAAAGTTGCTACATGTAGTTAATTTAGCAAAATATGTCACAAGAAAACATTTCTCCTATTTACTTAAAAACTTAAAAATATAAAGCTTTAAAAACAGTATTTTATCTGAGTTTGAATAATTTTTTAAACCACACAAATTTAATGTGAAACTAGGCAGGTAATTTTCAATACTGGTATCCTCTGGAGAGAGGGACAGTCAAGGTGGTGTGAGAATTTGTTCTGATTTTATATTACTACACAGTATAATGCAAAGCATGCATTTGTGAACAAAAAATTTTTTAAAAATGAGTTTAAAATATTCACAATAAATTTTCTATATACAAAGTTAAGCTGTGCTATGGGAGTCTAAGTATCAAAACATTTCTATAGAAATTTAATTATCAACATACCTGAGTAAATTATTTGCAAAATTCTGACACAAAAACAAAGGCCAGTTAACAATTCTCTCAAGAGAGAAACTAAAAATCACATGTGAATTTATTTCTGGCCAACGTCATAGAGAACTAGGTACCAAGGCACTAAAGATGTTGTTTTGAAATGAGTCACTGAATTCAAGTGTGACTTTTTAATCACTAGTTACCTTACAATGAAGTTCAGAGAGTATACTCATCAAAAGTTAACATGGTGAATAGATATTTTCTTATCTTTCCTTTTGTAATGTGTTTATTTTCTGGATTTAGATACAGTTTGAAACAACTACATAGAAATTGAGTTGGCAGTAGTGGCCCATGAGCGTCCCTCTTTAATCCACATGTACTGTTTAGTCAAGATTGCTTATTGGTTTTGTTCAATTCTTTAGCATCCAACACAGGAACCATTGCCCTCTCCACTAATGAACCTCAGAACCATTTGGAAAAGCAGTTTGATTTGTAGTAGCACAAGCTTCAGGTACAAATTAATGGATGATTTTAGCCTAGAGAAAGGAATGACAGATGGTAGACAATCTGAAATGATTCAATTCAGGCAAAATTTGAAATCTATTTTTTCATGTGGTACATCAGGATGATTTTGTTTTGACTTATATTGGCTTCTAAAGCATTTATTTAAGAAATTCTGCAGCAAATGCTATTATAAAGATAGAAGCCATAGTTTTACATTGAAGCCCTATCTACAATTATAGTATTTTCATTGTAGGCACATCTGGAAAATTATAAATATCAACTTAAAAGAAATGCATATTTTTAAAAAAAGTTTCAGCATTCAAATATCTCTCATTGGGAGAATATCTTTTAAAATTATACAATACACTATCTCTAAAGTTCAATTACAAAAGAAAAATTTAAATATTATTCTCCTAACTTACCTCCTGAATAATACTACTATCCAAGTTAAAAGAAATATCACTGTGTGATTGTTTGTATTTCCAACTTGACTGAAAAATAGAATTGCCCAGTGATAGCCCATGGAGGCTAATCAACAATTACATTCAGTGAGGTACAGAGATCTGCCTACTCTGAGTGTTACCATTTTTGATTGGTAATATACTGAGATTTCATACAATAGAGAAATAGAGCTCAACATATGATGGTGTATCTTATTGCACTGATCATGGATGTGATGTGACCACCAGCTACAAGGTCCTACTGCCTGATAGACTGTAACTTGAATTGTGAGTTAAAATCAGCCCTTTCTTCCTTGTTGCTTTTGTTAAGGGGTTTAATCACAGCAATGGGAAAAATATAAGACACCCACTAGTTATACTAAACAAGGAAAATATACAATAACTAGATTGTATTTCTATAGAGCCATGCACACACCTTTTATACACCTCAATACTACAAAGTTAACCCCGAGTTTGATGATTGCTTAACTACATACACAATTCTATGTTCTTCTCTGTTATGCACTGAAACTTTCACATCAAAAAATAGCAAAAGAATATTTCATTTGAGCCGAAAGAAGTACTGATATTTTTGTTGACCTATTTCAAGAATAAAATGCACAAAAAGATTATTTGTTTTCAATTTTAAACATATTTATTTAGCTCAGTAATTGATTTTAAGTACCTTTGATTGCTTATCCCTGGATCTTTTATGTTTTAGAAGAAGTGGTATGTAAAGACGAAGAAATTGATTTTTGAACTGACTCAAAAAAACCCACTAAAACAGTGAAACTATGTAATATAACATGGAGATGTGGTTATTAAGCATATACTTATGGCTACTATGCACAATATTAAACATTATCATTGAATAAAAATAGTTTTATTTTCTAGTTTACACATTTCTAAAACCTCTAAAATTGATTTAGGAAAGCAATAATTTGATTGAAGTCTGAGTGTAAAAGTTTAATATTTTTCTAGACTATTCTTTCCAGAATTACATGGTGTTTGTATATATCCCTTACTTTCATTAAAATAGTATAGGTAACTATATAAAATTCTGGCTGGTGGAAATGTTCATCATCACAGTAACTGCAGAGAATAGTATGGATGTCCGTCAAGGAACAAAAATTGAATTTACTGAATGACTTAATATTGCACCTCTTTGTTTAAAAACAATAAAAATTATTTTATATACTCAAGAGACACTTATATGTTACTACATTATAAATAGTAGTTAGATATAATCAAAACCAAGACATGTATACTACATGTAGACTACATACAACATGTAGAATAAGGAGTAGAATATAGCCATAAAAATCACATCCTGTTATTTCCTGGAAGATAAATAGAATTGAGGAATATTCTGAATAAGGCAGAATGGAGAAGAAAATGCCATGTTAGTTTTAATTCACATACAGATGTTGTGATACATTTTACTAAACTAGTGCAGTAGCCTGTGTCTGTAAGTACAGCAGTTTGCAAAGTTGAGATAAGGATTAATTGAGTTGTAGCATTTTAAGACTATCATGGATAGCGTGAATGTCATGCTATTCTAACAAAACAAAAAATAAAGGAAAAAAGAAAATGTTATCACACTGTATAATAAATTTAAAAGGGCTGATTGGAAGTAATGAATATATAACACCGGTAAGGAAATGTAACAAATTTTATTCAATATAGAATATCATGTTAACTATAGTTAATAATAAACTATATCTTTAATAAATAAGTAAAAGACAGACACAAAAAGCATCCAATGATAAAGCTAAAATAGAGATTTAAAATGTTATTTATTCTTATTTGCTTAGTGCAATACTTCATACTATGTTCCATTATAATGGATTGCTCAATTTAAAAAAAAAATCTAGAGATTTTAAGTGTAAGAACACTTATTCTGAAAGAATGGGTACCTGAGTTTGAATCTCAAGAACCAGTCCTTAAAAATCAGACTGCCTTCTTATTCCTATAACATTAGTAAGAAGTGGATGAATAAAGGATCCTAAGATCTTACCACTCAGTCATTCTAGCAAAAGTATTAGTGGGCTTCTTGTACAGCAATAGATCCTGTGTCAAAGAAATCAGAGAGAAAACAGTAGAGCATAATATCATTTCCTGGCCACCATATGACTTTAATAGGTATGAACAACATACACCTTGCTCTATATGCCACCCCCCTGATAGATGATAGATGATAGATAGATAGATAGATAGATAGATAGATAGATAGATAGATAGATAGATGATAGATAGATCAATAGATAGACAGACAGACAGACAGATCAATAGATAGATGGATAGAGACTGTGAAGGGGAAGAGAAACAAGTTTGAGGTTGTCACAACATATCCCCAACATATGTGACATGTGGATCTCTCTCTAAACACACACACACACACACACACACACGCACACACCACAATGTGCATACATGCATACATACCTACATACATATATAGATGCATACATATATACATACATTATAACAATACATAAAATAGAATAAATTACAGGTCCTGAAGTTTAAAAAGTCTTTAAAGCAGGACAGAAAACAGGTACCTTATTCAAGTAAAAGCATAAGATTTGAAAGTAAATGGGAGGAAACTGAGGGTGGAAAAGTTTAAGCAAGTTTGAAAGTAGGAGAGACAGAAAAGTGGAGTGGAAAGGGTTAATCAACACAGTGAGGCTTAAACGTCTCCATGGATGCCTACTATTTATAAAATCCTTTAAAAGAAATGATTTAAAACAACAACAAAAACCTCCAAAGGTATCCTTTAGGGGTAGATGGTGGTCCTATTAGAAGCCAAAGATTATCAAGTGATAATTTCATTTAAAGGACAGGCAGGTACCCAGATGTACATAAAACATTACAGATTATTACTAATGCCTTTGTTGGATTGAATTCTGAAAACTTTATTGTAAGGCCCTATAAGGTAGGCCAAAGAAAAAACAAGTGAAATGGCATAAAAGAATAACCAAGGTGGCATTGAAATGGAAGAATTCTCACTTCTGTCTAGCTTTCATAGTGACAAAAGGTACTTTGCAGGATTCTGGGGGAGAACATTATCATTGGTTCAATCCAGTTGTGGACCCTGAGTTACTCAATTGCTGAGATGCTTTACCTTTTACTGAATTTCTTTGGGGTTGGGAAACAGCCTTTATGACATTCCTTTTGGCAAAGAGCATGGCTACCTTAGAGCTTACAGATGTAGTGTCATCTTTCTTTCTGCCTAACTGGATCCTTGTGATGTAAACTGTAGCTCATGGTTAGAAACATCTGTAGAGTTTCTGTGGATCTTCCTGCTAGAAGCCTCTGTATTAGCCTGTTCAAGAAACACAATTGAACTGTTATCACTTACCATCATTAAGATGCTCTCTGGCATTCCCTAAGTTATCCCTCACATAGATATGTATTATAAAATGTTTTGTTTTTCTGTATTCTATTGAACATCTGGGATCAGGTTGTTCAGTACCATCTTCCTTAGCTTATAGATTTTTAAAAATTTTTGTTTATTTATTTTTTTATTGGATGTTTTATTTACATTTTATATGTTGTCCACATACCCAATCCCCCACCCACCCAGGAACCCACTATCCCCCCACCCCTCCTCCTTCTTCTCTGTGGATATAACCCCTACCTACCCCACCACAACCACCTCCCCACCCTCAAATTCCCACCCCCTGGGTCGTCCAGCCTTCATGAGGTCAAGGATCTCTACTTCTACCTATACCCAACAGGGCCCTCCGCTCTTACATATACAGCTGAAGCCATGGATCCTACCCGAAGTGCACTTAGGATGGTGGTTTAGACCCTGGGAGCTGTGGTTGGTTGGTATTGTTGCTCTCCTCATGGGGCCACAAACCCTTTCAGCTCCAATGGTCTTCACTCTAACTCCTCCATTGGGAACCCCATGATCAGTTCAATGGCTAGTTGTGAGCATCTGCCTCTGAATATGTCAGACTCTTGAAGACCTCTGAGAAGACATCTATATCAGGCTCTTATCAGCATGTACTTCCTGACTTCCACATCAGCATCTACCTTTGGTGATTTCACATGGGATGGATACTCAGGTGGAATGGTCTTCAGACAGCCCCTCCTTCAGTGTCTGTCCCTCACCTAGTATCCATAATTGCTCCCTAAAGCATTTTGTTGCTCCTTCTAAGAAGGACCGAATCACCCCCACTTGGTCTTCCTTCTTCATGACTTCATGTGGCCTGTGAGTTGAATCGTGGGCATTTGAAGGTTCTGGGCTCATATCCAATAATCAGTGAGTGAATACCATGTGTGTTCTTTTGTGATTGGCATACCTCACTCAGGATGATAATTTCTAGTTCTATCCATTTACCTAGGAAACTCTCAAATTCATTGTTTTTAATAGCTGAGTAATACTCCATTGTGTAAATATACCACATTTTTTGAATCCATTCCTCAGTTGAAGGACATCTGGGTTCTTTCCAGCTCCTGGCTATTATAAATAAGGCTGCTATGAACATAGTTGAGCATATGTCCTT
>NW_021604576.1:12994339-13006562 GCF_004785775.1 Grammomys surdaster
TTTTTCCACTGGACAGTTTTAGCTCCTTTGTCAAAGATCAAGTGACCATAGGTGTGTGGGTTCATTTCTGGGTCTTAAATTCTGTTCTATTGATCTTCCTGTCTGTCTCTGTACCAATACCAGGTAGTTTTTATCACTATTGCTCTGTAGTACAGCTTGAGGTCAGGGATGGTGATTCCTCCAGAAGTTCATTTATTGTCGAGAATAGTTTTTACTATCCTGGGTTTTTTTGTTACTCCATATGAATTTGAAAATTTCCTTTTCTAACTCTGTGAAGAATTGAGTTGGGATATTAATGGGAATTGCATTGAATCTGTAGATTGCTTTTGGCATGATGACTATTTTTATTATATTAATCCTGCCAATCCATGAGCATGCGAGATCTTTCCATCTTCTGAGATCTTCTTCGATTTCTTTCTTCAGGGACTTGAAGTTGTTATCATACAGGTCTTTCAATTGCTTGGTTAGATTCACACCAAGGTATTTTATAGTATTTGCGACTATTGTGAAGGGTGTCATTTCCCTAATTTCTTTTTCAGTCTGTTTATCTTTCATGTAGAGGAAGGCTACTGATTTGTTTGAGTTGAATTTATAACCAGCCACTTTGCTGAAGTTGTTTATCAGGTTTAGGAGTTCTCTGGTGGAAGTTTTGGGGTCACTTATGTATAGTATCATATTATCTGCAAATAGTGATATTTTGACTTCTTTTTTTCCTATTTGTATCCCTTTGACTTCTTTTTATTGTCTAATTGCTCTGGCTAGGACTTCCAGTACTATATTGAATAGGTAGGGGGAGAGTGGGCAACCTTGACTAGTCCCTGATCTTAGTGGGATTGCTTCAAGTTTCTCTCCATTTAGTTTGATGTTGGCTACTGGCTTGTTGTAAATTGCTTTTACTATGTTTAAATAGGGGCCTTGAATTCCTGATCTTTCCAAGACTTTTATCATGAAGGGATGTTGAATTTTGTCAAATGCTTTCTCAGCATCTAGTGAGATGATCATGTGTTTTTTTTTCCTTTGAGTTTGTTTATATAGTGGATTACATTGATGGATTTCTGAATATCGAACCATCCCTGCATTCCTGGGATAAAGCCTACGTGATCATGATGGATGATTGTTTTGATTTGTTCTTGGATTCTGTTTGCTAGAATTTTATTGAGCATTTTTGCATCTATGTTCATAAGGGAGATTGGTCTGAAGTTCTCTTTCTTTGTTTGTTCTTTTTGGGGTTTGAGTATGAGTGTAATTGTAGCTTCATAGAACGAATTGGGTAGTGTTCCTTCTGTTTCTATTTTGTGGAATATTTTGAAGAAAATTGGTATTAGGTCTTCCTTGAAGGTCTGATAGAATTCAGCACTAAAACCATCTGGTCCTGGGCTTTTTTTGGTGAGGAGATTTTAATGACTGCTGCTATTTCCTTAGGGGTTATGGGACAGTTTAGATGGTTTATCTGTTCATGATTTAACTTTGGTACCTGGTATCTGTCTAGGAAGTTGTCCATTTAATCCAGATTTTCCAGTGTTGTTGAGTATAGGCCTTTGTATTAGGATCTGATGATTTTTTGAATTTCTTCAGTTTCTGTTGTTATGTCTCCCTTTTCAGTTCTGATTTTATTAATTTGGATACTTTCTCTGTGCCCTCTGGTTAATATGGCTAAGGTTTTATCTATCTTGCTGATTTTCTCAAAGAACCAGCTCCTGGTTTTGTTGATATTTTGTATTGTTTTTTCTGTTTCTATTTGGTTGATTTCAGCCCTGAGTTTGATTATTTCCTGCCTTCTACTCCTCCTGGGTGTATTTGCTTTTTTTTGTTCTAGAACTTTTAGTTGTGCAGTCAAGTTTTTAGTGTATGCTTTCTCCAGTTTCTTTTTGTAGGCACTTAGAGCTGTGAGTTTTCCTCTTAGCACTGCCTTCATGGAGTTCCACAGGTTTTGATATTATGTGTCCTCATTTTCATTGAATTCTAAAAAGTCTTTAATTTCTTTCTTTATTTCTTCCTTGACCAAGTCATCATTGAGTAGAGAGTTGTTCAGTTTCCATGTGCATGTGGGTTTTTGATTTGTTTTGTCATTATTAAAGACAAATCTTAATCCGTGGTGATCTGATAAAATGCAAGGGATTATTTCAATCTTTTTGTATATGTAGAGGCCTGTTTTGTGACCAAATATATGGTCTATTTTGGAGAAGGTATCATGAGGTGCTGAGAAAAAGGTATTTTCTTTTGTTTTAGGATGAAATGTTCTATAGATGTCTGTTAAGTCCATTTGGTTCATAACTTCTGTTAATTTCAAAGTGTCTTGGTTTAGTTTCTGTTTCCATGATCTGTCCATTGCTGAGAGTGGGGTGTTGAAATCCCCCACTATTATTATGTGAGGTGAAATGTATGTTTTGAGCTTTAGTAAAGTTTCTTTTATATATTTAGGTACCCAGCATTTGGAGCATAGATGTTCAGAATTAAGCGTTCACCTTGGTTGATTTTTCCTTTGATGAGTATGAAGTGTCCTTCCTTATCTTTTTTGATTAATTTTGGATGAAAGTTGACGTTATTTGATATTAGAATGGCTATTCCAGCTTGTTTCTTGGGACCATTGGCTTGGAAAATTGTTTTCAACCCTTTTATTCTGAGGTAGTGACTGTCTTTGTCACTGAGGTGTGTTTCTTGTATGCAGCAAAATTCTGTGTCCTGTTTGTGTATCCAGTCTGATATTCTGTGTCTTTTTATTGGGGAAATGAGACCATTGATGTTAAGAGGTATTAAAGAAAAATGATTGTGGCTTCCTGTTTTTTTTTTTGTTATTAGAGGTAGAATTATGTTTGTATAGTTATCTTCTTTTGGGGTTGTTGGAAGATTACTTCCTTGCTTTTTCTAGGTTGTAGTTTCCCTCCTTGTGTTGGCGTTTTCCATCAATTATCCTTTGAAGCGCTGGGTTTGTGGGAAGATATTGTGCAGATTTGGTTTTGTCATGGAATATCTTAGTTTCACCATCTATATTGATTGAGAGTTTTGCTGGGTATAGTAGTCTGGGCTGGCAATTGTGTTCTCTTAGGGTCTGTATGATGTCTGTCCAGGCTTTTCTGGCTTTCATATTCTCTGGTGAGAAGTCTGGTGTAATACTTATAGGTCTGTCTTTATATGTTACTTGACCTTTTTCCCTTACTGCTTTTAGTATTTTTTCTTTGTTTGTGCATCTGATGTTTTGATTATTATGTGATGGGAGGTATTTCTTTTCTGGTCTAGTCTATTTGGTGTTCTGTAAGCTTCTTGTATGTTTATTGACATCTTGTTCTTTAGGTTAGGGAAGTTTTCCTCAATAATTTTGTTGAAGATATTTACTATCCCTTTAAGTTGGGACTCTTTATTCTCATCTATACCTATTATCCTTAGGTTTAGTCTTCTCATTGTGTCCTGGATTTCCTGGATGTTTTGAGTTAGGAGTTTTTTGCATTTTGCATTATCTTTGACAACGGTGTCAATATTTTCCATACTATCTTTTGCATTTGAGATTCTCTCTATATCTCTTGTATTCGGTTGGTGATGCTTGCATCTATGACTCCTGATCTCTTTCTTAGGTTTTCTATTTCCATGGTTCTCATCATGAGAATCTCTCATGGTATCTCATCATGAGAAGTGATTTTAATTCTGAATCCTGCTTTTCCAGTGTGATGGGGTGTCCAGGGCTTGCTATATTCGGAGAACTGGGTACTGATGATGCCAAGAAACTTTGGTTTCTGTTGCTTATGTTCTTGTGCTTGCCTTTCGCCATCTGGTTAACTCTAGTGTTACCTGCCCTCACTGTGTAAGACTGGAGTCTGTATTTCCAGTTATCTTGCTTGTGGCAGTGCTCCTCAGAGTCCAGATGTCTCTGTGGTCTTATGATCCTAATCTCCTGGGTGGAACAACTCCTGGGACTCAGGCCACCTCTTGGATCTGGAAATACTTCTGCTCTGGGTGCAGTGGTTCCTCTAGGATGGCTCAGGATACGATGTCTCCCAAGTTCAAACCAGCTTGGTGTCTGCTGCCCTGAGTGCAGTGGCACCTCTAGGATGGCTCAGGATTCAGTATCTCCACAGGAGCAGACCCACTCTGTGTCTTCCCCAGCCCAAAGGACCAGGCAGGGGCAGAAGGGAAGTGGAATTCCAGAGGGGCGTGGTTTGGGTAGCTGGTGGGTCCTGAATGTCCCTGGCTTCCAGATGTAACTCTGGGGCTTAGGGAGTGAGATGGAGTTCTTACAGGCTGCTCTGAGTGCAGTGGCTCCTCTAGGATGGCTCAGGATTCAGTATCTCCACAGGAGCAGACCAACTCTGTGTCTGCTTTTTGTGGTGCTGTGATGAAACCTGATTTCCTTAAGTATGCTCAGCAAGTATTCTGCCATTGAGGACACCTCCAGCTCCAGCTAAAGAATAAAAAAAAAAAACATTTATTTTTAATAAGTGTCCACATAGAGAGTTTGCTTGTGGCCTTTTTATATATTCTTTTTTGTTGTTGCTGTTGTTGTTGTTTTCTTTTTTGGGTTTTTTGTTTTTTTTAATTTTTTATTGGATATTTTATTTATTTACATTTCAGATGTCATCCTGTTTACCCATTTCCCCTCCCTAGAAACTCCCATTCCCATCCCACCCTCCTCCTTTTTGCTTTTATACTATTTTAATTATATGCAAGTATTAAGGTCAGTTCTAGGATGAGGAACTAGCAATACAATAGATGCAAATAGTCAAGGAACAAGCAAGACAATAAACATAAATAGTAAAAGAACAAGCAAGGCAATAAGCAAATTTCAATGAATACTCTCATGATCACTTTTTCTAAGGACTTATCAGGATGACTGAAATATCTGAGACAACTTCTCTCAGCCCAAAGTCATTTTCATGTCTGAAACCTACTTCTTTGTTCTAGCCTAAGATTTAGATTCCTGCCTGAAATTACTTCTTTGTTTTAGCCTAATGTCAGATTCCTGCCTGAAGCCCATTTCCTTGTCCTTGGCCCATGTAAGATTCTTGCTAAGCAGCCTCAAAAGGTCTCTACCTCTCCCACATTTTTTATTGCATTAACAAGACTGACCCTGTCTTAGGTCATTCTTCCAAGAGTGCCTTACTTACCAATGGTGGAATATGCATTATCAAAAGCAATGCACTTCTATCATACACTCTTAATATTTGTTGCTACTTCATTAACCCCACCTCTCTCCCACCACTCTTCCCATAGTCTCTACTTATAAATTTCTGGTGTGAGTAAACTGCTTCCACATTTAAGTCTCATTAATTTCGTCACCTCATTTAACATATGTCATGAGCCTTGTGTAGTTTTCTTTTCTTTACATATACACTTTACTGCTTGAAATCTCTTGCAAAAAATTAGAAGCTAGGGCCTCCATGTGAGAAACGAGATTCAATGTCTGTCTTTTATAGACTGAGTTACCTCCTAATATATATTATTCAATAGAAAATACAAATTCATCAAATTTCCTGATAACTTTATAAATTTAGATTTCATTATGCTTGTATAAATTGTTGACAACTTGTCAATTAATCAGCATCTAACTAAGACAGAAATTCTTTCCAGGTTTGTGAGATTAGTTCTGTGAAAGAGGTGACAAATTTATTTTGGGAAAGATTATAGGAAAATTACATAAATCTTGGATTACAAAGCCATAGAGTGTAGAGAACTGTTGGAAATTAGAAATTCTGTCATGATGAACTTAGTCTGTGATTCTATATCTTGTAATATTTGTTCTATGAAATTGAATGGACCTTGTTTCATTTGAATATGTTTAGCATGGTAATGTCCTTCAAATTGATTGAGTCTATAATTAGTATAAAGTGACATTCTTTATTTCTTCTGGCTAGTTTAGATCTGAAATACTTTTTTGAGGGGTGGTGGGTTGTGAAAGGCACCTGGTTCCTTTCACTCAGCTTCAGTCCTCCACAGACCCTCCCACAGAGATGTCTATGGCCATTGGTCATGAGGAACAGTGTCTCAGGCTCTCCCGCATGTAGATGAGTTATCTCTAAGCTCTCAGACCAAGCCAATAGGCATCATCTGCTGCCAGACCCTGACCAACCCCAAAACTGCATAAAAGAGGCCTATTTGGGAGATGTAAAGGTGTGTTAGAATCATCCTGCTTTCCAAGAATTTATGTTGCAAGAGCTGTAACACTTGGGAAGACATCTCCTTCAGGACCCTTCCCTCCTCACTAGCTAGCTGGCACCTCACTGCTTCAGCCCAGACTGGCTCAGTGTAGAGGAACAGGTGCAGCACCTGGGAGTGACTGGACAGTGACAGAGGAGAGATGAGTAGAGGCAGCAGCAGTGGAGGCTACCTCCTCTCCCTGCTTGCACTCTGTCCCCTTGGCCCAGGTTTTTGGTCACACAAGTAGTGTCAGCTGTAGGTTACATTTTGTGAAGTAAGCCTTAGGTCAAATCAGTTATTAATTGGTTATACCCATGAGCTTTGTGCCACAATTGCACTGGCATATAGGGTAGATAATATACCATTGTAGATACAAGATTTTCCTGGCTTGATATTTATATTTCTCTTATAAGAGCATGCATATTTCATTTATGTACCAAAGTTACATGTGAAGACTTTATGTAGGTACTGGCTTGAACTCTCCATCTTCAGTAAATTGTGTAGGGCTTGTCTTTATCAATATTCTTAGCAAACAGGGAAATGCAAATCAAAAAACACTTGTGATTTCAGTTTACACTTACCAGAGTGACTGAGATCAACACAACAAGTGACAAATAAAACAATATATTTTCTGGAGAGAGTATGGAGTAATCAGAATACAAATACTTTGACAATGGGAATGCAAGTTAGTAGAACCAATATGGACACCAGTCTGGTGGTTTCTCAGGAAGATGAAAATCAATCAATGTCAAGATCTAGCTATGCTACCTTTGAGCATAAATTTAAAAGATGATCCTTCCTACCACAGACACACTTGTTCATCCATGTTTATTTCTGCTCTATGCATAGTGGCCTGAACTTTGAAAGTATCTGTATTTCTCACAACTGAAGAAAATGGCGTACTATTATATGGTGAAATATTATTCAACTGTTACAAAAATAAGACATTACATAATTTGCAGCCAACACAGCCAGTACAGTGTATATAGTATAGGTCTGGAGAGGACAAATAGATCTTATTAGGAAAGGAAAATACAATAGGCAGCTATGGATGTATAGAGAGGAGAGAAAACATTGTGCCATTATTTAATATTATATGTAAGTATAATATTTAACTGTAGCTTTTACTATAACACAATAATTATTTGTGAAATACTGATTAACAAATGATAAATATTTTTACGTTCTGTTTACTGAGTATAGGAGTACAAGTTCAAACTCTTATGTGAATTGAATACTCATTGAAACTAAGAGCATAAGAAATATATTAATCTTAGGACAAAATACACAATTACAACACAGGGTATAGGAGTCTAAATTTTTAATATAGACATTTTTGTGTTATAGTAAAAGCTACAGTTAAATATTATGCTTATATATAATATTAAATAATGGCATAATATAAAAACATTCCTCACAAAATATTTAAAATTAACAGCACTAAAAATTTTTATTCAGGTAATAATAAAATATGACAGTTAATATCACAAATACACATTTAAATTTTTCAGTCATTTGTCATGTGTTATCTTGATCATCATGTTTATTTTTCTGTATCAATCTTGTTACTTTGTACACAAATATGATACCCTGTTTTTTTAATATCTCAGAAAGCTTCAGAGGAATGTTTTATAATACTGAAAATCTAAATAAGATATATGCCTTTTCTACTTTTGACTAAAGGTTTGTTCATTGTTGATATAAGGTGACAGCAGTACCCTTTTGAGTATCAATTGATAGGACAGTTACAGAACCCTTGGCAGTTTTCAGTGATTATCGGAGAGATCAATTTCAAGGATTGTATCTACCCCAATAGAGTGCACTACTGGAAGATACCTGTACCAACCTCAGAGCACATGTCCCAGTATTAATCTCCTAAATTGCTTCTTTCCTGTGACGTTCTCTTAAATAACCTCTGTCTCCTAAGATGCTCTCAGGAAAGTTGAGTGAATCATATCTCTATTGCATTCTGTCAAATCGTTCTCTGATTCATCACTTTATCTGGCCTTTAATTAGAAGTCATTTTCAAACATGAATGCTTCCTTCTACATATGAACTGCACCTTCATTATTTGGGATTAAAGATGTATACTAATGGTGTGTCTGCAGCCAGTGAGATTAAAGGTGTGTGCTAAGGGCATGTTTGTATTCCATCCTAATCATACAGGCCTAGAAGGTGTTTGGATGCAATACCTTGCCAGAGCAGCCAAATGGCTAATTAAAATTCCTCTATATCCATTAGACTTTATGGATATTCCTCAAAGGCAACATTAGACAGAGTTCCTCAGTTTGTATTTTTGCAATTTTAGAATAACAGTTTGATTAATGTAGAATGTTTTAGGGCTGATTTTAAAATGTTTTATGACATAAGAAAGCATTTTAAAAGTAAAAGATAATAGGTTATAAGAAACGAAGCACTAATATAATTGATTATATATTATATATTATAAAATATTATATTATTATATTATCCAACCCAGGGCCACCAGCTTAGGAGTTGCTAATGATGATGCTACTTTCTGTCAAATATACATAAAACTAGACAGGACAGCTAGGCACTTGATGCTTACTGGTGAAATAGAGGATGAAAGAATGCTGAGAACAGAATGTAGACCTTCTACACGGACACTACAAGCTCTTTACTGTTGAGTAATCTCTCTAGATTCCTTGTAATTGTTTCTTTATTTCAACCACAGTTTCTAGAAACATGATGTTTTTGCTTTTATTCTAGGGAAGACATACATATGTGTCCATGACATATTTATCTTTTTTTTGAATTTGTTTGGAGTTATATAATGTCTCTAAATTTAAATTAATAAAGGAAACATTCTTACAATATGGAACAACTATGAACATAAATATTTCAAATTTCTGTGGTTGATATGCTATATTTAACCACATAAATGAAGAAAATTTTAAAATATTAACAAGACATATTCACATTTTTTATATGAGCAGAAATAATTTGGTAAAGTAATTATACTCACTGCTTCTGGGGCTTTATAATCTGTCAATAAAATAAGAATGTTAAGCATTCTAAAACACTGTGCCATATAGACATATAGAAATACACAAGGGAAGAGTGTTTTACTGATGTGCATAACTAAGATTAACTGTAAATATATAAATAAGCAAATTACATTTATAGGGATATTTCTTTTTATACATACAATTATATCATTTGTCTTCTACCTTTCTATAGTATTTCCATCTATTATTTGTCTATGTACCCGACAATAGAAAGTTATAGTACACTCCAGTTGTTTCAGGAACTATATTGACTTCTCTTCTATGGCTGGCAGTCTGTATTGTGTTTACACTAAAGCCAAACCAACACAGGTTATAGAGAGGGAAATCATTTATTTAGTAGATGTGCCCACATGCAATTTCTTATACTGTCATTGTTAAATTAGGTTGATTCTTTCTACAAAATGTGTTTTCTTTTGTCCCATATTTTCATTATGAAACCATTAATATTTGCCCTTGGATTGTTCCAAAGATTAAACACTTTATTTTTCTTGGTCATCTTCTATTACTTCTTTGCTGTCACTACTATCAAAAAATTAATTCTATTGTTTCTTTTCCTAAACACAGATTAGATTTAATCATATTTTGTCAGTTTGTTAGCACCACAATTTCTCTATATAATGGATGATAAACAGCAAGTTGATCACTATCTACATGTATATCCAATTTCCAATAAATTTTGTAAACTTCTTGTTTTCATGTTTCTTACCTCAAATATGCCAGCTCCAACTTCTGGCATATAAATATATTGAGTATGGAATTCAGTTTATCAAGTGTAATTCCTCTTCTTTATATACCATTTACTGTCAAAACTTCTTCAATGATGTAAGCTGTGGGATACTTCTCAGTATTCTCAGAAGTGAGAGTTAATTTTCATTGTTAGTGACTGGATTTTTAATCAAATAGGACTTTAAGACATATCTCTAGATATGTCTGTGTAAGTATATCCATGAATAGCGACTGAAAGCTAAAGATACATCCTAAATATAATTACCATCATCCTATGGGGTTAACACTGCCCTGAATAAAAGAAGAAAAGGAGAAAGCAGGCACTGGCATCACTGCTTTATAACCTGCTATAGGAGCAGATGATATGCAAATACACTCTCCTTTCAGAGTTGTTTCCAAGTTGTCTTCTATGAAATTGTTTCCATCAGACATTTGGTCATAGTACCTGCCAATTATCACACACAACAATAAATGTCAATTTAACCAACATGAATTCTGCAAAAGCATACTATACATACTTTTTATATCAAATCAAAGGCCCTTCTCTGGGAAGTAAATTAGATATATTAGTAAAATAAAATTCTAACTAGAACTGAGAATCCCTCTATATTACTCCAACTACATGAGAGGTTAAGGCGGGATAACCACAAGCCGATCCTGTGTGGGATACAGATTGCTCAAACTCAGCCTGGGATAGCTGTTGACACTTTCTCAAACAAAAAATAAAAACAATGCCATGTATTAGATATCCTGAATATAAACAAAGGCATACATTCAGTCTAATTACTACAAATAATATATACATATACACATATACATAAACAAACACATAAATAATATACATATGATACTATTTAAGATATGTGTATTAAAATATGTCATATATGTATAATTTAAATTATTTATTCCATTATTTAGTTTTGTTATCATATTTAAAGCACTGAATTTATATGCTTATTACTTTCCCCATCTATAAAATGATTATGATAGAACAGTAGGATACAATTTTAAATATTTATTTTTTATTTTTCTGTTCACTATTGTGTGTGACTTGACCCTTCTATATATGAATAAATAAAAATTTCTGTCCTTGCTTACACGCTGTTCCTGTGACAAAATACCCTGACAAAAGCAACTGAAGAAAGGGAATCATTTTGCTTATGGTTTCCGACCAATCATAACAAATTGTCACTGTGGAAGGAACTTGAAGCAGCTTCTTACAAACATCATAAAAAGTAGAGAAGGAAATGCAGTCATGGATGCTTACTTGCATTCTTGATTATACACAAATTATTTCTTTATTTTTATTCACTTTAAGATCCCAACTTAGGTAACTATACTTACCAGTGTTGGCTGGGTGTTTCCATATCGATTACCAAAAAGAAAACAATTCCTACAAACACACCCACAGGATAACACAAGATAGATAACCACTCATTGATAATCTCTTTCAAAGGAGATTGTAGATTATATCAATATTGAAATTAAAATCTAACCCTCACACTATTTAACCTGTAAACATGTTAAATAGACTAGAGAGTAGGAGTCAGATTTAGAGGAGGGGAATAAAGAAGGATATACAGGAAAAGACAGTTACAATAGAGTGTCATTTGATAGTCTGGAGACATCATAGAGGAAAACCTTTCAAAAAATATATAGTTATTTTAAGGCAATGGTGGCACAATTCTTGTAGGAATAACCAATTAATTTCTGATTTTGACTTAAGACCTGCTCCATAAGTTGAAACCCATACTAGACAGTGCATAGGTGACCAAGTGTCAGAGACTAGATAGCCCAGGGACATAGGATAAAACCAAATACTAATATTCTAAACAAACAAACAAACAAACAAACAAGCTAGCAATAAAATGTCTCCTAATCATAGTCTACTCTACTCATAGAACAGTGCCTTACTCAGTCATCATTAGAGAAAATTTCTTCTGAAGCAGATAGAAATCGAGACCCACAGCCAGATATGCAGTTAATGAGTGAGTGACCTAGGAAATTTCAGCCCTCGAAAGTGATGTCTCTTTCAGGACTCATGAAACCCTGTATATAAAGAAATTTTAATGAAGGAACATGTTTGTTTGGGCAAGGGATTGCATACCAAGCTATGATCCAGGTGTAATACAGAGCACCACACACCTTTTGTCCTTCTGGCTTGAATACACACATCTAATTGCTTTCACTAGACTATAGACATGTTCTCTGTACACACTTTAATCCCAAACAATAAAGGTAAGGTTTGTTTTTAAAAGGATGCAGCAATGTTTGAAAGTGATATCTAATTGAGTGGCAAAGAAGAGAGAGAGAGAGAGAGAGAGAGAGAGAGAGAGAGAGAG
>NW_021604576.1:13006962-13022870 GCF_004785775.1 Grammomys surdaster
GGCGAGGGAGAGGGAGAGGGAGAGGGAGAGGGAGAGGGAGAGGGAGAGGGAGAGGGAGAGCAGTTTTACCAGAGGCAAATTAAAGAGAGAATAAGCTAGAAACAGGTGAAGACATAAGGAGCCAGAGAATGAGAAGGAAACATAAGATTAGAACATATCATCAAATTAAATATGAAGCCAAGTAGAAGAATTCAACCAGAAGCTAAGAGAATCTAGTCTGATTCAGTCACTGTAGACAGGAGTTCGTGCTAAAACAGCTGAGTTGAACCAGACAGTAAGAGTCTAAAAATTACTAGAAAGAGTGGGCTTATTCAGCAGTAAGCCTTCAAGGATCTGGAAATATAAGTGGTTCTCTGTAAGAGTGATATTTAGGAAGCAGAAAGATGTTTATGGACTTAAAAATATTAATACTGAACTTCAGAGTTAAACATCTTTTATAACTTCATCTGTCTTATTTTAGAAGATTATAAAAGAATTTTGTAGGAAAAGAAACAATTAAGGAAATGTACATTTGTGGACACAGACTGCCATGGACTAGTTGCACTGAGGAGGTAATGAAACCTCAGAAGCATAATAATCAGCAATAATAGTACAAATTCCAAGGTCACATCAAATTGGAAAGAATCTAGAACACCAAGATTTCTCTCTTACATTTAAATTAGTTTTGCTTACTAAGTAGTAGGAGTGTGTTTATAATTTCAATATATATGTACAGATAGTGACCCCAAAAATTACATTTGTAAATAGGTTTTACAAACTAAAAATGTGACAAACATGGCATGATAAAACTATACTTTATCTTGAAGATTATGATATTACAAGCTGTTTTCTTTTTACCGGTATGCCATATCCTTACCTTGTCAAATTTATAATTAAGATAAGTTTCTAGATTCTGAAGTACTTTATAAAACACAAAAATGATTAAAGGAACACAGACATGTTACAAAGAGTGTCTTCTATGCCACCTTGTCTTTCTCAGTAGTAGGCAGTATAGTCAAAACACACTTGCAGACAGATCAGGTATCCTGCTCACATGTATTTCTGGTGTTTATGCCAATCATAGTGTTGAATAATTGGGTTATGGACATATTTGGACAAGCCGTTCTTGTTACTTTTGCATTTTACTGGTGCATTCTATTTTACTAGTCTCATCACTGTTAAATGAGCACATCTTCTTGTTCATTTTATAACTTTTTGTAACTTTTCATTGACGTTATGACTTCATCCAGATTCTCAACATGTGCCTTGAAAGCAAAGAGGACAGAAGCATTTCCCTTTCTCAGAGTAGAGCTAAACAAAAAGTGACACATAATCTGAGCAGTATCAGATAAATAGATATATCTAGACAACAAACACTGACAGAGCGAAGTAAATCAAATTCTGTAGACTGAAAAAATGAAATGGATAGTTGCCATATGCCCACTTCTCTTTTCATATAGTATATGATAAGTTAATTTCTGATGACAGAGCCATGTATAATCATAGCCAAGGTTTATGCATGGCTTGAGGAAGCTTGTGCATTCAGAGAAATCAGGTTTCAAGAAAAAAATAAAATGAATTTCCTATGTGGATCCATGATCCATTATATCAACAAAAATTGCTTCAATTTTGAAATGATACTCATCACCAAAAAACCCTGTTGTTTATAATAAAGTATATTGCCTGTGACTCTTTGCCTTGTCTTCCTAACTGGCTACAAATCAAGGAAACAGAGTAAGAAGGGATTAATGAGAGTAGCATTTTTCTCCTACTACACTGTATATTTAAGTTTTCTTCTGTTTTGATTCCCTCAGTCACTGGAGGTATGTAAATTTGTTACAATTGGACACAAGTCACTGGGGGATGGTAGCAATATTCAAATAAAAAACTATATATATTCAGTATCATTTGTTTTCAGAATTAAAGACAAAAAATTTAAAGATAGTATGAAATGTCACATAAATGTCCTCAATTTGTGTAAGGTAACTCACTATATAAAATGAAACTTAAAGGAATTTTTCCTAGCTCCTAAGTAAAAAAGAATGTTCTATGAGACAATTTGTGGTCATGAAATTTTTTGCTATTACATGTCATTATGAATCTAACTATCAGCGTTAAATCTTTCATTAAAATTCTTTTATTGAAAGCTGTCACTAGACACATTTTGCCTAGTAATTTATTAATATTTCAAGCCTTGTTTCTTATAGAAACTTTTGGTACAGGCTAAGACGGTACAGATGTTCCTTCATGTTGTATTCTTGCTGAGGCCATTTCTGGATTAACAAGAAATCGTTCTCCTGATTGAAAACCCCATGGAAAAGTATCCATCTCTTTTCTAGGGTGCTGAGGTCAAGATGCTCTAGCTAACTTAGCTTCTGTTACACTGCTTGCTTCTGCATATCTCCACCTCTACTCCCTCACTCCCATCTGCAGCCACCCTTGATGATGCCAGGGTATTTTTTGGCCATCGAAAGCCTACCTTCGAGACCCATGAGGACACTTCTAGGTCCTGAATATCTGAGCGCTGTCCCAGCTATCTGGAATAAAAACTTGAATTGGCTTTAAACTGTACCTGAGTATTCATCTGGTGGACTCCTTGTAATATTTTACATATTCCTTGTGGTGTATAACTTCAGAGTGAAGTATTTCTTATATAACCTACAGTTTCTCATTTTGATCTGTGTTGTCTCTCTCTAGATCATGTTTTCATGGTTATTACAACTAAAAAGTATATGAGCCTTTCTCTCTTTTTCAGGTTTAACTGCAAAAGTGTCCACTTTATAACCTTCCCCATTTTAGAACCTTTGAGCCCTTACAGGGATCTCTACTGATTCTGACTCTATGTAAGTGTTCTATATAATGATCTTATGTGCTCTGATCTGAGAATTTGGTTAGAACCACAGTTTACCTTGTTACTAACTTGATTTAAAACAAACATAAACAGAAAAATGCAGACTATTTAGCATGAACTGAGAATTTCTCCAATTCACAGATAAGCATTTACCAACCACATCGTTTTTTCACAGTCCTGCTCCTTACTTTATTAACCCTATGAATTTACATTTGAACTTTCTGTGTCTGTTGTTGCTTTTTAACTCTTTCTTATTCGGGGTTCACTTTGTCTATTCATGCTGTCAAAGAATATTCTACTTTGTTTTACGTAGGAGTTGTTGTTGTTGAGAAGCATTAAAAATAGTCCCCAAGAGACCTGCCCCCAGCCCCCATGCTCTCATAATACATGAATCTCTTATGAATATACCAGGTTTTACTGTCATTTTGTGTAACTTGATACAGCATAGGTGACAATAAAAATGAAATCTTGTAGCAGAATTTAATTAAGCTAAGCCATAAGTTTAGGGCTGTCTTTTAAGAAATATAGGAGTTTATATGATTAAGACATACCTGTGCTGTCCTTTCAATGGGAAGAGACAACATGGCAAATGACATGAGTAGTCTCTTGGGTTAAATATTATTATCCAGTGCTACTCTGACCAGGGAAGCAGTAGCCTGATTCATCACCCTGAAACAACATCCTCCCACCACTCTATCAAACACAACACCCACTTGCTTTCTTCCCACTCTTTATTTATTTATTTATTTTCATATGGACATTGGTGTTTTGCCTGAATGTGTGTCCGAGTGAGGGTGTCAGAACCCCTAGAAGGGGAATTACAGACAGTGATAAAATGGCATGTGGGCACTCAAAACTGAACTGAGGTCCTCAGGAAGAGAAGCTGGTTCTTTTAAACTCTGAGCCATCTTTCCAATCCCCTTCTACCCATGCTTTTCTTAGTCCTCAACTCCCCACTCTTTTTTAATTATTATTAACTGTAGAACCGTGAAAGGATGATTTGGTCTCTGGTAGAGCACTGGCTTTGAGATAGCCGGAGATGCAACAGGTGTCCATTGCCTGTGTAGGGACAGCACATATCTAGCCATGCCCCCAGATTCCAGTCTCCTTCCGCCAAGATCTTCATTTGATCTGAGCCTTGCAGTCATGTAGGGCTACAGGTAGAGGGTGTGACTACAGGCTTCAGCCTCAAGAGATTTCCATATTAATGTGTTACCTAAAGGCGAGAGGGCATAGCTAATTAAGTGGCCCTCCTCTCTTTCCCCTCCTTATTTAAGCCAGCTCCCCCCTAACTTAAGGGGGAGAGGGTGCACATCTAGACCATCTATCATACACCATGTCAATAAAGCTCCTGGAACCCCGGACTTTCTCCTGTTATTGGTGCTGCCTTAGTAGAAGATCTCTGCATTCCAGCCACAGGAACTGCCTCTTGAACAAGCAGCCTTTCCAAGCCAAGCAAGCACTTCCCCTGGGCCTCAGCACCAGAGCTCTCTCTGTCCCCTAGCCTCTCTCAGCTCACAGGCAGGCTGCACACACTGCACACTCCCCGCCTCTGTTCTGTGGAGCTCCCAGGGACATCTGAGGCCCCCAGGATTGAGACCAATAGATCCCTGGCTGCCTCTGGGCTTGGGGATCCCCCGCCCCGCGGAAACCAGGCTGAATTTGCTCCCTGCTAGGGTGCGGGTCCGCTTGGCACTGTGTGAGAGGATCGCTGCCAAGTTTCCTACGTGTGCTTCTGCTTCTCTGTGGTGGACTGCTGCCTCCCTGAGGCACCTGCCCCAGGCAGAAGACTTGTGGACCAACAACACAACTGAGATCCACCCCCACATGACTTTATGCGGGCCCATCAGCTTCCCCCCCTCCAGCAATTAATCATGTTATTCGTTTATATTTCAAATGATATGCCCTTTCCCAGTTACTCTTCCACAAATCCCCCATCCCAGACTCACTATCCCTGCTTTTCCTCTATATGCATGCTCCTCCACCAACTCTCACACTCCCAGCTTACAGTTTTAGCATTCCCTTATGCTGGGGCATCAATTCTCCAAAGGACCAAGGACTTCACCTCACATTAATATCAGATAAGGTTATCCTCTTCTATGTATGTATCTCAAGTCATAGATCCTTCCATGTATACTCTTTGGTTAGTGATTTAGTCTGTGGGAGCTCTGGGTGGTCTGGGTCTGATTAATTGATACTGTACTTTCCATGGGTTGCGATCCCCTTCCTCTCCTTCAGTCTTTCTCCTAGCTCTACCATTGGGGTCCCTGGGCTTAGTCTGATGATTAGTGTAAGAATCTGCATCTGTATTGGTCAGGTGCCATAGAAACTCTCAGGGAACAGCCATACCAGGCTCATCATTAAGTATTTCTTGACATCAGCAATAGTTTGGAGGTTTGGTGTCTGTAAATGGAATGTAGCCCTAGGTGGGGCTGTCTCTAGATAATCTTTCCTTTAGTCTCTGTCCCTGTGTTTCCTTTTGATAGGAACATTTCTGGGTTTAAAATTTTCAGATGGCTGAGTGGTCCCATCCCTCAATTGGGGGCCATGCCTATCTACTGGAGGCGGCCTCTACAAGTTCTATATCTCATTTATTGGGTATTTCAGCTAAAGTCATTATTACCTTTGGGTCCTAGAAACCTCTCACTTCCCTAGTGTCTGGGACTTCCTAGTGCCAACTCCCAGTAACTAATTTCCCACTGCTACATGGTTTTACTCGGTTTTCTGACCCTCTGTACTTATCTCCTGTCCCTTCCACTAACTGATCCTGACCCCCCTTTTTCCTCCTTCTTCTCTCTCCTTCTAAGGTCTCTCCCTCTACCTTCTGTGATAATTCTGTACCCCTTCTATGTAGGATTGAAGCATCCACAGTTTAGTCTTCTTTCTTAAGCTCCATATGTTTGTGGGTTGTATCATGGGTATTCTTAGCTTTGAGGATAATATCCACGTATCAGTGAGTACATACCATGTATGTTCTTTTGTATCTGGGTTATCTCACTCAGGATGATATTTTCTAGCTTCATCCATTTGCCTGTGAATTTCACGAAGTCATTATTTTTTATAGCTGAGCAGTACTCCATTGTGTAAGTGTACCACATTTTCTGTTTCCATTCCTCTGTTGAGAGACATCTGGGTTGTTTGTTTCTAGCTTCTGGCTATCATAAATACGTCTGCTGTAAACATAGTGGAGCATATGTCCTTGTTATATGTTGGAGCATCTTTTGTGTATCTGCCCAGTAGTGCTATAGCTGGATCTTCAGGTAGAACTATTTGCAATTTTCTGAGGAACCACCAGATTGATTTCCAAAGTGGTTTTACCAGTTTGCAGTCCCACCAACAATGGAGTAGTGTTCTTCCTTTTCCATATCCTATCGGTATCTGCTGTCACCTGTGTTTTTGATCTTAGTGATTTTGCTTGGTGTGAAGTGGGATTTCAGGTTCATTATGATTTGTACTTCCCTGATGACTATGGATGTTGAACATGCTCAAAAATCAGCAGGATTAACATAGTAAAAATGGCCATCTTACCAAAAGCAATCTATAGATTCAATGCAATCCCCATCAAAACGCCCATTCAATCCTCACAGAGATAGAAAGAATAATTCTTTACTTCATCTGGAACAACAACAACAACAAAAACAAAACCAAAAATATGAGATGGAAAAATATTCTCAACAATAAAATAACTTGTGGGGAAAATCACCTTCCCTGACCTCAAGCTGTACTACAGAATAATAGTGATATAAACTGCATGGTATTGGTGCAGAGAAAGCCAGGTAGATCAATGGAATACAACTGAAGAACCAGAAATCAGCCCACACACCTATGGTTTCTTGATTATTGACAAAGAAGTCAAAACCATCCAGTTGAAAAAATACAGCATTTTCAGCTAAGGTGCTGGTTCAACTAGCTGTCAGCATGGAGAAGAGTGCAAGTTGATCCATTCTTATCTCCTTGTACAAAGCTCAAGCCCAAGTGAATCAAGGACATCTACATAAAACCAGATAAGATGAAGGAAAAGTGGTGAAGAGTCACTTGAACATATAGACATGGGTGAAATTTCCTGCATAGAACTACAATGGCTCATGCTCTACAATCAAAAATGGACAAATGGGACCCCATAAAACTTAAACCTTCTGTAAGACAAAGGACACTGTCCATAGGACAAAAGGACAACATACAGATTTCGAAAAGATCCTTACCAACCCTACATCTGACATAGGGCTAATATTAAAAAAATACAAAAAACTCGAGAAATTAGACTGTAGAGAATCCAATAACCCAAAAAATGGGGTACAGAGCTAAACAAAGAATTGTCAACTAAGAAACCTCAAATGGCTGAGAAGCACTTAAATGTTCATCTCCTTACTCTTATCTCAGACCTCAACTCCAGCAGGGACTTCCTGAGAACTCACAGACCACTCCAGCAGTGAAATCAGTAGGCTAAGAGTAGATTTCACCTTCTTCAGATCTGTCAAATTCTTCTCGGTGAAGACTGAGTGGGAGTTTTGATGGGGATTGCATGGAATCTCCAATATCGTTCAGGTTTGTCGCAGACCACTTGCTTGAGCCTCTTTTCCCCTGACTGTCCCATCTCCAGTGTGTCACAAAGATCTTCCTGTCCTAATTTCTCTCTTGCCACTCATTGCTTTATCCTAGCCCCTAGTCCAGCAAGCACGCCCTGTGAACCCTCAGGCAACTAAGAACAGGAAAAAAAGCAGGCTGTCTGAATATTTTCACCTGTCCCTCATCTTCTCCAAGTCTAACCCCACTGATCTGTAACAGAACAGTTGTTGAGGCCTTCCTCGTTCCTATACATCCATAGCTAATGGACTACACAGATCTTCCCCTCCTTGCTGTTATCTGAGCCCCTAACTCCAGCAGGCATTCCCACAATATGTTAAGGCCACTCCAGCTGGTGATAAATGACATTGTAAGACAAATGGACCTAACAGATATTTACACAACATTCCACCCAAACACAAAAGAATAAAGTTTATTATCGGTACTTATTGGAACTTTCTTTAAAATTGACAACATATTTGTACACATAGAAAGGCTCAATAGATAAATGAAAATTGAAATAACACCCTGTATTCCATCTGAGTGTCATGGATTAAAGTTGGATATCAATAACATCAGAAATAAGAGAGAACTTGAAAACTCATAAAAACTGAGCATCTAGAGAAGTTATTGGATGAAAAGTGATGCTTAGGGAAGAATTCGGAGAGAAGTCGATCAAGGGCATAGCATTTAAGATAGAAAGAAGTAATGGTAGAACTGGTATAATAAAATTGACAATACTTACATATAACAGATACCACTTTAATATTCTCACAAAGAAAAAGTATAGGGCAGTTAGGTGATGGACATACTTCTTAGCTTAATCAAAAATTTCTATAAATGTGTACACTGATCAAAATTTACATTTTATTATATAAACATTGACAGTTATTATCTTTCAGTTAAAATAATTACAGTAAACAAAGTGCATAACGAGCAACCAGCATGGGTGTGTGTCAAGGGGAAGCAAAGAATGCATGAAGACCCTAGGGGATGACCTCGAAGGAGTTGAAAAATAGAATTCACAAAGTACTGTTGGATTATGTCCAAAGAAAAAATCGCCGCTAATTACATGTTCTGACATAATTAAATAATCTGTTGAGTAAATAGCTGGAGATTTAACCCTTTATTCATGCCAATAATATAAAATTATTTATGTAGATTGCTAATTTTAAAAGAAGAGTTTCCCAACCCCTCTCTCAACATATGAGCAATACATGGTGAAAATACAGCTTAAATAGTAACTTTAGAGTAGAAAAACTTTAGAGTATACATACACACACCCGTACACACAAATATACACACACACACACACACATTGCTATACTAATCAAGCTTAGGCCAACAATGAAGAATTATGTTAATATTAATTTGAGATAGTAAAAGTGGTATGACTTCTGCAATGTTTATGCCTTTAAAAATAATTACTAAAGGGTATAGGTGTTTTGTGCTCATATATGTTTGTGCAGCATGTGTATGCTTGATCCCTGTGGAAGTCACAGGGGCTGTTGAATCCTCCAGAAATAGAGTTGCAGATGATTGTGAGTCACCATGAATGTTCTGGGAGTTGAACTCTGGTCCTGTGGAAAAGAAATCATTGACAACTGAGCAACTTCTCCAGAATATAGCATTTCTTCTAAAAACATGCAACTTATATCTCTGCATGAGAAAAACTATACATCACATTAGTTACTGTTAAGCACCATTCAGCATAGCATGTGGTCAGTTATCAAAATTATCAACATCATCCATAGAATTGAAAAATCAATCATATCCAAGAGGAACCTAAAATGATTTTCTATAATGTCCTATTCTAGGCATGACTCTGGAAAAGCATAGGAACATTAAAAAATTTAAGGATGTTGAAGGAATTATAAACTCCAAGGGACAAAAATATATGCATATTAACTTGTCAGTTATAACAGGCCTTATATAAGTTTACTAGTATAATTTGGATGTGAAATCAATGATAATTATAGTATATTTTCATTGTAATTGTTATTAAATAAGAAAGGCTTTCCTAAAATAATTATATATACATATATATTATATAAAATATATAATATATATTACTATAAATATATAAATTATATATATAAAATTTATTTGTATCTAACTGTATATGTGCCTACTTGTTTGTCTGTATGTTCACCACATCCTTGCAGATATCTATTGGATCAGAAGAGATGACATATCCCCTGGAACTAGAATTACAGATAGTTATCAACTGCTTGATATGAATGCATGGAACTGTAACCAGGGTACTGCGAAAGAGAAACAAACACCTGTAAGCCATGAGCTAACCCTCCAGCTATTTAAAATATTTTTCTAAAATTTAAAAACTGCTCATTATGTTATGAACAAATGAAAAGTATGAAGGAATCTCTGATTCTAAAATATAAAGAAGAAATTGCTTAGAAATCAAAGATTTTCAGCAGTTGAAACTGTTGATCTAGAACTGATTACCAGCTGTGGCTCACAGATAACAATGTGGACACAAGATTATGCCAGAATTTCAGAAGTAGATCTTGCCAGTATTTCACTGACATGTACTTAAGTATATCTCAGCAATATTTGGATCAACTGTCTTATTTTCAGTGTTTATTTTTACAAATAGCTCAAGAACACTTTGATCTGCTTTCTAGTGATGGAAACACACTAATTGAAATGCTAATAGCAACCTAACAGGGTTGCAATCCTTAAAAGTGTTGAGCCAAATCAAACGGAAGAAATACTCAATTAAAAATGAGCTTTTCTTTTAGTTTATCTTAGGATCTACATGCATGAATGGTTTTATTAAAATTTCATGTGAATTTACTTCTTAAAAAAAACTTAAGCAATATCATTAAATTTAGACTAATGCATTTGCATGCAGTAATGATAAATTGTAGTGTCAGAGAGTTCAATTTGAAAATGAGAGATCTGTGAACAATTACCAATTGTTTTTGAGAAGAAATATTCACTAAACTCTATACCACTTGTTATGATCTATAATCCTTTGAAGAAAATAAAATCTGTTCCAACCTTCACTTTTCAGCATATCTATTTTTTCTCTGTGTCTTTGACATCACTCACAGAGGATCAGTTTCATTACTCTCTGTCCACTGTACATGTACTCTAAAACCGTAACTGTGATGATGAACTAAATTGATACTCAGCCATGACAGAAGATATATATCTATATCTATATCTATATATATATATATATAGTATTCGAAAATATACGACATATTAAATTGTAAAATGAAGAAAGCATTGTTCATGTCTCTGAAAACAAAGATAATATATCATATAGCAACAACAGACATGGTATAAAAAACATTGTAAACAATAATAAATGTATAATCATAATTTTATACTGTGGCTTTAACCTATAACACAATCTTCTCTTCAGCCTCCCAAGGTCACTTTTGTTTCTATAGTGTTGGTTTGTGTTATTGGTACTATTAAACATTCCATTTACATCTGACATCTAAATGTCATAATTTCCTGTTGCAACTCCATGTCTCTGCTGGTGACTAAATGTAGATGATTACATTTTTCACATGTATAAATTTAGGGGATATTGGAGCACCTATGAATGATAATTGGATCTGATATAACAGAATCTATAATATGTGAATGTCATATTTTCTTATAAGAATTCAACCTGGCACAATATGCTCCAGTATGGAAATAGAAGGAGGCAAAACCAAAACAAGGTAAAAGATACTTTTTTTTTTTTTTATAAATCTGGCTTGTATGAGAAACGTCTTTCTGATGAACTGAGCAAGAAAAAAAAAATGTGGCTTAGCATAAAAGACCTATCTTGGGAAGTTCTCACTTTGTCTTTTCTTGCAGTCTAATGCATGCACTTGATAATTGCATCCCCATCACTTGGAGTTGTCAAATTTCAAGCAGCCGGACCAGTCAGAGAATCTACTTGGAGACCATTGATATTCAGCTTTAAGGAGCCTTATGATACCAGATTCTAGAAAGCAACTATACAAACTATCATTAACAGAAGGATGTTATGAATTCTATGACTTTTTAGTTGATTTGATGTCAGCACATATAGTAGAATAATGAAACTCTTAAAGAATTTGAAAACTTCACCTCTTTTAAAAACAGATTTAATTTTGGTGGTGGTATCTACATGGTTTCAAGGAAGACCTTTCTATGTTAAGCAAGCACTGAGAGTCATGCTAGCCCCTGGAACAGAATAATTCTTCTTCACTCAGTAGTCATTAATTGCTTATAGTTTTTCTCTAAATGTGGACACCTGTGAAATTTCCCCTTTCAAATTAGCATATCCATTTATATTATACAGCAACAAAATTGAACAAATGCACACACACACACACACACACACATACACACACACACACACACGAATTAAAATGAAGCTATCAGTGTGAGAACAAAAAAATCCTCTTTAAGAGCAGCACACATTTTAATTTCCAATCTATTTTCTTAGCAATTTTCATTAACCTCTTATTGGACTGTTTCCTGTACAAGTGTTTTGGATCCTAGGAACTAAAATACATAATGTAACAATTGTAAGAAAAATTCTCAATTGTAAAGTGTGCTTTTATAAAGAATAATTTCTAAGTACCACTGGCTCTACTTAGGTTTTGAGTCATTAGATTCTTCTTGACTGTACTCATTTATTTTCTGGTCATACTCCTGAACATAATAATGAAACTATTTATGCATTGGGGTATCTTTGTCTTAATAGTTCAATGCTATTCATGTCTGGGGTTGTTTGAATAAAAAATGACACCCATAGACTCAGGGAGTGACAATATTTTTAAGGATTAGGGCATGTGTCATTCTAAGGGTCCCTATGGCCTTGTAGGAGAAAGTGTGTACCTGAGGATAGGTTTTGCATTTTCCTAAGAACAATCCAGGCCCAGTTGGCTTCCTCTCTCTTCCTGCTGCCTGCTAATCCAGATGTAAATACCTCAGTTCCTTCTCTAGCACTAGGCCTATCTACATGATACAATGTACCCCATCCTGATGATAATAGACTAGACTTCTGAAACCTAAGCCAGCCACAGTTAAATATTTTCCTTTATAAAAGTTGTTGTGGTTATGGTGTCCCTTCACAGCAATAGAAACCTTAACTAAAACATCACACTTTCCTATATTTAGACATAGCCTAATGTGTATGCTTGAATATTTTAAATTCCACTTTTTAATGTGATAGATTTGAACTAGGATATATATATATATATATATATATATACTAAAGGCAGGTTTATTGGATGTTCTAGGGTGGGAAAGTTCACTGCTACAAAGATTTTAGTAAGAAAAGTTGTCATTGGGAAAGAGGGGGTGTTGCAAAGGAGAGAGAAAAGGCACTGGATCAGAAAGAGAAGAGGAGAAGAGCTGGATGACATCTTTTCATGAACTTATTTGTTTAAAAACTTGCTAATGGTATTATGCTATGTCAGCATTTCTCTGATTCCCATGTTGGTCAGTATCAAATAAAAGAATATTACACTGTAGTAAATGTCATTAAGTTGTAAAGGTGTAATGTATCTCCTGATGAGATGCAACTTAGAGGTCAAATATTAGTAGAGATTTACACATACAACAGTAAATATCTTACCCTGATAACTATGACAGGTATTCAGAACTACAGGTTTCAATGATGTAAGGTGATTATGATACACAGCCAGAGATGAGAATTATAAGTGTAGATAAAAAGGGAGTAGGTGAGAGAAAGTTTGAGTATTAAAGATTTGGATTCAAAATTCAACAGAAGTAAAATTTAGTGCAATCATCATCTCTAACATTTATAAGATATTACCCATATACACAGAGGTAAGTGGGACCCTAATCAATCCCTCATCAAAGAAACTTCTCTTTGCAGCGGGTAAAGACATTTATTTTTGATAGTTTTACTAAATATCAGGCATTTTCAGTTTTGTTGACTTAAATGACTTATTCCTGTGTCATTTAATCCAGTCTAATATTATGAATCTGGTTTTCTGTCAGTCCTTTGTTGTCATGTCTCTGTAGAATAAATTGTGATCATGTAGTAGTTTTATCTCATGCAATATTCTTTTCTTTTTATATTTCATTGTCTTTTCATACATACATCTAGATTTATTTTCATTATTCTACATGGAGCTACCATTTTTTACCAGCAACATTTGCTAAAGATGCTGAAGGTTTTGTTTTTGTTTTCCTTTAGTGTGCATTTGAGGATTTCTTTTCGACAACCAGGTTCTGTGGGTATGTGGAATTATGTCCAGTCTTCCAGGTCTATTTCATGGATTAAAGTATCTGTTTCTATACTAATTCCTTGCTAGTTTGTATTGCTGTAGCTCTGTAACACAACTTGACATCTGGAATGGTGATAATTCTAGAAGGTTAGTGTGTGTGTGTGTGTGTGTGTGTGTTTTCCATATGAGTTTAAGATTGCTTTTTAATGACCAAAAAACTCTTTAAATATCAAAAATTCATAAGCATCAAGTAAATGTAAAATAAAACTACTTGGGGAATTTATCTTAACACAGAATTGCCGAGATCAAAAAAGAAAATAAAACTACACGCTGCTAAAGATGTGAGGAAAGAGAATATTCATTCATTTGTGCGAGTATAAACTGGTAATTCTATATTAAAATTAGTGATTAGTATTTTGTTTTAGAAAAATGAAAACTGCTCCAACTATACCACTCTTGGTCATATACCTAATTGACTCTTAATCTTACTACAGAAATAATTGCTTATCCGTAGTCATTGATGGTTTACTAACATAGCCAGAAATTGCAAACAGCCTATTTGCACCAATGAAATATTACTCTGCTATAAAGAAGAATGGGATCGTTAATTTGATAGATAAATATTTGAAAATAGAAGTAATAATCCTGAGTAAGGTCACTTATATGCCAAATGTAACTGTTTGCTATTATGTGTGAATGCTAGCTTTTAGGTTTTGATACATGTTTCCATCTTTAAAATTAGAGATTATAAGTGTCTAGTGTGATACTTGAAAAAGACGATAATGATCCAAGGAAGTACAATAGAGTATAGTATTATAAAAAAGCATAAAGAATAAACTAAAATAAGAAGATTAACTATGGAGGAGGATGAGAGAAAGGGCGAAAGGAAGAGATGTGAGGAAGGACAACTAACATTAAATGCTGAGAGCACATTTTTCCTTGTGCTGAAAGATATCAAGAGAGAAACTAGAGATGTTGAACACACAGGGTTGTCTTTTCAAGGGAAAAGTAATATAATATCTTTGCTTCTCAGAAGGTTGGGGCTGGAGGTTGCTAATAGCCTATGTGTCCCTTGTGTTATCTGTAAACCAAGACATACCAAGCTCACATGAACAGAATGGGAAATGGCTGACAGTTGAAGTGACCTTTACCTTATTTATAATGCCAGGGACACTTCCAGGATCAGTAGTATGTAATATCCTAGATGGCCTCTGCACTATCACTATGACAGAGGCTAAACAAGATCCTCTCTTATGTCCTTTAGACAGACTTGTAGCCTATGATTAGAACTTATCTTTAGGTAACAAGTGACACGTACATTGAGTAGACTTTTGGTGTAATTATGACTCAGTGTGTACAGAAGATTGAGTTATACTAAGAAACTTTGTTTCCACAGTTACTATACTTAAATATGTACACAATAAACTGCCTGGTATTAAACTCTAGAAGTTTGAACCAATACTGTCTACTAAGTCATTTTGAACTTGATGTCCTTCTGGCCTCATAGGGATTTTTACTCTGCTGGCTATGACATTTTACACAGACCTCCACAAATGAAATTTTTGAAAAGTCATATGAAGACCTACTTATGTAGAAGCTGCCTAAAATATATGATTACATAAAATATTTAAATGTAATCACCATATAATGGGTGAGAAAATGGTCCAAATGGATTAACTTGCGCCACTAATAAAAAAGCCCAGTACTAGGAATGGACTTCTTTTTTTGAGTTGTAAGCCACAGTTGCCATAACAACCCGCAAACATCACAGACTCTATACAATGCCAGCCATTAGCTACTCTCCACAGATTGGTTAGGCCTTGTTGCTGATGACACAATTAACTTTTGTTATTGAACATGGAAAATTTGAGTTGATACCAAAATAGAAGTTTCATCCCTATAGACTATTGTTAACTGAAAGATACTTTGCACCTAACCAAAGGAGAAAAATAATTATCAATTTTATACTAGTACAAAACTTTTGAAAATGGCGTATTCTTCACACTAAACAACTAATATGCATATAAACTCACAGAAACTGTGACAGCATACAAAGTCCCATGTTTGTTCTAATAAAGCAACAATTCTATTACAAGAATGGGAAAAGAAGACACAAAATCCTACTTCTAATCAAGAAGCTATTTCTAAGTTACAGATACTGAAAAAAAGAAAGAAAGAAAAGAAAAGAATGAATAAAAGTAAGGAAGGAATATAGGAAGGAAAGAAGAAACAGATGAAGGAAGGAAGAAAGGAAGGAAGGAAGGAAGGAAGGAAGGAAGGAAGGAAGGAAGGAAGGAAGGAAG
>NW_021604576.1:13022880-13029489 GCF_004785775.1 Grammomys surdaster
AAGGAAGGAAGGAAGGAAGGAAGGAAGGAAGGAAGGAAGGAAGGAAGAGAATAAGGGAATGGAAAAAGGTATCAACTACACTTCAGGGCAGAAATCATGCCCAAGACCAACACAAAATATCATTTATGATTTTATCATTACTGATATATTTGTTTCGCTTTGTATATTTTTTGTAGCATTGATTTTCTTTATTTTAGTTTGTCTGATTTTTTCTTTTTGTTTTATTTTTGTTATTATTGTTGTGCCCTCCCCCATTTTAAAATGAAAAGAGAAAGAGCAGAAAGAACATGAAGAAGGTAGGTAGTTAGAGAGGTGGAGGAATTTGGGATATGATTTAGAGATGACAGAACAGAAATACTACAAAAACATATCAGATATTTTAACTTAAAAATTTTGTGATTTTTTTTAAAATTTACAATAAAAGTTGTTTATACTTGCTTTACTTTTTAAATATTTATTATTTTATTTTTGATATTATAGTTTATTTATGAACATGATATTTTACCATTCCAATATTTTGCTCCCAATCCTTCCCATATAACATTCACCATTCTCCAAATTGATGTCCTCATTTTTAATTAATTATTACTGAATATAGGTACAGACATATGTGTGCATATACATACACACATATATCAGATATATATGTGTCTGTGTGTGTGCTGGTGTGTGTGTGTGTGCATATAAAGTCCTAAGAAATTTTATCCTAAAATCTAAAATCCTAAAGTCTTAAAGAGATTTAATCCTAAATGATTAATTATTTTAATGTTATTTAATACTTTTAATAAATAAATTACTATTTAATCATTAAATTTGATTATTGTAAATAATTTAAAATTAGGTATAATGAGTGGCATGTTCTATGACAGTAAGATATTTTGTTTGAGTCTCCCATAATAAATTCCACAAAATTTGACTCTATATTTTATTTTACTATAAGAGCAGATGTTTGAAAATGTTAACCTATGGTAAACCAAAAGGAATTTTCCATTTTTCTACTATTTCCTAATTCCTTTCTTTATGTTGATGCTCTTATTAAAATTCTACAAGATTGTTTCAATCTTCCATAAAAAGTTTCCTTAAATAACCTCCTTATCTATAACCAGAAGTCAGTATTCTTCATTCACTCTAAGAGAACTCTGTAACTACTTTTGAGTACATATCTGTCATTTGATTCCAATAGATCCGTAAAAATCTTATTTTCTTCAAGTATATTGTATTTGGTTTTTTTTAATTAAAAATTTTCATGAAAATGCATTAAATAATTGTGTTTTTAAATTTTTTCTCATTAAAATTTATTTTCTTCTTTAATTTGTTAAACATTTTGTTTCTTCTGGCTGAATAATACTGAGTTTCTGAATAACAAAATCAAAATGTCCCTTTATAAAAAATGTCATAAATAGGCCAATGTCTCCACCTAATATGTAATGTGTGTTATATGAAAGATATTTAATAAACAGTTTTATTTGTTATTTACTAACTTTGGATACAAGAGTGCAACATTGAAAAAGTTGATATGACTGTGCCTCAAACATGTAGGCTGTTCTAGCAAAGAAAATAATAACAGACAGCACATCTTGAATAATTTCACCAGGAAGGCCCACTGAAGGATTAGGCCAATGTGCTCACACATTCAGTAAAATAACTCTGCAAGCTTTGTTTTATGCCAAGATATTTTTGTTCCTAGAAGATAAATTTTATTTTTATCTTAAAATCTTTGATCATAACAAGTGTCCACGTGTCGGCTGTATTCCACCCGGTTGGACGGCTTTCCCATCGCACATACTGCTGGCTTGCCAGGAATATCCAAGCATAAATGGGTCCTCCATGCTGAGATGCCTTCAGGAGTGTCTTAAGTGACTTATAGTTTGATCTCCATTCTACATTTATAACTCTTTACCCTCTTATCTTTGCCCTTAACATTCTCAACCGCTCATGCCATTGGTCACTCATTGTATGCTTTTCTATACTCATAGCAGGAACATTCTTGATATTAAACTCATATAGAGATTTTCTTTGAATATGTCTCACTGAAAAAAAAAGTTTTCAGCAAAAGTCATTTTCACTATTTTTTTTATCACACTATGCTCTTCAGATTTCTTGCCAACCTTAAAGGCTCTTTTACTCAACATTCTATAAAACATACTTTTTCTAACCAACCAGCACATTCATAGAAAGGCTAAACTAAATTAAGAAATGTTTCTCAAAGAAAATTAGATGAACTCAGATTTTTGGTTTACAAAAAAGTGGTGATAATTTAATTCTCACTTAGTTTGAGCATATAAAAGAAGCATTTGCATATCTTTATCATTAATAAGCATAGTACAAAATATGTGTGATAAATCAATATATCCGTCACAATCCAAGTGTCAACAAATTAGTTATAATTATGTACTCACTGTTTTCATAACTCGGAAATATCCTCTTAAACACAGTGCTAACCACAGTCACTTCCTCTCATATATGCCTACATAAATTTAGCCTTGCTAAGATGCTAGGAATGAGCCAGGAATGTATTAATGAAGGAAATGTCTACATAAACTTAGTCTTGTTGAGAGGCAAGTGGGAACCTTGCCTCCCATTAAAATGGTATCTAAAGCCTTGTCTTGATGCACACTGGGGCTTTCCTAGAGAATTTCCCTGTGGTTTATGTGATACACCTCAGTATCCATTGAGTATCCAGTATTCATTAAATATCCCTTGAACATATGTCCTGATATTTTATTAATTCCTGGTATAGAGAATGTCCAGAAACTCCCAAATGAATTAATGAGTTAAGAAACATTGTAGATGGAATCCTGGTTTGTAGTTTTCTAATACTCTATGGCTATTTATTTTGCACTTTGCCTATTAAGTATAAGCACATTAATTGCTAATTGTGAGTTGTACTACTTAAAAATCAAGTATGAGATGATTTTTACGTTTATTCTCATTCAAGAATTGCTGAAGAAGGAAGTGTGGCACACAGCTTGATAATCCAGGCCTCTACATTTGTCTTTTCAGGGAAGATTTGCTTCAATGCATATAAAACATAAAAAGCAAGGACTTTTGCTCAGCTGCTTCTTTCATCTTAAAGCAAATCTGTGGACATATTTGTGTACTGAACTAAAATTGTCCCAGAGGTTCAGCCAGAGACATATGGGAGCCAGGTTGTACCTGTCAAGAGTTGTTACAGAAAAAGCATCTGTGTGGGCAAATGTATTAATGCTCTTGATTGTTAATGTTTGCTGCGTGACCTTCGCATTAGCAGATATGTGTGCCTCTCCTTCATGATACCTTCATTCATCTCTCTAATGGCACTGCCTCTGTAGCTTTTTCTAGCACAAACTATCCATCACTGCACGTAGATGTACTCCATGTCTGACATGCCTTCATTTCAGCTGAATGTGGAATAGGAAAGATACATGTTTGGATACTTTTCTCGTTTTTCATATTCTGCATGCTTTAATATTAGTGTAGATCTGAAATTCAGAAACATCAACTTCTCCCTCCTTTAAAGTTTCAATAAAAAAATCTTTTCTCAGCTAAACTAAGAAGTGAAAGGGCAAACAAATTTGTCTTTGGTGAAATGTTATTTAATGTTAAAATGCGTTATTATATACTTTAAAATGGCACGTTGCATTGTAACACTAGAAAATAAATGTGAAAATATAATATAAACTAAATAATTTATTCTTTGTGAACTATGATGACATGAACAATTTTATCTATGTAGGTGTCTCCTGAGATGTATCAGTCAGAACCCAACAAATCCAGAGGCTGAGCTTCACACCCAATATTAAACTGAGCCAGGAGATCCTAATGAAGGAGTTAGAGAAAGGACTGAAGGAGCTGAAGGACTTTGCAACCCCATAGAAAGAACAACAATATCAACCAACCAGACCACCCAGAGCTCCCAGGGACTAAGCCACTAACCAGAGAGTACACATGGAAGGACACATGGCTCAATCTACATATGTAGCATAGGATGCCATTGTCTGGCATCAATAGGAGGAGAGGTCCTATGAAAACTCTGATTCCTCAGTGTAGGGGAATGCCAGGGCAGGGAGGTGAGAGCGGGTGGGTGGGAGGGGAAGCACCCTCATGGAAGTGGGGGGAAGGTGATAGGACAAAGGGACTCTGGAGGGGAAACCAGGAAAGGGGATAACATTTGAAATATAAATACATAAATTATCCAATAAAAAATAAAAAAAGAACTAGATTTATGAGATTAGGCTTAGGCAGATAGAGTTTTTCATCATTGTCCTAGACTACAGACATCAAAGCAAACCTAATGTCAGCAAACTTACAACCGATGGTCAAGAGGAAAACACATGAAAAAGAAAATGAAGAGAGAAGAGAGAAGTTTGTAACAGCGATATGGCCAGAGGTAAGAGATTCGGAGAAGTATATGTCTAAGATTCAGTGATTCTAAATCAAAATCACAATGAAACTTAATAGTCACACATACTATTGTTTTTTAATATTTACTTTTGGGTATGGATACATAGAAAGTAAGACAGAATATTCGATGTTTACACCATTTATAAACTACATTTTAGCTAAGAGATACGTTTAGATGCCTTAAAGATAGAAACAATTATAAACATAAATAAAGGGTAATTTTATTAGTAATAAGAATTAGTAACTTGAGAATTAAATATGTAACCACATAATTTCATATACATTAGTTTAGTAAAAGGTATCATTAAATATTGACTAATAATGAAGATATGGTGCTAAAAAAATTCCCTCTGAAATACTGCTGATAAAAGTTCCATTGGTCCAAGTTAGATAGGATTGTTCATGAATTTCAGTATACCCACTGTGATATAAATTTACTTGTAGAAAAATCCAAATGGTGTGAAAAATGTTGGACTATTAATGAAAGTGTTGCCTTTGTAGTTTATCATAAACTTTTTTATTAGTGTATGTTTTAAAACACCTATATTTTATTATCCAATCCATTTTGTAAATATTTATTGAAATAATACCCATTATCAATGAAATATGCATTTTACTGAAATAATATGCATTATTTCATAAATAAAACTAACAAGATAGAAACTGTTTCATGGTTTCTTGGTAATTAAGTTATTTACTTCCATATAAATAACAAGCTGTAACCCTGTTTTTTCTGGATTAGAAAAAGTAGGTTTTTTTTTTCATTTTGGACTTAAATCTGTAATATATTAATAAATATTTGTTAGTCCTCTAAATGAGTTCTCAATTTTTTTTGTTTTTGTTCTCACTTTTTATTTTGTTGGATATTTTATTTACATTTCAGATTTTGTCCCTTTTCCCCATTCTCCCCCATTCAGAAACCCCCTTCCCCTTCCCCCTCCTCCTTCTTCTATGAGGATGTGCCCTACCCACCCACCCACTCCCACCTCCCAACCCTCAAATTCCCACATACCAGGGCATCCAGTCTTCACAGGACCAAGGACCTCCTCTCCCACCTATGCCCCACAAGGCCATCCTCCCTTACAAATACAGCTGGAGCCATGAGTCCCTCCCTATGTGCTCCCAGGCTGGTGGTTTAGACCCTGGGAGCTCAGGTTGGTTGGTATGTTGCTCTCCCCATGGGGTCATAAAACCTTTCAGCTCCTTCAGCTCCTTCTCTCTCACTCCTCCATTGGGAACCCCATGATCATTTCAAGGGTTAGCTGTGACCATTTGTCTCTATATATTTCAGACTCTGGTAGACCTCTAAGGAGACAGCTATATCAGGCTCCTGAAAGCATGCACTTCCTGGAATCCACATCAGTGTCTGCTTTTGATGAATTCAAATTGGAAATTAATATTGAATTTGTTTATTTGAATTTGAAATTATACATTGATTTAGATTTTTCTGATATTCTATCTTTCATAATTGAGGAAATAAGCTCAGTAATTATATAAAAATGAAATTTCACATTTTGCTTCCCAAATTGTAATGCTTACAATTTTGGAAAGTGAAATTAATGACAAACTGATAATACATTTTGAACTTACATTAAAAGATAAGGAGTTTGTAAATGGTTATAGAAACAAAATACATGAGTAAACTTTGAAAATTGAAACTGTTGGCATAAAATGAAATGTTGGTTCTAATACATACTGGGTGTTGTATATAGTTTTAGTTACTTTTCATCTGAGTGTGAACAAATACCTATCAGAAACAGCTTAATAGAACAGAGTTTGGTATATAATCTGAGGAAAAATTCTATCATATTAGATAAAGCATGACCGAGTGCTCTATAGCAATAAGAACACACAGCAGGATAGCTTCTTACTCACAAATATCTTGGTGGTAAAGGCAGTAGAACCAAGACCAGAATTGCTCTAGTCTGTAACCTCAAATCCGATCCTGTAGTAACTTTCTTACTCTATCTAGTTTCCTCAACAATTAAAAATTCTTCATGCTCTCAATATCACTATCTTAGGACAAGTGTTCAAACTCATGAGCCATAGAAGCCATTTTGTAATGAAGTCATAATTCTCTAGTCTAGACTTCCATAAGAACATGCTCATCTCATAATGGGAATCACTGTCACCCACTGTAAAAGTTATCATAGTCATTGAGTTGACTAGAGGAGTTTTTATGTTTTCAGAGATAGAAAAATAGTCATAAAATAGTGATATTGAGAG
>NW_021604576.1:13029589-13064196 GCF_004785775.1 Grammomys surdaster
ATATATATATATATATATATATATATATCACACACTTGCATCAAGTAAAAATTCTGGGAAGATGAAACCTCAGTTGAGGAATTTTTTAAATCAGATTTCTTGTAGACAAGTCTGTAATAAATTTTCTTGATTATTAATGATTAATATGGGAAGGTCCCTCCCATTGCATTAAGTGCTAGCCTTGGGTATGAAGTCCTAGGTTGCATTTGAAAGCAGATTGAGCAAACCATAGAGAGAATACCACATTTCAACCACTACACTTCCCTTCAAATGAATTTTCACTTTTGAAATCTCAAGTCTTCCTCTCAGGGAAACATTCTTAACATCTTATTATAAATTCAAAATTTTATCCTTCATAAAGCTAATTTCCTGAACAATTATAAGTTATTTGCCAAATATTCTCTATCTTTAACTTAAACATCATCTATGCTTCTTCACAAAACTTTGTTTTTAATATCTCAAAGTTTAAACCTATACTGATGTACTCACCAAACTGTACATTTTTCTCATCTACTTTTTGGCCAAATTGACACTGAACTCCTGATCTTTCTGCCTCTACCACCTATTAACTTTTTTGAACTCTGGTTCAATATTTTAAAATGAGAATAATTAGTTCAATTTAAGTAAGTTTCATGTTTTATCGTTTTAGTTATTTGTTTAATGTGGCCCAACTAACAAGTAAGCAAGCAAGTATTCATTTTACATAATGTTTTAAAAGCCATTATTAACTAGAGTATTACTACCCTGATGGTCTTATGATAATTTGATATTTTACTCTGTTCTAATCTACAGTTTGAAGTCAAGAATTATTCCATGTAATTGCAAAAATATATTCTGTACCTCAAAGATTTCTATCAATTATAATGTTACAGGAACTTACATATGTCCACCATGGATGATTGCCTGTTCAATGTACTAAAACTAATTTAATATATTTTAAAATGTAGAATATATATATGTATGTGTGTGTGTGTGTGTGTGTGTCTGTGTGTCTGTATGTGTCAGCTAGAAAACATAAAGAAACAAGACTCTTTCATATGATAGTGTTTCTCATTTGCATTTGTTTATAAATTTCACTTGTATAACCTTTAGACATTGTGGCATAGTTAATGGCTTATTTTATCATATTTGTTTGAAGGTTAATCTAATGCCTATGTTAGGTCAATACATTCTATAAAAGAAGTATATGCATATGGACTATAGTATGATATAAAACCCACTCAAGCAAGCTATAGATTCTCATTTATTTTATATTCATATCTTAATAACATAGTAGAGATCTTAAAGAAGTACATAAAATGACAGTATAGGAGGCTTAAATCCTGAAGGTATTACATCATTTTTCTCTCTTTTTTTTTCTTTAAATCAAGAAGGGCTACCATAGCTGACTGCAGTATGAGAATGTGGGTATCAGGCATTCAGACTTTTTCTAATATAAATAACATTAGCTCATAGAATTATTGTAGTGTTCAAGTTGTCTTTAATTTTTCCCACAAATTTATTAAGGGATGTTTGCATGCATTTATGTGTGCATATGTGTATGGCTGTTTGTTCTCTCTCTGTCTCTCTCTGACTCTCTCTCTCTCTCTCTCTCTCTCTCTCTCTCTCTCTCTCTCTTCCTCTCTCTCTCTCTGTGTGTGCATACCAAAGCATCATAATTTAGGAGAACATGGTTAAATAATGAGCCTTGACTTCAAGATTCAAGATTTTTGTTACTTTCCAAAAAGCTGTTAACCAGAAGAAATATTATTCAGTACATGCATATTTACCAATTTATTCTACGCTTATTGAAAGGCTGTTAAAATAGACATTTTGATGTATAACAGATTGGAGTGAGATAGGATGTGCACTAAGATACAATACAGAAAATTATGAAAAATAAATACAAATGTGAAAGAGTGTGCTAAAATATCTGATAGTTTAGGACAAAATAAAAGGTCTAGAAATGAATGTTTATGCATAAGCTATTGAATAAATGCTTTCTGTTATTTAAACCATAAGTTGCAAGTTAAAATTCCCTCCCTGGAGCTGCCAATCTTTTATCTAAGCCTTCATTTTTTTATATACACCCCAAAGCATTTCCATAGGTTCATAGGTTTCATAGGTTCAGTAATTCATATCTGTTCTTTTCCTCTCACTTTTCTTTTTTTGCTCTTTCCATCATCTTCTGCTTTCTTGTAAGATCTTGTTTTTCTCAGATTTGAATTATGACTTGCATTATTTTAAATTACTTTGAGCTTATTTCAGATACATCCAAGACTGGCTATTTATCATGAATGACTCTACACATTTTTATATCACTTTATCCCCTGAAGATTTTGCACCTATAGGTTTCTTTGGCTCTGAATATCAAACAATAGCTAAAGCACACTGAGCCTGCAGGCTTCTCACTCAAATCTTTCTACATTCCAGCTGAGGCATCTTAGAATTTTTTCAGGTCTTACTGACCTTAGATTTGTTTTATTTCCACACCTTTGGTGTGCTTTACACTAAATTTTTTGAAATACCAAGATCTGACTATGTGATGCTGGGAATGTGAAGCTATAATTTTTGATTCATTGGTTCTGTACCAGGACTTTGGAGTTTGCATTTTGGTTACCATGCTACTCATCCCTAAATAAATGGGCAGTGGAGTTCCTGCAGGTGCTTTTTTCAAAGACGCCAAGGCACAAAATGACAAAACTTTCTCATTATATAGTTTTTTCATCTATTCTTAAGATATTGATTGGTTTTTTGAAATATCATTTTATTTCAAGAAGGAACCCACATGTTGTTAACATACAGAACCACTTTCTGTCTCTCCTTTTCTCATATATATATATATATGTATGTGTGTGTGTATGCTACATGTTTATATTCTTTTAAATATTTCTTTAATTAATTTTAATAAGAGTTTAAATGAAAAACTAAGGATATGAATGTGACATATATCAGACTGAGTCATTATTGTAAATTTCCGTGCTTGGGGAATAATTTGTTAACACAAAGAGTCACACATAGGGTTTAAAAGAGTATTTATTACTAAAAACTAATATCCTGTGGTTAAAGAAACAGATTTAACTAAAGTAATTAAAAATTACTTACTGATATTAGCCTGGAGCTTTGTTTTAAAATTTTCTGTTAAAATTTTTTTAATGAACTTTTCTCTACACAGTGGATTCCAGAAAATCTTTTACATTGGGTGTGAAAATCTAAGAAATGTAGATAACTAGCCACTACAGGACTTTCACACAAATGTTTAACAATGGATAATATATCGCTGCCTTTTATTGTGAACTTCTCTCTCTCTCTCTCTCTCTCTCTCTCTCTCTCTCTCTCTCTCTCATTCTTTTGTTACTTTTATTTTTGCAGTTCAGTCATTACCCCCTCCCTCTCTCTCTCCTTCCACAGTTCCTTCTATAAGACAAAGGACATAGTCAATAGAACAAATGGGCAACCTATAGATTGGGAAAAATCTTTACTAAACCCACATCCAAAATATATAAATAACTCAAGACACTAACCACCAAAAAACATAGAACTCAATACAAAAACAGGGTATAGAACTAAACAGAGAATTCACAACAGATAAATCTTGAATGGCTGAGAAGCATATAAAGAAATGTTCAAAGACCTTAGTGATCAGAGAAATACAAATCAAAATGACCCTGAGATTTCACCTTATCAGAATGCCTAAGATCAAAACCTCAGGTGTCAGCATATTTTGGCCAGGATGTGGAGAAAGAGGAACACTCCTCCATTGGCGATGTTATTGCAAACTGGAACCACCACTCTGGAACTCAATCAGGAGGTTCCTCTGAAAATTGAAAATAGATCTATCTGAAGACCCAGCAATACCACTCTTGGAAATATACCCAATAGATACCACACCATGCCAGAGGGAAATGTGAACCACTATGTTCATAGCTGCCTTGTTTGTGGTAGTCAGAAGCTAGAAACCATCCAGATGTTCTACAACTTAAGAATGAATACAGAAAATATGGTTCATTTAGACAATGGAATACTACTTAGCTATTAAGAATGAGGACATCCTGAGTTTTGCAACTAAATGGGTGGAACTGGAAATATCATCCTGAGTGTGGTAACACAGACCCAAAATGACATGTATGAAATGTACTCCCTAATAAGTGGATATTAGCCAAAAATAAATAGTGCAGAATACCCAAGATACAGTCCACAGATCTCAATAAAGGTCAACAGTCTGAAGGGACCAAGTGAGTATGCCTCAATCACACTTAGGAGGGAGAAGAAAGCAATCACAAAACAGGCAGCCTTGGGAGATAAGAAGTAGAGGGAACCTCTATGATGTACAAGAAACCTGGGAGGTGAAAGACTCTCAAGACTCAAAAGGAAGGACCTTAGATGAAATGTCCTACACTGAGGAGAGCCAACTTGTAGAGCCCATCTCCAGCAGGAAGACAGGGTATCAAGTGAGGGATGGGGTTGCCATCCCACAGTCAAAACTCTGGTGTTTAATTGTTCCTGTTTGAAAGAACTGGATGGACAAAACTGGAGAAAAGCCTGAGGAATAGGAGGTCCAGTTACCGACCCTAAGTGAGATCCATCCCAAGAGGAGGCCCCAAGGCCTAACCCTATTACTGAGACTACAGAGTGCTCACAAAAAGGCACCTATCATGACTTTCCCTAGAAAGGCCCAAGTGGCATGCAGATATTTACACCAAAACAATGGACAGAAGCTGCTAACCACTGTGTTTGAATTAGGGAAAATCTTGAAGTAGCTGAGGAGGACAGCGACCCTATAGGAGATTAGCCATCTCAATAAATCTGAACCCCCAAGATCTCTCAAACACTGGATCACCAAACAGGCAGCATACACCAGCTGACATGAGGCCCCCAACACACATTCAACAGAGGATAGCTGGGTCTGGGTTCAGTCAGAGAAGATGAACCTAACCCTCAAGAGACTTGAGGCCCCAAGGAGTTTAAGGGTCTGGTGGAACAGGGAAGTGGTCGGAGCATTCATGTGGAGACAGTGGGTGGGGAGGAGGTATGGGATGGGGAACAGTCAATAGGTGGACCAGGAGGGTGTTAAAATCTGTAGTGTATAAAAAAGAAGATTAAATAAAATTATATATATATATATCAAGCAAACAAACAAAGAACTTTAATAATCAGAAAGGTCAAGTGAGGATGTCTCAATCCAACCTAGAGAAGGGAAGAAAATAATCATGGGAGGCATAGGGAGAAAGGGACCTTGGTAGGAGAGGGAACCATGAGGGGCAAAGGGTAACATAATCAGATATTGGTGGGGCAGGAGAGAATTCCTGAGGACCAGCAGAAAGCTTGGAAATATGCAATCTCAGTAGGTGAGAGATGGGCAGACCTTCTAGAATGTTCCAGTTACCTGGGAGGTGAGAGACTCTCAAGATTCAAATGGATACATAAAATGCCCAGCAGTGAGGAGAGGGATCTTTTAGTCAAGTTTTCCTTTATACCATAATATATAATTACAGATATACATTAAGAAAGTTATAGTAGCAGTTTTCACTCATTCACAAAAGTAATCAGTTACATTATTTTTAATAATCCTAATTATAACAACTTTAAAAGTCATGATATACAAAGTCTTTGAAGAATTTTATTTTTTTCTTAGCAGTTAAGTATTCTAGAAAATTTTCTATTTTTTTTCTCCTTAGTGCTTTATCAGGCTGAGCATACATTTCTATTTATGAATTTTTTAAACATTTGTTATGTGGATTTTATGAATTCCATATTATATTCATTGCATATAATATTTGTTTTAAGAGGGAAAGTTCATGTGGTAGTGTGAAGTCCTATTCTCTGATCAATTTTGAATTTAATCCATTATAGTATGCTCAAAATCATGAGAATAGCCATTCTTAAATTTTTCCTCAGCATAATTTGTGATAGTTAACTTTCGATCACTGTCAGAGATCTGTTGAAATTTAGTCTTGCTGCGTATTGTATGCTAAATGTGGGCTTTTAAGACCTGTAGCCCACATTAAGACAAAAGTAATGCTATGTGATACCTCTAAATTAATTCTGATTGGTAAATAAAGATGCAATGGCCAATCTGGGCAAAACAAGCATAGGTAGGATTTAGGATTCCTGGGCATGGGGTCATATGAGAACCAGGTGGGGTTGTGGGATAGAATAAGGTGGGGGAGAAGGAGAAGCTACCATGGGTTAGGAAAATTCATAAAAATGTGTCCCTAAGGCCTGGCCAATTGGAGCTAAGAGCAGTCTAGATGAATCGTAATGATTAATAATTAGGGGTTATTGAAAGAAATTAGATTCTAATAGCATTGAGGGTAGATATCTTCCCAGCTCTTGTGCTATTTAAGCCTTATTGTAAATAGAAAGGTTGTGTGTATGTCTTTTATCCTGCAACAAAGCCAAGGTAGAAACCCTGGTTTGAGAATAAAAATTTCTGCAACACAGAACTCTATAGGAAATCACTTTGAAACTACAAATTCATTTTGGTTTATGACTTTAAGGGGCTTCAATGATAATCTCTCGACCTCATTATTTTCTGGAACTAGGAGTGTAATGAGTCATCCTGGAAGTGAATGGTGAGAGTGAGTGGGGAAGCAGAAAGCAAGGGGTAGGAATCTCAGTATAACTCCATGAACTTGCCCTCAATTACCTTCCTGCACTACTTCCTAAAGACAACAAAAACAACCACAAGTGATATACTCATTAGCACATAAATGTCAGGAGACTATTTCATATCCATATCATAGCCCCCATTCCCATTATAAATTAAAGTGGAAAACTAGACTCCTAGACTTAATTTCTTCCCAAAACCATATAGAAGTTTACATATGTAAGCTATACAAGAGTTTAAATACCACCTTTGTATCAGGAAAGAAGTTATATCCCTTGATCAGTTATGGTGTATTATCCCATTAAAATGCAAATGTAAAATACTGGATTACAATTCTCATGAGAAGTTAACTGAGGTGATAGTAATAATTTCTCCGAATATTATTTACTTATCTAAACAATTTCATAGTGGCATCATCAGCGAACTAGTTATAGTAAACATAGTAATACAATGATAGCAGGATATACTTTACTATGTGTTTAGCTAAGAAGCTTAATGACATTAATGAGTCCTTTCTTTGCCAACATAGCCCTGCAATGCTGCTCTTCTTCCTACAGCATTTTTACCAAAGAAATAATTTGCTTTCAGAATAGCTGACCCTTTAGTTGAGGTCTTCAGTTTCAGTTTCCATTTTCTTACTTTCTTGGCTATACAAAGCATAATGGGCTCTGCTGTGATTTTGCTGCATTTTGATAAGAATGCTTATTTATTTCCTTCTAGTTTGAAGATGCCCAGAGGCTTCTTGGTCTATATTTGTAAATTTACATGTAGGTCTAGTTGTTTAGAAATAAATGAGAAACTAAATAAAATATAGAGGATGGATGCAAACATATCAACAGTCGAATATAATGCATTTTGATTATTGACTAGAAAACATGGGGAGTTTTATCATCTAATTTTCTTGGATCCTTACAAATCTTGACACAAATAATGATTTGATTTTAGGATTGGTTTTCTTTCCTTTCTTTCTTTTTCTGCTTCTTTCCTTTTTTATTTTTTCTTTTTGTTTTTTACATTTCTCCCCTGAAGCAGGATATAATCAAGGCTGTCATTCAGTTGAAACACTAACTACAAGTTGAACACAAAGGGTCAGGACCTCACTGAAACAGTTATTTATGGTGAAGCAGCATCTGCAAATAGCATCCATTAGGGCTAACTGCCTAGTGTATGAGATGGGAAAAGGTCCTTCTACATAAAAAAGTAATACCCAGATTAGGTGCCAGTTGTTGAAATCAGCAAGGTTAGCACAGAACAGTTCCATTTTCTCTCAGCTCAGAATCACATAATATATTCTCCTATCTAAAGACCATCTGAAAGGACAAAAACGGAATATCATAGATTTAAATAAATCTGTGTAAGATGTAAGAGTGTATTTTTCATATTTTTCTCAACATAACATTTTTTTTCAAATATTTCTGTATGTTAATGTATATCCTAAGGAATATGTTTTAATATATATATATATATATATACATATATATATATATATATATATATATTAGCAAGAAGTAATGCTAATACAGCAACATACAAACTTAAAAATGAAAAATATATCAACTAATGACATCATTAACTTTAGTGAAAATTACTGTGAATGTCAAGCTATGGTAGATGAACTTATTCTTAAATAATATCATAAAACAGCAAATCTCAGTCTCCCTATGCTTAGACACTTAAATATAATTCCTCAAATTGTGGTGACCCCACAGCCAAAATATTATTTTGTTTCTTCTTCATAACTCTAATTTTGCTAGTGTTATCAATCATAATGTAAATATATGATATATACGATATCTGATACGTGACCTTCATACAGGTTGTAGTCCACAGGTTTAGAACTTCTGCCATAAGATATTCAAAATGTGGTGGTACGAGTGGGTTCTTTATGCTACCATAAATAGAGAAGCTGTATCCAAAGTAAATAGCCTAATAATATTATATTCTAGGAATTGTTTAGAAATATGGCATGGTGTCTTCAATTATGACTAATCATTTTAGCATTTATATGCTAAGTAAACTTTAGTTTTGCTAATAAAAAACTGAAGCCAAAGTAACTTAAAAGACAAGAATATTTTTCTAGTGAAATCTGTATTTTGAAATCAGTAATAAGTCATAATGTAACTAAAAATGTGAGAATATATAGATGAAAGGATACTTAGTCCACTGACAAGATTTATTAAAAATATGCTATGCCCAATGTCTAGAATTTTGTGAGAGAAAATTTACAAATAAATTAGAAAATATTTTTATTTACCAAAATCTTAGCACTAATGTTTTCCTTAATATTATTTACCAGGAAGCAAGTGTTCACAGGCCAACTGATTTCTGACAATTTCTGTCTTTTCATTCAATGAATTAACACAACTAACATCTCATATGTGAAATAATTCAACCATGAACCATAAGAAAATGTCATATCTTCATAAGAGCATTATTAGAATACTTATTACAACTCCGTCTAATCAGATTAATGTTTCAAATATTTATAAAGCTACAAAGGCAAAATCTGTAGTTGTAATCAACATTACATATTACAAAATTTTATGTGTATTTTCCTAAATTATATATAAAGAAAATTTCATACATTATTTCTTATACTTCCATGTGCATATGTTATTCACAAAATAACGTTTACTATCCTTAAGTAGATATGGAAACAAGTTAAGAGAGTAACGAACATTTTTAAAGAGGATGAATATTTTTATCTCCTAATATGAGTCCATTCTGATGGGAAAGGTGCTGTGGTGTGAGTCATTTGAACATATTTGGTAGGATGAGAGCCAAGTGACTTGTTTGACAACAGAAAGGAAGAAGATAGCTCAGATCAGAAACAGTCCTGACCTGTAACTCTCAGGCTCCATCCCCATGGCTCACTGTGTATTGATTGCCTATTGTCCCCCAGGTTCCAGGACTTATCAAAGTACCACCCTCAGTTTTAATCAAATATTAGAACATATATGCCAGTAGAACCATTTTGAATCTAAACCACATTAGTAAATATCCTGCTAAGTTAGGAAATCATCAGATAAATTAAGCATGTGTATGTAAGTATTTTTTTCAGATACCCACATTTTAGCAAATAGATTTTACTATGGACTTTTAAAAATCACACATCATTTATGATAATGGACTTTAAATTCAACAAAATAAATATTAGAAACTCAGTTGGTAAAGTAGGAAAGACTAATTAAATCCTATAAACTGTGGGTTATTGGTGTTTCAATAACCAATACTATTGTTTTTCATTTCTAACATGTTTTTAATAAGGAATAGTGTTTTAGATCTTAGTCAAAGAAAATAGTGCTCCTCCTTAGGGGTAGTCACAGTACACCATTCCAGGCATGCAGTGGCTCTATTCTAATTCTTCATGTTTCTCTTTTCAGCTTCATACTGGAAAACAATGGTATTGTTCTGATTTAAGGGCCTACATATTGGCATGAATATATTCTGTAGTGATGGATGTTATTCAGAAGAGTTGTTATTCTCACCCTTGTTTGAAAAAGTGCACACAACTACTGTATTATTGGCACAACACTTTTGTTTTTTAAGATTTATTTATTTAATTTATGTATGTGAATCCACTGTCACTGTTTTCAGACACACCAGAAGAGGCCATCAGATCCCATTACAAATGGTGGTGAGCCATCATGAGGTTGCTGGGAATTGAACTCAGGACCTCTGGAAGAGCAGTCGGTGCTCTTAGCTGCTGAGCCATCTCTCCTGCCCGGCCCAACTTTTTATATACATCTTTTTTTTCTGTTTAAAAATAAAAATAGACTACTTGATAGGGTAAAATATGCTTATTCTGGTGTAGAAAATAATAAATTAGTAAAACAAAAAACCCAATTCACTATATAGCATGCAATTAAAAGTATAATACTAGAGAAATATTGATAATTTGGTGTTAAAAAGGTATATATGAGGTAGAATTCTGCTTCATTTTTCATATCACAGAAAATTGAGTTATTTTAATTATTTCTGTTTCTATTTTTTTGTTTTGTTTTTGTCCCAACATCTTAGTATGATTTATAATAACATCAATTTTTAAAACTTTACTTGATTTGGAGAGTTGCTGATTCAGTTTCATCTCTTTCATCGTGATGGTTTTGGATAGGAGGAAGACTGAGAACACTTCTGAGATCTTGAGAAGCATCCTGTGGTCTGTGGCATCACCAAATTTTCCAATGCAATGATATAGGCACCATGTAAAAGTATTTTCTAAGGACATTGCTACTTTAGCAGAAAAATATAATACATTGAATTGTTATCAAGAAAGATTGTTCAAATAAATACAAAGTACAGAAAAGAAGAGTAAACTTTTAATTGAACAAAACTCAAGTACATGAACCAACTAAGGCCACCACTTACCTCACTGCTAGACAGGAATGTGTAGTTGCTAGAAATAAGCAGAAGGAAATTCAGACTTTGCTTCTGTTTTAAGCTTGGCAAGCATCATCTAATTTTATTTCTTATAATTTTCTTATAGGCTAATTTGGGGATTAATTAATTTATCATGGTGATAGAAATGTATTTGTGTCACACTCTCCAGATAGCTATGAACTCTATAAACACCTCATTCTTATTTGCAATAATGAAGAGCGGAATGGAAGATATTTCTAAGAAAATGACTGAAAAAACTAGTTAATACAGAAAAGGCATCATTTGTAGTTTCTTTGTAAATGGAGCATATTGTCATGTTTGTAGTAACACATAAAAGTGGGAGTTGAGGCCTATTAAAATTACACCAAATATGAAAAGGGAAAGGCAAATGTATGAGAAATGGAAATGTCCTACTCAGATGAAAATGAAAGTACCAAGGTAGATCTACAGAATGCATTCAAACTGAGAACAGTTATAGCAAACATCCAAGAGGGGCGACATCTCTGCACAAGCTGATAGTTACAAGTGCAAACAAAAGAGGAGTGTAGGGCTGATAAGAGAGGAGAGAGTGCATGATTAGATCAATTCTATTAAAAGCTGTGAAAGACAATAAATGATTCAGTAGAAGTAATCTGCATCAAGGTTTGTTCAGTAACTCACTGGAGGGCTTTGTCAAAATCTTTTGACAAGCTAATTAAAAACAGACAGTTATGCAGCATTTGGTGTTTACCTTTGTGAAATGAATCAACCCATCTTCAAGTTTCTTTATTCAAATTTCCTCCACTATCTTGTCATGTTGACCTTTATGGTACAGTATCATGAATAAACTGCATATTCATCAAGACAGCTTTGATGTCACTGTGAAAATAAAATGTCACCTGGAAAGAATTTTTAACCAGTGTTTAGCTCAATGAAGAAAATGTTCATTGAATATTGAATATGTACCGTACCTTTTACAAGCATTGTATGTATATCAGCAATAAACGGTTTCAGTCTTTGAGGAAATAATGATATATCAAAATACGTAGTCTGAATTTTTCAATGTTGTATTATTTTTCAAATGCTTTTTCAGAGTTAAAAGGATAAATTTTTTGAAAAAGCATTTCTTTTTATAATGCTCTATTTCTTTCAGTAATATATGTTCACAACCTGTACACTTTTTGAAAGGTTTTTAAAATAAAGGCAGAATAAGGTAAAATGTTAATTCTGTTTTGTTGCTGTTTTTAATGCATACTGTAGAAACACCCTGCAGTGCTTCCATGGGATAGGCTGATGCCTCAAGGCTAGTCTAGTTTGTATTTTCCCTGGTGCTCAGAAAATTGGTAGAAACTCAAATGAAGTATTCTTTACGTCCATTTTGTCCTTCAGGGCAAGTTTTACTTTAACAAAGTTCTTCTATCTAATGACTCAAAGTAGGTCATCCTTTGGAGTAGCCCATCACCTACTAAGGCTCACAAAGAAGCCAGCAAGTAGAGCCAGTCTAGCAGCTGTGCCTTTCAGAAAATTATATTGCAGGAAATCAAATGCTTTGAAAAAATATCTTACATGCACACATTTTAAAATATAAAATGTCAGAGCATCATTGAGCACTGTCTCTTTGCTGCTCAGTCTGGGCTTTGCTGGACCCCAAAAGCATCCTGGCCAGGCCAACCCCCTGCTGGAGGTGAAACCTTTGAAGGTCCCTAAATAAACCAGCTTGGAACCCTGCCTGAACACCCATCCTAATTGAAACTGGCTGCCACTCTAGCTGTGTCTGACTGGGACACAACCTTCAGAGAAAGCTCCATCCTTGACATAGCATGCAGAGTGGAATCTGCCTGAGACATAGCCAACAGAGTAGGGTACCCTAACTTCCACCGTCTGATCCACAGCTACCCTCACCTTCCTGAGAAGTGATAATACCATCAGAATCATCCAGCTGACATAATGGAAATCTAGATGTCTAAAAGACAAAATAAGAACATAGAAGATACAGGTAGGTCAATGTGGCACCACCAGATCCCAGCTATCCTGCTACAGCAAATCATACAAAATTCTTATTTTTTTGATATTTTATTTATTTACATTTCAGATGTTATCCCCTTTTCCCATTCTGCACCCCCATAAATCTCCTATCCCATCCCTCCTCCTCCTTTTTGCTTTTATACCGTTTTAATTACATACAAGTATTAAGGTCAGTTCTAGGTTGCGAAACTAGCAAAATAATATATGCAAACAGTCATGAAACAAGCAAGACAATAACAAACAAGGCAATAAACTAGTACCATGATCAATGTTTCTAAGGGCTTTTCAGGATTACCAAAATATCTGAGCCTACTTTCTTGTCCTAGCCCAAACCCATTTTCATACCTGAAGCCTACTTCTTTGTACTAGCATAAAATTTAGGTTCCTGACTGAAATTACTTCTTTGTTCTAGTCTAATGACAGATTCCTGACTGAAGCCCATTTCCTTGTCCTTGGCCAATGTCAGATTCCTGCCAAACAGCCCACAAAACTCTCACATCTTCCTCTTTTTATTTCATAAACAAGACTGAGCAAAAATAACAAAAATAACAGGAAGCAACAATCTATTTCCCTTGATATCTCTTAACATCAATGGATTCAATTCCTCATTAAAAAAGACATAGACTAAGACACTGGATATGGAAACAGGACCAAGCATTTTGCTGCATACAGCAAATGCACCTCAGTGACAAAAACAGATACTACCTCAGAGTAAAAGGCTAGAAAACAATTTTCCAAGCAAATGCTCCCAAGAAACAAGCTGGAGTAGACATTCTAATAGCGAATAAAATCGACTTTCAACCTGAAGTTATCAAAAAAGATAAGGAAGGACACTTCATACTCATCAAAGGAAAAATCAACCAAGATGAACTCTCAGTTCTGAAAATCTATGCTCAAATGCAAGAGCACCCACATTCATAAAGGAATCCTTACTAAAGCTCAAAGCACACAATGCAACTTACACAGTAGTAGTGGAAGACTTCAATACCCCAGTCTCATAACAACAGAAACTGAGACAATTAGAAAAATTATCAGATCCTAATACAAAATTTTATACTCAACAAAACTGGAAAATCTGGACAAAATAGACAATTTTCTAGACAAATAGAAGGTACCAAAGATAAATAAGGATCAGATAAACCATCTAAACAGGCCCATAACCTCTAAAGAAATAGCAGCAGTCATTAAAAGTCTCCCCACCAAAACAATCTCTGAACCAGATGGTTTTAGTGCAAAATTCAATCAGACCTTCAAAGAAGACATAATACTAACTCTTTTAAAATATTCTGCAAAATTGAAAAGGAAGGAACACTACCCAATTTGTTCTATGAAGCCACAATTATGCTCATACCTGAACCACACAAAGACCCAACAACAAAAGAGAACTTCAGACCAATCTCCCTTATGAATATCGATACTCAATAAAATCCTTGCAAACCAAATCCAAGAATACATCAAAACAATCATCCATCATGAACAAGGAGGCTTTATCCCAAGAAGGTAGAAATGCTTCAATATACAGAAATCTATCAAGGTAATTCACTATATAAACAAACTCAAAGGGGGAAAAAAACATGACCATCTGAGAAAGCATTTGCCAAAATTCCATACTCCTTCATGGTAAAAGTCTTGGAATGATCAGGAATCCAAGCCCCATACCTAAACATAGTAAAAGTAATATACAACAAACCAGTAGCCAACATCAAACTAAATGGAGAGAAACTTGAAGCAATCCCACAAAAATCATGGACTAAACAAGGATGTCCACTCTCACCCTATCTATTCAATACAGTACTTAAAGTTGTAACCAGAGCAATTAGGCAACAAAAGGAGGTCAGAGGGATACAAATTGGAAAGGAAGAAGTCAAAATATGACTATTTGTAGATGATATGGTAGTATACTTAAATGAACCCAAGACTTCCACTAGAGAACTCCTAAACCTGATAAAAAAAACTTCAGCAAAGTGGCTGGAAAAAAATTAACTCAAACAAATCAGTAGCCTTTCTCTACTTAAATGATAAGCAGGCTGAGAAAGAAATTAGGGAAATGACACCCTTCCCTATAGTCACAAATAATATAAAATACCTCAGTGTGAATCTAACCAAGCAAGCAACAGATCTGTATGACAAGAACTTCAAGTCCCTCAAGAAAGAAATTGAAAAAGATTTCAGAAGATGGAAAAATCTGTCATGCTCATGGATTGGTACGATTACTATAGTAAAAATGGACATCTTGCCAAGAACAATCTACAGATTTAATATAATCCCCATCAAAATTCCAACTCAGTTCTTCACAGAGATAGAAAGAGCAATTCTCAAATTCATTTGGAATAACAAAAATCCCAGGATAGTGAAAACTATTCACAACAATAAAAGAACATCTCGGGGAATCACCATCCCTGACATCAAGCTGTGCTACAGAGCAGTAGTGAAAAAAACTGCATAGTATTGATACAGAGATATGCAAGATCTTTGACAAAGGAGCTAAAACCATACAGTGGAAAAAAGACAGCATTTTCAACAGGTGCTGCTGGTTGAACTGGAGGTCAGCATGTAGGAAAATGCAAATCAATCCATTTGTATCTCCTTGTACAAAACTCAAGTCCACATGCATCAAGGACATCCATATAAAACTGGACACACTGAAACTAATAGAAAATAAAGTGGGGAAGAGCCTCAAACACATGGGCACAGGGGTTCCCGAACAGGACACCAATGTTTTAGGCTCTAAGATCAAGAAATTATAAATGGGACCACATAAAATTGCAAAGCTTCTGTAAGACAAGGGACACTGTCAATTGGACAAAATGGCCACCCGCAGATTGGGAAAAGATCTTTATCAACCCTACATCTGATAGAGAGCTAATATCCAAAATTTCCAAAGAACTCAAAAAATTAGACTCCAGACAACCAAATAACCCTATTAAAAATAGGGTACATAACTCAACAAAGAATTTTCAACTGAGGAATATTGAATGGCATCTAGGAATATTGAAGCATCTAGAAATAGGAGGAAGGAAGATGGGTTAAGGGGTTTCTAGGGGTGAGAAAGGGGATAATATCTGAAATGTAGATAAATAAAGTACCCTATAATAAAAAAGAAAAACAAATAAACAAATAAAGGTACTAGCTATGGCAGTCAAACATTTAAGACTCTTTTGCAGCAGTTTAACATTTTTCATATTACAGCCATCCATTATAATTATCAAGGACAAGAGACTGTGGAAAGGGCCCATGGAACTTTAAAACAATGTCTCCATAAGATAAAATAGCGGGAGATATATCCCTGTACACCACAGATTTATTTAAATCATATTTGGATGCCAAGAAACTTTCTGCTGAGTGTCTATGACACATAAAACTAGGCATATTCATGCATAGATGAAAGGGAAGGATCCACTCACTGGCATAAGGCATGATCCCAATCAGGTATTAAATATGGGGAAGAGGGCATGTTTGTGTTTTTTATGCAGAATGCTTAAGGACCATGGTGGCTGCCAGAGCAATGAGTGAGACATACTGATGCCAGGATAAAGAATGATGCTGACTTGTAAGTTTGCTGAGTGCCCTGAAAATGGTGACTGGGAAGCTGTACTGTTCCCGACCCACCATTGCTTACCTATACCCCTGATGGGACAAGCAACCTTGCCTCAAGTTCTTAGACTGTGTGAAATAGAGAATCAAAAGGAGAAGTTACAATGCCTCTTGTATTGTTATTAAAGGTGACTAGTTATTCAGACTCAATCATGGACTGGTCTAGAAATCAATCCAATATTGGAAATAACAGTCTTTATATGGAAGTCTAGTTCTGGACTTTTTCAGAGACATATATGGAAATTAGCTGCAGTTCTCTATGATGTTATGTTAGCAAGAGATAAATTTGGGACAGGATCTGGATTTTAAACAAGTTTTTGCACATGTGTTAAGGCTCCTTTAGTTGTCAAGTTAAAAACAGTTTTTGTTTCTTCTACAGTATTTAATGTAAGTTACATTGATTGTATACCTTCTAAGTGTGTTTGTGTTTTGAAATCTGGCATGTCAGTTATGAAGGTCTATCAACCAGTTTTTGTTTTATTGCACTAAGTATCACAGAACCTTGGTATTCTAAAACTAGCTTGCAAGTACTGGAAGAAGTAAGTCAGGCTTTAAGAAGAAAAAAGAGGGCAGTTGGCTTGATTATTGCTGGTAAAAAAAGCTTTAATTATATTAATTGATAGCACCATTGTTTCCGCAATTGTTGTGACACAAGAAGTTAAGACAGCTACTTTTGTTAATCATTTGGCAAAAAATGTTTGTTGCGAATGTGTTGATTACACCAGAGGATTTAGTTAGGCATTTGGAAGAATAGATTGATGCTCTTTATCCTATTCAGATTACTGAAAGGAGATTCAGAGTTTAAGGGTAAGGAGCCATGTTGAGTGTCATGCCAAATACCATTGGATTCATGTTAGTTCTACAATTTACAGTGGTAGTCATAATTAGGAAGAAGTTTAATGACACGTGCAGTGTATTTGGCTTAAACATCTCTCAGGATGTTTTAAGGATACATAGGGAGCATATGAATTACCAGAATGCTGCTTTGCTGAGCATTGATGTGATAGATACTGCAGATAAAATTACCCATAGCCTGATGTCAGTATTTCTATTTTGTTCAAGCATCAAATATGGCATATATAGCTTGATCATGCTAGTTCTTTTTGTCCTGGGAATACTTTTATTTCTGTTCACTGTGTTAAAGCTTTTCTTCAACAACATCAACATGTTGGCAGCCAAGCACATAAATTGAACCTGAAAATGGATCCCCAGACAGAGCTATTAAATTAACAGACTGGCAAGCTAAGGACAGGTAAGGTTCTGCTCAGAGCCTTACCAACCTAAGACATAAGTGCATTGCTTTAGATCATGCATAATCCATGATAGGTAAGGAAGGCACTCTTGTCAGAATGACTAAGACAAGCTTAGTCTTGTTAATGAAATTAAAAAAAAAAAAAGTGAAAGGCAGAGAGCCTTTGAGGCTGCTTGGCAAGAATCTGACAAGGGACAAGTAGAAGGAAATGGGCTGCTTGACAGTAATATGGCATTGGCCAAGAATAAGGAAGTAGGCTTCATGCAAAAATCTGACATTAGGCTAGAACAAAGAAGTAATCTCAGGCAGGAATCTAAGTATTAGGCTAGAAAAAAGAAGTAATCTCAGACAGGAACCTAAATCTTAGGCTAGAACAAAGAAGTAATTTGAGACAGGAATCTAAATTTTAGGCTAGAACATGGAAGTAGGCTTCAGACATGAAAATGAACTTGGGCTAGGACGGGGAAGTAGGCTCAGATATTTTGGTCATCCTGATAAGCCCTTAGAAACAGTGATCATGGGAGTGTTCATGTAATTGGGGTTAATGCCTTGCTTGTTCCTTGACTATTTGTGTTTATTGTATTGCTTATTCCTTGACTATTTGTATCTATTATGTTGTTAGACCCTCAACCTAGAATTGACCTTAATACATGCATGTAATCAAAATGGTATAAAAGCATAAAGGACGAGGGGGGATGGAATGGTGGTTCTAGGGAGGGGAAATGGGTAAAGGGGATGACATCTGTATTGTAAATAAATAAAATAATGTGATTTAAAAAAATAAAGAAAATATAGCAAATTGATGTCACCCTGAGTGAGGTAACTCAGACTCAAAAGTAAATGCATGGTATGTACTCACTTATAAAGTATATTATTCATAATGTATAGAACAACCATGCTATATTCAACTCCTAAATGGACAGCCTTGTCTGACATTAATTGGGGAGGTGTGCCTAGTCCCTCAGTAACTTGTGTAGGGGTTTAGAGGAGAAGGGAGCTTCTTCTTTTCCAAAGAGAAAGGGAAGGGAGAACTTGTGAGAGGAGTGAAAGGGATGATTTTTTGTAGTAAATGAAATAAATAATTTTAATAAAAAAAGTGTCACCATAGTTTGTATAATATGTAAGAAAATGGTTACAAGTAGATGCAGGAACATAAAATCAACTTATTGAATGTTATCTTTGAATATTTTAGATGTACTAAGAATTGATTGGGATGAGATTACTACTTAATATAGAATGGTGTCTATATGTTCTTTGCATTGACTCTTCATTGTAAACTGGAGATGATAAAACAACCCAAATTTGAATTCTCATATTATCTATGTACTTTATCTTTCTGTTGTTTTCATTTATACACTACAAGATAGCACTCTCTGTGTGCTTGTTCCGAAGCTAAGCACTTGGCAAACCTGGACTCGATAGTTCCTCTCACTATTATGACACACATGTAGCCATTGTTTGTACTTTGAAGATTAGGGAATATTAAGGCATCAAAGTAAAATGTTTAGGTTTAAATCATTCCACAGAGAGCTGAGATTCCTAACTAGGTCAACACTTTTTAGTCATTGTTTTTAATTAATCTGAATATATGGTGATGAAAATTGATATAGAGATAGATTAAGTTATGTTTCATTTTTATTTAAGAAAAGTGATATATGTGCATAGGTTTATGAGCTTTAATAATACCTGCAGCATTCTTCCCAGTGAATGAAATTAACTACTTTTGATTTATTTACTATCTATATAATCCTTAAAATAAGAACATGCTTACCCTTTTCTGTGGCTGAAGATAGGTCACCAGGTGCCTTGCTTTCTGAGTACAGACTTTATTAATATGGTCCCCTCACCATCCTCTCATTCTTTCAAAATGTATTTTATTTAACAATTGATAATTTTATACAGCTATCAATTGCCAGCAGCTTCTTTCCTATAAATGGGACTTCATACCCTCTCCTGAATTTCATCTGACCTTGGTTGTTCCAGGTCTTTTGTATGCTGTCAAAATCACTGTGAGTTCATAAATGCTCATTATTTTTAACTCTGTAATATATTCTGCTTGTTAAAGAGGAGTTCCTGCTTTTATGCTATATTCTCATGCACACATCCTCTCCTGCCATCTCTCTAATGTTATTTAATCATTTTTGTTCAATTAGTATTCACATGACATCCTTTGGAGTAAATTTCTTGTCTGGATAAGCTTCAGAGATTGCATTTTCATTCCTATATGATTTTTACCAATGTTGTTAATTGCCACAATCTATTTTCTTAGATGTTTAGGTGCATTCCATTAATTCTGTGTCAATATCCTTTCAAAATTATAATTTACTTGCAATATATTAAACCTCTTAGTCCTTATGTCAAGTGTGTCTTTTTTTTGTTCATGAAGCTCTCCTTACCATGCTCCATTAATATGAAGACTTTAATTTAGTGTATCAGACAACCTTCTTATCATGATTCAGGTAAGCTGCCTCATCTTTCATTTCAGTTTGGTTTTGCCCTTAAAAATTTTCCTGTGAATATACCAAATTTCTTCTCCATCTAGGAATCCATTGTTAAATATCTGTATCATCAATTTTTTATAATATTTAAAATGTACTGTGTAAGAACTGATATTACTTCTGCATCTATCTTACACATGCACAAATGTTAATAAACATAGGCTTTCTATTTTTTATTCTCCTTAATTTACACACACACACACACACACACACACACACACACACACTCGTAATTTCTGCTCCATGGAGATGTCATTGTAACTGGCAGATGAAGAAGCCAGAAATCTAAAGATATCAATGGGCTGGAATTTGGGGATGGTGACAACTGATAATAGAGTTATTCAGAAGCACAGATTAACATGAAAGCTAATCATGGTTCAAAAATTTACCAACATCAAAACTAAAACTGAAAGTATTTCAATAATACAGTATCCTAAATACTAAAGGTTTGCCATCCCAGTAATATGATATCATATGCCTATGACAACATCAATGTGAGAAATATTTTCAATTAGTCTAACCAAATCTATGAAAAATAGTGCAATAAAAATAGTTATCAAGATCTAGCAAGCACATCTACTTTATGGGAGATATTGTCATCAACAATTAGATGAGCTCTCTGATGCACCTAATGATGGTGAAAATTATTCATACAATATAATATATTTGCCAAATACTATAATAAAACACTATCATGATCCAAACTTATCAAAAATAGTTTATACTAATTTGTGGTTTAAGAAGTATAACAATTTATGATGGCATAGAGGCTGGGAATAGGAAGTAAGAACATACTTCATGAACTACAAGCAGCAAGCAGAGATCCAAAAAGGAATGGAGGATTTCTTTTAAATCTTAAAGACGGCCTCAGTTATAAACTTCACCCATAAAAGTGATAACTCCTAAATCAATAAACATCTGACCATATGGGGGATCCCCACAGAGACCATTTTCAGTAATATTTGTTAGTTTTATTCATTCACTCATTCATCCATTCGATTTCAATAATGGGAATGGAACATATACTAGGTATCTGCTCTACTTTTCACATCCATAACTAAGGATGATTATTATTATCATGATATAATGAGGTAGTGTTAGACTAGCCAAACAATCAAGGTCAGGAAAACATTAAAATGTATGTTTGTGGTGGTCATTATGTAATTTCATATAAAATGAAAAATGACTCAGGGACAGAAAGTAAATGCCTCACTGAAGATAGAGGAGAAAAAAGAGGAGTGAAGCAAAGTCTTTTATTATTATCATCACTATTATTATTATTAATTATTATTATTTTAATCTTTTTTATAGTCCACTCCTTACCTTATTCCACTCCTTTATGTCCCCTGACAGTTCCTCATCCCATTCCTCTTCCTTTGTCTCCAAGAGTATGTTTCTACACCCCCACATACCCTCACACCCTGCCAGGCCTCCCCATTCTTGGGAGCCGCAGTTGACTCAAGGGTTAGGTGAATTGTAGCTTGTTGAGGCCATATAAGGCAGTTCTCTTCTGTGTATGTGTCAGGCCCAAGTCCAGCTAGTGTATGCTGCCTAGTTGGTGGCTCAGTGTTTGAAAGATCTCGGGAGTCCAGGTTTGGTGAGACTGATGATATTTCAATGGTGTCTCTAATTCCTCAACTTTTTCCAGCCTTTCCTTAATTCAACCACAGGGATTCCTGACTTCAGAACATAGGTTGTGTGTAAGTATCTGCTTCTGTCACAGTTATCAGCTCACTGGGCCTCTCAGAAGGCATCCATGCTAAGCTCCTGTCTGTAAGACACCATAACATTAGTAATAGTGTCAGGCCTTGGGACCTCTTCTTGAGTTGGATCCCAATTTGGTATGGTTACTGGACCTTCTTTCCCTCAGTCTCTTCTCCATTTTTGTCCCTGCAGTTCTTTTAGATAGGGATAGTTCTGAGTCAGAGTTTTAACTGTGGGATGACAACACCATCCTTCCACTTGATGTTCTGTCTTTCTACTAGAGGTGGATTCTACAAGTTCCCTCTTCCCACTGTTGGGCATTTCATCTAAGGTCCCTCCCTTTGATGAGAATCTCCAAGATTCTCTCATCTCACAGGTCTCTAGTACATTTTAGAGATCTCCCCACACCTAATACCTCCTAAGGTTGTTTATTTTCATTCTGGCTCTTGGGGCTTCATTCCTGGCTCCCTGACTACCTAATTATGTTCCCCTTTTCCCTCCCCCTCCCTGTCCCCTCTTCCCGTTTCTCCCTCTGCCCACTGATTTCTTCTCTCTCCCAAGTGGGATGAAGTCTTTTTGCTTGTTAACCTTCTTGAATTCTATGGATAGTATCCTAGGTATTCTGTACATTTTTTTACTAATAACTAACCACTTATTAGTGAGTATATACCATACATGTATTTTTGGGTCTGCGATGCTTCACTCATGTTGATAATTTCTATTTCCATCCATTTGCCTGCAAAACTCATGATGTCCTCATTCTTAATAGCTTAATAATGCTCCTTTGTGTAAATGAACCACATTTTCTGTATCCATTCTTCCATTGTGGGACATCTGGGTTGCTTCTGGATATCACAAATAAGGCTGCTATGAACATAGTGGAACTAGTCCCCTTGTGGCATTGTAGGACGTCTCTTGCGTACATGCCCATGAGTAAATTAGCTGGTTCTTCAGGTAGATCTATTTTCAATTTTCTAAGGAACCTCCAGATTGATTTCCAGAGTGGTTGTATCAGTTTTCAATCTCACCATAAATAGAGTAATCTTTCTTTCTTTCGCCACATTTTCACCAACATGTGCTGTCACCTGATCTTTTGTTCTTACCCATTCTAATTGGTATAAGGTCAAATCTCATGGTTGCTTGGACTTGAATTTCCCTGATCATTAAGGACTTTGAACATTTTTTGAAGTGCTTCTCTTCCATTTGAGATTCCTCTGTTTTGAATTCTGTTTAGTTCTATTCCCCATTTTTGATTGAGTTGTTTATTTTTGTTTGTTTGTTTGTGATTTTTTGGAGGTTAGCTTCTTGAGTTCTTTATATATTTTAGATATTAACCCTGAATTGGATGTGGGGTTAGAGAAGATTTTTTCCCAATCTGGAAGTTGCAGATCTGTCCTATTGACTATGTCCTTTGCCTTGCAAAAGCTTTTCAGTTTCATGAGATCCCATTTATTAAATCTTGATCTAAGAGCCAGAGCCATTGGAGTTCTCTTTATGAAATTTTCCTGGTACCAATGTGTTTGGGGCTCTTTTCCACTTTCTCATCTATTAGATTCAGTGTATCTGGTTTTAGGTTGAGGTCCTTGATTCATGTGGATTTGAGTTTTGTGCAAAGTGACAAATAAGGATCTATTTTCATTATTCTACATACAGAGTGCCAGTTTGATCAGTAATATTTATTGAAGATGATTTCTTTTTTACTTTCTGTATTTTTGATTTCTTTGTCAAAGATCAAGTGTCAATAAGTGTGGGGTTTTATTTCTGGGGCTTCAATTCTATTCCATTAATCAAATTGTCTGTACCAATACCATGCTATTTTTTCAATATTGTTCTATAGTATAGTTTGAAGTCCGAGGGTGAGGGGGCTGATACCCTCAGAAGTTCCTTTATTATTAAGAATTATTTTTGCTATCCTGTACTTTTTGTTTTTCCATATGAAATTGGGAATTGCTCTTTTTATGTCTTTGAAGATTTGTGTTTGAATTTTTAAGGAAATTGCATTGAATCTGTTGATTGCTTTGGGTGGGATGGTCATTTTTACTATGTTAATTCTATCAATCCATGACCATGGAAGATCTCTCCATTTTCTGACATCTTATTCAATTTCTTTCATGAGAGACTTGAAGTTATTGTCATATGTGTCTTTCATTTGTTTGGTTAGACTTACCCCAAGATATTTTATATTATTTGTGACTATTGTGAAGAATATTGTTTCCCTGAAAAGCAAAGTCTTAAGATACACAAGAGGGAACTTCTGCATGATAGCAAATTTCATTATGGAGACATGGATGAAGTTCTTTAATATATACAATGTAGAAGTACTTCCAACTGTGTATGCAGAGTCTTGAACCATATTTAAAGTTGTGAGATTTCTATTAATTTTTGTACTGGACTTTTTTGTTTTTATGACACTATTACTTTTAAAATCTATTTGCTTTAGTTGTTTTTTTTCTCCATTTACAATTCTATAGGCAAGGTTATCCTAGCTTGAATTAATTAGAAGGACACTTCATTTCTAGCTTATATTTTGAAATAATGAAGCATTTTAAAACAGTTTCAAATTTATATAATACTTATTTTTTTAAGAATTAAGAGGTAGTCTCAGCCGCACCTGGCATACATTCATATACATATTTATTTAGCTACAAATATTATTTATCAGCATTGCAAAATTAATAAATAGCTTCTTGTTGGTAACCTATGAGTCACATTGTCTCACTGATTCTAATTTAGAAACACTAAAAACCAAAAGTGCAACAATGAATTTTATGTTATAAATATTGGACAAATGCTAGATAACCTTACCCCTCTAACTGAAGAGAAGACACAAATAAGAATTTGAAAATAATGATCAGATTCAGAAGTAGTAATTTCATTGCTACTAATAGCTTTCTGAGAAGAAATATATCACTTTTATATCTGTAACCTCAGGTTATATATGACAAGAACAAAAACGTGACCATGTGCTATGATTCTTTACCTCTTCAAGGGCACTTCTGAAAATCTGCCAGCTCCCCTCAATTGTCATCATGATCAGTTGGTGTACCACACAGAAATATCTACTATTGTTCAAATTGTAACCTGTTACAGTAAAAATTGGGATATATGTAGCAGAATGTAAGGATTCATGAAGAATTGAATCCTCTCTCTTCTAGACATGTGGTAGAACAGTACTCTGTTATTTGCATGTTGGTATATCCATGTGACTTGTTTGATCATAGAAATATTAGCAAGGCAACATAATGTATGGCTTGTCACTTCTGCATCTGTTTAAAAATATTTTTTATTGGACATTTTATTTATTTACAAAACAGTTGTCATCCCCTTTTCCCATTTCCCCACCCTAGAACTCCTTATTCCATCACCCGTCCTCCTTTATGCATTTATACCATTTTAATTACATGCATGTATTAAGGTCAGTTCTAGGTTGAGTGTCTATCAATACAATACATGCAAATAGTCAAAGAACAAGCAAGACACAAATAGTCAAAAAAAAAAAGCAAGACATTATACCTAATTACATGAACACTCCTGTGATCAATGTTTCTAAGTGTGACCAAAATATCTGAGTCTAGTTCTCTGTCCTAGCCCAAGGTCATTTTCATTTCTGAAGCCAACTTCCTTGTTATACTGTAATATTTAGATTCCTTTCTCAGATTTCTTCTTTGTTCTAGCCTAATATTTAGATTCCTGCCTGAGATTTCTTCTTTGTTCTAGCCTCAGATTTAGATTCTTACCTGAAATTATTTCTTTGTTCTAGCTTAATATCAGATTCCTGACTGAAGCCTGATTCCTTATTCTTGGCCAATGTCATATTCTTGCCAAGTAGCCCATTTCCTTGTACTTGGCCCACGTCAGATTCTTACCAAGCAACCCCAAAAGCTCTCATCACTCTCCATTTTAGCAGTACTCATGTTTGCATCTTTCTGATGAAGTGCTAGAGGAATCTGATATTGACATGGAGGTTTGTATTTGAGTTCATAAACCCTACCAGTGAATCTCTGTACTATCAACCAGACTGTTTTGATAGTCTAATATTTAGCACTAGTAAGAAAGAAACTAGCTTTGTAAGCCTCTATAGCATGCAGTGTAATCTTTAACATCCTGGTCATAAGTATGTGCAAGCTTGGCCAAGTTTCTAAATTCTTTAGTCTTTGTTTCTGTATGTCTAAAACAGAATAGCAATTATATTTTCTGAAACATTTTTATTTGAATTAAACATAAAGTTTCATTGATATATAAAATCCATACCAAATTTTATTATTAATGAATCAACAGTAGTAATAGTTGTTTTAAAAATTAGGAAAATTATATTTATTTCTATTCATAAAAATTTGAATTTGTACTAACTATTAGCCTATCTAGATAAGGGTGTCATTTAATGATGTATAAACAATAATTTATAGCAATATCATAATAGTTTATAAACAACATATCAATATTTTCTAGGTATGAGTCCTAAAAATATATTTGTAAGGCTTTCTTATTAATAATAGACAATTTATTTGTTCCCACAATGTTTTGAGTTTGCAGGTTTATATTTGACTGAATTTCAAAGAGTTTGACATTAGAAGATTTTTCTGAATTCCATTACAGTTATTCTCTCACTGATTTGGTATGTTAGGAATAGGGGTTATGTCTATTTCTCTTTTCAGTTCTGAGATTATATATTCTTCAGACCTGTTCAGGCCCTGGGCACACTCTACATACCTATGTGTGATATGTCTGCCTCAGTCTTTTCATTTAGAAAGCCGTGCTTTCTTGGTGTCCTCCATCTACTCTGGATCTTAAATCTTTCTGCCACCTTTTCCACTGAGCTCTATCCAATGGAAGAAGGCAGGATTAATATGCAGTTATTATGCAGCTGAATTTTAGGTTTATCATCTATGATTTGGATTGTGAAGAGACATATTCAGCATGAGCAGTTGGAGCTGGACAGTACTATGTGGGAAATTGCAAAAGGGAGAATCCAAGTAGCTGAAATGCCTTTCATGTCATAGACTCATGGTACAATTCCATATTGCATTGTTAGAAAATAGGACACAATACATTACAAACCTTCTCAAGTATTGTTAAGATTTTTATCCTTTGTAACCTGTGTGGAAAGACAGAGAAAAGGAACACCACCATGGTTAGGAGAAATCACGAAGATAAGTGAGTCACCTTGATGAAGATCTAAGATTTTTCCATAATAACTTGAAGCCACTTGAAGTTTTAGAACTACTGAGGAATTTGAGTTTTATATACTACCTCCCCCTGCCCTTTCTCCTCTTTTGTTTTCCTATTTCCTGGCAAAAACAAAACAAAACAAAAATAAACAAAAACAAAAAAAGAAAAAAAACCCAAACAAACAAACAAAACCCCCCCAAACCCTATACCATTTTGTTTTTGTTTAGTATTGATTATTTTACTTATTTACATTTCAAATAATATCCACCCTCTCAGTTTTCCCTTTGAAAATCACAAATCTCCTACCTGTCCCCTGTCCCTGCTTTAAAGAGGGTGCTCCCTCACTCACCCACCCACCCACTACCACCTCACCTTCCTAGCCTTCCTCTATACTGTGTTATTGAGCCTTCACCTGACCAAGGGCCTTCCCTACCATTGATGAAAGATAAGGCAATTCTCTGCTACATATGTATCTGGAGCCATGGGAATCTCCATGTGCACTCTTTGGTTTGTGGTTTAGTCCTTGGGAGTTCCAGGATGTCTGGTTGGTTGATATTGTTGTTCTTCCTTTCGGTTGCAAACCTCTTAAGCTCCTTCAGTCCTTCCCCTAACTCTTCCATTGGGGTCCCCATGCTCAGTCCAACAGTTGGTGGCAAGTATCTATAGCTGTCTTGGTCAGGCTCTGTCAGAGTCTCTCAGGAGACAGCCATATCAAGCTCCTGTCAGCAAGTACGTCTTGACATCAGCAATAGTGTCTGGGTTTGGTGGCTGCATATGAGATGAGTCCCCAGATAGGACAGGCTCTGGACAGTCTTTCCTTCAGTCTCCACTCCACTGTTTGTCCCTGTATTTCCTTTGGAGAGGAGCAATTCTGGGTTAATATTTTTGAGATGATGTGTGGGAGGAGAAAAGGAGATGTATAGAAATTCAGGAAATTGAACAGTGGTGTGTAGTAGTGGGGGATGTGGAACAGGGAGGTAGCTACAAGAAAGTTCCTGATGCCAGGAAAGCAAGAGGCTCCCATACACAAAGGGGATGACATTAGTTGAAATATTCAACAAAGAGGAGAGAGAACCTGTAGAGACTATATGCAAAGGTTAGGCATACCTCTGGTTGAGGAATGTGGTTACCCATCATCTGAAAAAACTATATTGTAATAAAAATATTTTTGGAAATTCATGTCAAGTAGAAGACAATTCCTAGGATTATATTTTTACTTTAATGTTCCTTGACTATTTGCATCTATTGCATTTCTAGATCCTCAACCTAGAACTGACCTTAATACTTGTATGTAATTTAAATGGTGTAAAAGCAAAAGGAGGAAGGAGGATGGGATAAGGGGTTTCTAGGGAGGGGAAATGGGGGAAGGGGATGACATCTGAAATGTAAATAAATAAAATATTCAATACAAATTGCAATAAAAGGAGTCTCTAATTTGCTGAGTGCCTATTCTGTATCTTGTCACCTTTCTACACAGCAGTATCTCTCTGAGATTTACAAGCTTATTGAACTCAACAGTCTTTCCTCTCAGCACTAACAGTTATTGTTTCTTTATAAGGTACTCTTTATTTCCCAACATTCGGAATGAGCATACCAGCTATCTTACGCTCAACATTCACCATGATAGTTAACCCAAATTTCACTTCATACAGATTTAAAGAGAAAATTGATGGATAATTTTCTCCATCTTGCAGTATGTTTAGGCTGGCTAATGCATGTCCATGCATACATATGTGATCATGTGCACACACATAAAAAAGAATTTGTTTCAAGAATGTTTAGGTAAGTGCATCTATCAAGATACACAGGCACCTGATGGGGTGCCTTCTGGCCAAATCTAAGATTATATGAACATTGAAATGCGCTTATATAGATGTCATGGGACACTTGGTGCTATGGTCACATAATAAATTACATGTACAAATTGAAGTATTATGAAAGAGGAGTTATTTAAATAATCTGGTAAAATTCTTCTAAAAAATGTCTATGAACTCCAAATGAAAGAGAGCAGCTTTCCCTAGGGACATCTGGCTACAACTTCTCTAAGAATCTATGTATTTTCCATCAGAAAAGGACCCTTCTAAGGTCATACCATTGTGGGAGCAATGAAAAGATCACAGAACATAAGTGAGTGTTTATTTCATAGACAGGGATCCTGAAAGCACTCAGAAGAAACTCTAAAGATTCAAACTGAGGAAACTTCTACTTGTTACCTGGTTATGATAACTGGAAGGGTCAAGGTCACAAAGATAAAAAGAAAACAGAAGTACTTCAGTTTGAAGGAAACTAGGACATGTGAGAACCAAATCTGCCTGGTAATTCAGGGCTGCATCACCCCAAATACAGCATTACTGGTGCCTTTGCTGAACCTGGAGTGAGTCCATCTGTTCTAGCCTGGATAGGAAATGTCCCCTTGAGCTTTTGTGCTGAAGATTTGGTTATCAAGTGGAGAGGCTACTTGTGAAGATGGAGAAGCTTTGAGGCGTGGCACCTAACTGGAGAAAGGTTACAGTGAGTGATCTCCAGGGAAGAGTTGCCTTGTCCTCAGTTCTTCCTCTCTCTGCTTTCAGTGACACACTGTCTCACCACATATTCAAGCACCAAGCCATGAATCCTCTGAAACCATGAATCACAGTGACTCTTCTTAAACTGTTTCTCTGTAATATTTGTCACAAGAGCAAAAATAACTTACCATATGGCCTTAATGCATCAATGTCATGTTCCTAATTAACCACTGTTTTATGAAGAAAATATATTCTTAAATATGCAAGCCATGGGATCCTGATGTCAGTGTTATTCTCAAATATGTCAGAAAATTAAAGGTACTACCACTCTCCCTTCTAAAAAAAAAAAAAGAAAGAAAGAAAGGAATAAAGAAAGAAAGAAAGAAAGAAAGAAAAGAAAAGAGAAAAGCGTCTTCAAAAATGATGCTGGTTCAATTGGAGAAGAATGAAAATTGAACCATTCTTAACTCCTTGTACAAAGCTTAAGTCCAAGTGGATCAGGGACCTCTTCATAAAACCAGATACACTGAAATTAGTAGAGGAGAAAGTGGGGAAGACCCTTGAACAAATGGACACAGAGGAAAATTTTCTGTACAAGACACCAATGGCTTATGTCATAAGATCATGAATTGACAAATTGGACCTCACAAAATTACAAAACTTCTATAAGGCAAAGGATACCGTCAATAGAACAAAAGGGTAACCAAAAGATTAGGAAAAGATCTTTAGCAATCCTTCATCCAATAGAGGGCTAATATCCAATATGTACAAAAACTCAAGAAGTTAGACTCCGGATAATGAAACAAACCTATTAAAATGGGTTACAGAGCTAAACAAACAATTTGCAACTGAGGAATATTGAATGGCAGAGAAGCACCTAAAGAAATGGTCAACATCCTTAGTCATCAGGGAAATGCAAATCAAACAACCCTGAGATTCAACATCACACCAGTCAGAATGGCTAAAACTCAGGTGACAGCAGATGCTGGCAAGGATGTGGATAACATTGTTGGTGAGATTACAAGCTGGTACAACCTCTCTGGAAATTAGTCTGGCAGTTTGTCAGAAAATTGGACATAGTATTACCTGAGAAATCAACTATATACCACTCCTGGGTTTATATCTAAAAGATGCTCCAACATATAACAAGGACACATGTTCTACTATGTTCATAGTAGCCTTATTTATAATAGCTAGAAGCTGAAAAGAACCAAGATGTCCTTCAACAGAGGAATAGATACAGAAAATGTGGTACATTTACAAAATAGAGTATTACTCAGCTATTAAAAACTATGAATTCATTGAATTTTTAGGCAAATGGATGGAATTAGAAAATATAATCCTGAGTGAGGCAACCCAATCACAAAAGAACACACACTGATAAGCGGATATTAGCCCAAAAAACTTGCAATACCCAAGATACAATTCACAGACCACAAGAAGCTCAAGAAGGAAGACCAAAATGTGGATACCTCGGTCCTATTAGAAAGAGTAACAATATACTCATGGAAGCAAATACAAAGTGTGGAGCAGAGACTGAAGGAAAGGCCATCCAGAGACTGCCCCACCTGAGTATCCATCTCATATACAGTTACCAAAAGCAGACACTATTGTGGATGCCAAGAGGTGCATGCTGACAGGAGCCTGATATAGCTGTCTCCTGAGAGCCTCTGCCAGAACCTGACAAATGTAGAGGTGGATGCTTGCAGCCAACCATTAGACTGAGCAAGGCATCCTCAATGGAGGAGCTAGAGAAAGGATTGAAAGAGTTGAAGGGGTTTGCAACCCCATAGGAAGAACAACAAAATCAACCAACCGAGAGGTCTCAAGGACTAAATTATCAACCAATGAATACACATGGAAGGACTATGGCTCCAGCTGCTTATGTAGCATAGGAAAACAATGTTGGACATCACTGGGAAGAGAGGCCCTTGGTCTTGTGAATGCTTGATACCCCAGTGTAGGAGAATTCGAGGTAGTGGAATCGATAGTGGGTGTGTGGGTGGGGGAAAAATACATAGAAGAAATTGGAGGGGGGATGGGATAGGGGTTTTAATGGGGCGCAGACCAGGAAAATGGATAACATTTGAAATGTAAATAAGAAAAATATCTAATTTATTTTAAAAGCCAAAAAACAGAGATTATTGTTGTGTGTTTTGTTTATACAACACACAGTATCATAAATGATGGTTTTCTTTCTTGATAGTCAGGAGAAACAATATTATAATAAATGTTTTTATATATGACAGTTATCAAAAATAAGCTAGAAATATTTTATGGATTAAGGACAATAAAATATAGGCTATGCTCTTCAATTTTTTAATTTCCTAAGCTATTTCATTGAGTAAATTCTTAAAGGCAGGAAGTTGAACAAAATATTAAATATAGGATTTGTGATATCATTCCTGACTATATTAAACAAAACATTGACATAAATATTCTTGATCATCAGAAACAGAGTAGGCAATTGCTTCTATGACTATATAGGCAATGGTCAATATCACACAGTCTACTGATTAGCCAAAGTTATAATTAGTATAATTGTGTACTACTATGCATTGTAGAATTTTTTTTTTACTTAGACTTGTGTAGGTGTGTGTGTTTGCATGTATATATATGAATATTACAATTTCCATACTGAGGCAAATTCTACTATAATAAAAATGGTCTGAAATTAAAAATAATAACCCTTTTCTATGCTATATATTTAACGTGATTTACTGAAGAAGAAATGAGTTAAGGGCAAATGAGATCTATCAGTCAATTTCTAACAATTCTGTGAATATTTGATCTCATTTTATTGTTGTTACTGTCATTTCTGTTTTATTTTGGGTTTTATTTTATTTTAATTTTAAATTTTAAGAAGACTATGACAGAAAGAAGCCATAGGTTTTCCGTCTCAGAAAGAACCTTCCTTCCTTCTCCTTTTGGATTTACACATTCTATGAAACAAATCCTGAAGAATCAGTAAGGTAAAATGAAATCTGCCACCATAAACTTTGTGTACAGGGAATCTATAGACTCCTCAAATTAGTTCATATATATTTGAATACGTACATACACACTACCCTTAGGTCAATCTTCATTTATTAGGTAAACATAAACATTTAACAACCTCAGTCTCTAAGACATGCATGTAAGATGGATAGGGAAGCCTAGTGAACAGTCCTCAGCCTTGTTTATAAAAGTACCTTTTATTTTCAAGATATAACCATTGTTTCTAAGTCTTAATGCTTAATAAACTTGCCCTTTCTAGCTTTTTCTGAACTCAGGCTAGTTGATTGAACGAAGCTGTTCTGGCCCAAAATTTTCCCCAAGCTGATCGCTTCAAACTGGCTTCTCTTATCTTCTGACTGAATTGCTCTGGTTGGCTTTAAACAATTCCTGGCAATTAACAAAGGTTCTACATCTTGATCTAATTGTTGATTGATTATTTCTCTGTTTAAATGGGTGAGAGACAAGGCTTAGTGGCATGGAGCTCTCTCAAGTAGTCTATTTTCTGTACTGTTCTTGTGAGAGTTGACCATATGCAATCTCTCACCCATTTTGTCAATTCTTTCTCTGATTCATCACTTTGCCTGACCCTCAATTAGAAGTCAGTTTCAAACATGGCTACTATATTCTACAAATATTTTCTTAATTTTCTATGTTAAATACATATACAAAGGATTTGTTTATATTAAAGGTGTGTCTTTCCAGCTAGATCACACAGACCTAGGAGGGTTTTGTATGTGATACTTGCCAGAGCAGCCATGTTATTGCATAAAAGGTTCTTTACACCTATCACTGTTAAATAGTAGCACTGTACCTTCTTTGTGATTGACTGTGCAGGTGCTCACTATTTCATGAATGAATTATGCAGCTGGAGCTTCAAGTACAAGAAATACAGAAGTAATTAGAAATGAGGACAGGCTTTAAACATTTTAAAACAAAATTTTTACTAATTTTTGAGTATTTTATATATGTATTTTGAAATTATTCACTCCTCCTCAAAATCCTCTCATAAGCAGCCTCTAAGCTGCCCATCCTTTCCAATCTGAATTCAAAATTTCTTTTCCCTTTTTTTGTTTCTTTGCATATCCATTACAATTTGTATTGTTCAGACAGTCTTGGGGTTACAACTGTCCTGGGATGTGCTAAACTAATAAGGGGTTATATCATTGTTCTTTAACTAAGATTTACCTGATACCTTTATATAATCCCCGAAGTTATTTTTATTTCAAACTGAGCAATCATAGTATTATTTCAGTGTTTGAAAGCAATGATAGAAAAGGTATAGTTAGAATATACACAACAAATTCCTCAATACTTCAGAATATGTTGGTATATAAAAAAGAATGAAAAATAAAAATGAAAAACCTAGAACTGCAGAGATTTCTCAGGAGCAGAGTGTATTTCTTATCTTCTGGAGAACCCAATTTGGATTCTCCACATCCAAATCAGGTGCCCACAACCACCTGTAATTCTAGCTTTTCAGAATCTGAGGCCTTCTGTGATAGTCCATATGAGAAAGAACCCCATAGTATCATATATTCAGTGTTTGTTAACCAGTTGATGGAACTGTCTTAAACCCAGTGTAATATCTTATCTTTTAATTTTAGCTTTTATTTATGCATTTGTGTATTTCTCTGTGAATTAGGGAAGGATTAAGAAGTGTGAAATGACTTAAGAAGTGTGAAGTGAATGAAATTTCTTTTGAAAGAAATGTGTCATTGTGGGTGGGTTTTAAGGTTGCTAAACACCATGCAATTCCCATTTTTCTGTTTTTGTCTCTGGCTGTCTCTGCCACTGTCTATCTTTGCCTTTCTATCTGTCTCTCTGTCTTTGTCTCTGTCTCCCTTCCTCCTCTCTCTGTCTCCCTACCTCCTCTCTCTCTCTCTCTCTCTCTCTCTCTCTCTCTCTCTCTCTCTCTC